>NC_138031.1:54931863-55286863 GCF_964106645.2 Podarcis pityusensis | reverse complement strand
GCCCGAGAAAAAGTCAAGAAGTACGAAACAGGATCCATCTGGGAACTGTCCTGGGCAGGAATTCCTTCCTTTAGCAACTCCTTGCTTAGTTCCCATCTGCCTCGCTGCATCTCACTCTCTTGCTCTAGTCTATGCCTTCCATGTATAGGTCTATTTCCACCCACCATGACCAGAACCCTGAGGCCGGAGACGGGGTTTGAGAGCATTGGCTAAATGGTTAGCCTGCATCCTGCTGCTTGCTCTGTCAATGAAGATTGGAAACAAGTTCTCAAGTTTATAGGATCAGGACTATGGAACCTTATTATTCTCTTCTACTGTATACTATAATTCAAGCGGCGGAGCCTGGGAAACTGCCTTGGTCCATCTAGCTTTATATTGTCTATACTAACTGGCAGCAGGTCTTCAGATGGGTTTCCCCCCCCCCCTATCCGGACCAATAATTGATCCTGAGCCCTTCTGCATGCAAAGTGTATGCTGTGACACTAAGCTAAAAGCTTAGCACGTGTTTGTTTAGCAGCTGCAGTGAAATCAGGCAAGCAATCACTCCTTTAGGAAAAGTGAGACATTCATGTATATTCTTATAAGTCTTTTCAGTAGTTTATGGATGCTTAGCTTATTTCCTCAGGTTTTATCAGACAATGGAGCAGAGGCGCAGTGGTGGCATGCTGTCAACCATTCTGTTACACAGTTTGTTAGAATCATTCAATCACATAGCGGAAGTGACCACAAAGGGCATCTAATCCAACTTCATTATTATCATCTCTTAATTGTTTCTTCTTCAGGCTAAACATACCCAACTCCTTCAAGTTTCCTCACAGTTCTTGATCTCCAGCCCCCAACATTTTTTCTTCCTTTCCTATGGACTCATTTCAGTTTGTCAATGTCCTTCTTAAATGGCTTTAGAACTGGACGCAAGACTCCAGAGGAAATCTGAACAAAGCAGAATGGAGTGATGCCATTCCTTCTCATGATCTGAGCACAATACTTTTGTTGATGAAACCTAGAACTACATTAGCCTTTTTAGCAGCAGCAGATGATGATGCTGCATCACAATGCTAAATTGTTTTAGCTTATGGTCTACTAAAAACTCTAGATCCTTTTCACGTGAACTGCTGTGAAGCCAAGTGTATCCATCCTCTGGTTCTGCATCTGATTTTTCCTACCTAAATGCTGACAATTACATAAGAAATTCACTTGGTTAGTTTTGACCCACTTCTTCATTCTGTCTTTATAATCTTTGATTCCCGATGGTTATCAGGAACTTCCTTTTGCAAGGCCCCACCAGCCTAGATATGCTTAGTATGGATATCACCCAAAGTCATAATCGCCTGGTTTGGTATATGAAACTTGATGACTTCAATTCAAGGTGAACATTATGGCCCCATAAACTCTTCTTCATCTTGAATTATAATGTGAGCTGGAGAAAAACTTCTTCCTCTCTGCCACTATTCCACTTACCTGTCTTATTGGAAGTCTCCCTTCCTCCACTACACAATCCTGGTCCTGGTCCTAGGACCCAAAGGACTTCTAGCTTCCACGTTGGCCATCTGTAAAAGGGTCTTAGGCATTCTGACAAAACTACATTTTCCTACATTTGTTGTCACAGTACTATTTGAGAGGCTGCCAGCTATAATGTCCTGCTGTTGCCACCAATCTAACGAAGTCAGGCAAGAGTTGGTGTTCACACAACCTAGACGGGAAGTGCAAAATGGTCTGAAGAGGGATTGGAATACACCAAACTCTTTCTGCTCCACTCCCTGGCAAAAAGGGTGTTTGCAAAGCCCAAATCAAAGTAGACAGAATTCACTATACATACACTAGATGGTATGGGTAGCTTTCAATTTTATTGCTGAATGTACACAGGATGGTCAATCTAGACATTTTACCTATGTTTTGACGAACATAGCTTAGACGAAGTAAGCTCCCATTGAAACTAAACGGAATGTAAAAAAGGTAAAGATAAAGGACCCCTGACAGTTAAGTCCAGTTGCGAACAACTCTGGGGTTCCGGCACTCATCTCGCTTTAATGGCTGAGGGAGCCGATGTTTGTCCGCAGACAGTTTTTCTGGGTCATGTGGCCAGCATGACTAAGCCGCTTCTGGTGAAACCAGAGCAGTGCACAGAAATGCCGTTTACCTTCCCGCCAGAGCGGTACCTACTTATCTACTTGCACTTTGGCGTGCTTTCGAACTGCTAAACTGGCAGGAGCTGGGACCGAGTAACAGGCGCTCACCCCATCACAGGATTTTGAACCTTCCAATCGGCAAGCCCTAGGCTCAGTGGTTTAGACCAGCAACGGGAATGAAGTTTAACTAATTTGAAGATCTATTAAAAGAAGATAGGCCAACCGGTGGTGGTCTCTGGCCTCCTTTGTTTGGGGCAATTATGACAAATTTAAGATCTAGATCCTTGAAAATAAACTTCTAAATAGGATCCTTAAGGAAAATATTATCTAGAATGTCTTACACTCTTTAGCCAAGAGTCCTGTCAAGAACCCTGTCTCGTCATCAAATCTGGTATTTTATATATATATATATATATATATATATATATATATATATGTCTAGACAAGAACTGCAATGTAAAATGGAGTCCAGATTCAGCCAAGTCTGCAAAAAGGCCTCTGAATCGTTACCAACTCAGACATGCATCTCAGCATTTCATTCTGTTGAATAGACAATACATTTTTCTCTATGAGAAATCCTATCCTATTGGACATAACCACACTCAAGTATAATAAATTCTATAGAGCAATGGCAACCAAGTGGGATGCAACATTCGCAATCATTTCAGTTTTATTAAACACAGGACATGTCCTGCAGCAAATGCTTCTGCGATCCAATAATGTATCCTGTTTTTCCAGAACCATTCACAGAAAAAATAATAATAAAATCAAACACCTCTAGAAGCAGCAGTACTTGTTCTACGTGGCAAATATATCACAATCACATAGCTGCATGTATCTTTATAATTGCAGTTTGAAAGTGCATTGCATTAGGTTATATATAGTAGAGGTATAGGTATAAATCACCGGTAGTGTCCCTAACTCAAATACAAACATATATTCAGCTAAGTATGTACTTTTCATATCTTTTCACTTCAGCAAGTCCAACAAAAGCACTGCCATAACTCAACTGAAGTACAGGTGGATAAAAATACGTTTTTCATACCGCATTACAACTGGAAGTTGGCCTTGACTTTTCTGCTTCATTTGCCATACTGGACACTAACTAGTGAAGCATACTGCTAGCTATTCGATAGCAAGACCTTTCTGACACCTTTTAGCCCCCCCCCCCTTACATGTTAAAGCAAAACACTGATTAATTTAAGCCCAGCCCTCAGAAAACTCTCAAGTACCAACATGTCCTTGTCCAACATCCAGCAGCACTATCAACAGATCGCCAGAAAACATTTGGAAAACCTCTTGTTGACGAAAACCTCACCAGTTATTAAAATTTCATTGCAATATTTGAGCTATTGTATTTTTATCTATCTGTATTCCAGCTGAATTGTGGTACTAAAAACTAGTTTTTAATAAAGTTTATGACCAGCTGCCCTGAGCCCTCGAGGATACGGTGGGCTATAAAGCTAAGTGACTAGAAACTGCAGCAAGAAACAACCCCATGAAAAAAAGTATGCAAGGGCAAAACATATTGTGACATGTAACGGAAGGGTAGGAATGCAACTGAAATGTGGCAAGTCTAACCCATGCTTTAAATCTCCTCTGAGTATAGAAGGAATAAAATCAGTCTACAGCTCACATGCTATCTTTGTACGCATAGATTTTCGAGCATTTCTAAAATATTTTTTAAATCAAAGTGTGACTTGACACTGAAATATATCATTATTGATACAGTATTTTCCTTTGTCACCACACACCCACAGGTTGAAGCATCATTGGATCTTGGTTTGCTTCCTCTCCAGCACGGATAATTCTGTTGATTTGAGCAGCAGAAGCAAGCATTGTTTTATTTGGATACAGCTGTGGTTATGATGGCTGTAATTAATTGTTCAGTCAAAAAATGCAATACCATGGTGTATGTGATGATTTAAGCACACAACAGCTTTAGTTTTCAGAGACAACTAAAAATAGTGATTTTAATTTATTCCTGCTGCCTACAATTACTCACAACCATGTATTTTTAAATATTTCCAGCCTATAAAAATTACTAATTTTTGCCACTTGTGTTTATCTGCCTTTAGACTTTGATTTGGATAAATTAAGCTCTCAAGTGTTCCTTGCTTTATGAAACTCTGCATGTTGTACACTTCAACACAAATAAATGACTTCTACCATTAGAGGTTTAAATAATGTAATGTATTTCATGCTCAGCCTGAAGCGGGATTCCAATGAAGTTGCTAATGCACGTAATGATTAAGTGTAACTCAAATACTAACTGTGTTGTTGAAAACATGACAGGCAATAATTTGGTCTATTATATTCTGCCATTTAATTGCCTAGTACAGACATTCTCTGACACGTTATGAAGCAATGATTTACAATTATTCAAGCTGCAAAGGTCAGAAAGTGACATTATAATCATCTACACAGAGATCCCCTTCTAATGCACAAAAAATAGGTAATCTCACATAGAAATAGTTTTACTGAAGTTTCAACTTTCTATTTAAAGATTTATCTGGCCACAGAACAAACAGTTCACTGGCAGCAACACTAAGACGCATGTAAAAACCAAAAGTACATTTCCGTCTCTTCGTAATGATACATTTAAGAATGAATCTTCTTTGTTCTCTAAGGGGAAGACTAAGCAGAAGCACTTTGGAAGCGCAAGTTATTGCTGTGCTGAAATAAGTATCTCTGTTCGTATAATCTGGAACTAATTTTTAAAAACCCAGTATACACATAATTTTTTTTATGTGACAAAATAAATCCCTGGTAGCAAACCATAGAAAAGGAGCAATATGAATACTTCAGTTTCAAATATTTGTAGACTGTCAACAAGAAGCTTTTGAATCCATGAAACATATCATTGATTTTAAAAAATACTAACATATGACATACCCCTTCAATTTACTTCACACTTCTTTTCATGCCTCTTTGAAATAACAACTACCAAACACATATTGATCAAGGCACTGGCAATATTGCCATGGTCAAACTTCAAATGAAGTTTCAAAATACTTCTCTAAATGATGTGTGGGAGAAGAAAACAAAACAAAAAAGTAAACTAAATACACCCCTTTTTTAAGGAAGGGGAGACTGTGTACTGCAAATAATGATTTGAAATTTGATCTGTGGTCACATTTTAATAGATACATTTTAAAGTAATTGAAAGAATGCAGAAAAAGGACAGATAGGTTGACTTCAAATGATTAACATTTTTGGAGACGTAAAATCCTTCTACTGATTTCTGCTGCAGTCATTTTATTTATACATAGCAACTTAAGAAAAATAGAAAGGAAGGTAAGTAACTCTAACGTAAGGTGTGTGTTTTTAAAGCTCTATATCCAAAAGCAAAGGCAAGGGGAAAGTAGATGTATTTTTAAATGATAAGTTGCTCATAAATTCTGTTTAAAATCTGAAGTGCTGAACAATTCATTTTTCATGTACCTGAGGCATAAAATCTCAAAAGTGCATGATAAGCCTTTTCAGTACATTCCACTATGCAAGCTTTTTTAAAAAACAAAAACAAAAAAACCACACACAAGTAAATGCTGGGAAACCAGTGAGATTTTTTAATTTTCGTGTCATGAACAACTTCATAGCCAGACTTCTGAAAATTAAATTTAAATAGGTAGCAGTTGGATACTCACTGAAAACAGATCCCTTCTCAAATAAGGGATGCATTTCCCATTCATGAACATAATGCAAAGGAAAACAATCACCACACATCTGCCGATAAGGAAATGAGTAGCAGACGGTTTATTTCAAATGCTGAAAGATTAGTAGCTTCCAATTTCTATGGCAGAGTATTTCTACTGTGCAGCTGGAAAAAATTAAACTTCGATTTGAAACAATAAAAGCAACATGCAAAAACACTGCTGTCTTTCCACCCCACACCCCTTTGTGTCGACTGTGCTACACAAGATACAGCACATAAAATCTTCTGTTCATTTTTAGCATTTAGACTGGCATTACTTTACAAAGGGTTTTCACTTTCCAATTCATAACAAAATTCAAGGCAATCAAGGGATATCTTACATCCACAATTATCCACAGCCTTGCACTGACATTTCACCTTGTTTAAAAAAGAAACCCCAAACAGGTTGTGGAGCAATTGGGGAAACAAGTTAACATTCCACCTAATAGAAAGCTTGTTGTTTGGAATCTAAAAGTCACGGGGTAGAATTTTTAACTACTGCAGAAAAGAAAACATAGTACAGGACCTTCTGTTTGTGACAAAATTACCAAGTTAATGTTCCTGAAAGATCACTTCACCTTTTAAAACATGATTTTTTAAAAAGGTAAATTTATAGCAATTAAAGCTAATGAAGAAATGCAGTACTAGCTGCTTATATTCAGGAACTAATAGGTCCACTGAGCATTTCGAAGATTATTTAGCCATCAATGATAATGAATTGACATTGTCAGTGGTGTTAATGTACCAATGCTCTAACCTGATAGCCAATCCCAGCAATTTTATGTTGCCACTTTATTTTTAATCTACAAAATACCCTATCTTTTTGGTGAACATGGCAGAAATATAGCACAGTGTATTATGCTACACACACACTAAAAGGTTAGCATATTAATTATTTGGCTGACAGTTCAAAGTGCACTGACCATCCTTCCTGCTTCGAATTCTCCTTTGAATTCATTACAATTTGGCAGATGACATTTCTTTACCAATTCAGCCATGGTTATGTACCAATAGTTTTGATTTGTATCAGATTAAAATTTATTATTTTAGTGGTTCAGAACAAAAGGCCTATATGAGGAAGACTTTTGTGAATTTCTCTTTCCATTAGCTGCCACTTGCACAAGTAACTTGACAGTATCGCAAGTTAATTATGTAACATGACACAAGAACAATGATATGAAATCTCTGGTTATGGCATTCAAAGGAACTTTGACAAATGACAGATTTAAGTGTCCTGTTTTTTTCGAATGACCAAACATAACCAGCAACTTCTCTCCCCCCTTCCCACTCACAAATATGTAAGAAGATACTAACTGCAAGGGCTGCATCAGTCACTAAAAAAATGTGTGTCAATGCCAAACCACCACCACCAACCCACAGACAATGTATAGTTGGCTACTCATAGGCAAGTTCAAGTTCTTTTTCTCAGAATCCATATTTATTCACTGTCAGGCCAAAGTTATTGGTAAGTCAAGAGCGTCTTCCGCACAGAATTGTTGTCATTTATAAGACAGGCGGCTGCCAAAATGTAGCGTACACTGGTGGCATTCACAGCCAAAGGCCTGGAAGATCCTCCTCCGTTATTTTACAGTGGATAACTTTCATAATTGCTTCCACTGAGTTTTAAAGCAATTCAGCCATCAGCTCGCGATCCACTCCTCCCATCAGGAAATAAAACCACCCTTAGCAATCTAACAGCACTTATTTGTATAGCAGGCACGTGAATCGGTGAGTTGCATTCTAATTTGTTTTTGAACATTTCACTCACTTTGTTCGCAAGGCGTGTTTAATTGCAAGAGTTGACGGGATTAAAACCTGGCTGAAAAAATATTCCTACCCACCCACCTCTCTGTACTGGCGTGCACTGTGTGATCCATCTGAACCTCTGCCATTCTGCGTACTAGTCATCAGGCTTCTGCAGCAACTTAACTTGTTTTGAGGAAAGCGCTTTTATATGAAGCATATATTAGCTAATTCTTTTAGCATAATAACATTAAAATACTCTCTTAATAGAAGCGCGGTACTAAAACCCACCTCTGAATGTCCTATGATGTACCATATATGCCATGGCATTTTAAAACCTTTTAAACATTTCTGCTAAATTAATTAGTTTTGCATTAAAGAGTCTGAGCCTCCCTATTAAATGCAACACATTTGAAGGACAATTAAACATTACGAATGGTCCTTTGGACGGAATAGCCATTACAAGGGGGAAAGGGAAGAAGAGGTTTTTCTGAGGCAATACAACATACGCAAGATGTTTCTGGTTTTATATACATACACACACACACACACACACACACACTCCTCTCGTGTGCAGCAATATACGCAATTCTTTGGAAGTTTTCTTTTCCTGTGTCTCCTGCAGTGCAAAAACTCCACGGGAGCCCATAATCTGTTAACTGAGCTCAAACTAGAACAATATATAGCACAAATGCATGTATGTGCACATATACACAAAACACATACCAAATTGAAGTCTATATTATTTTTCATGCCTTTAAAAAGGAATTTACAGTTCTCCCTGGCAATGTGAATGAACATCCTATAATTTAGTCAATTTACAGATTACAGGTTCAAATTGACCTTGTAGCCCATAAAATTGCTCATCTGCAGTACTGGATTAGAAGTAGGAAAAGAATGTCATAACTGTATTTAAGGAATTTACCATAACAATGGGAAGGAGGATATGCATGCATAATTTTAGCCCCTCTTGCTCACATCCCCATTTTGAATGCTGAAACAATGCATAGCCTACACTCCTCTCTGGTTAACCAAGGGAGGAACGGTTTCAATTTACTCACCCACAGACATGACACTTGTATTCCCTCATCCCAAGGTGCCTCTTGACATGGTTTCTGGCATCTCCTAGTTGAGCTGTTGCAAAGTGGCAAATCTTGCATTTGAACGGCTTTGATCCTAAGTAAAATTTAGCATAAAGATAGGAGTTGAATTAGAATATTATATTACCCTTGGATAAAGAAATCACAGTTTGTGAAGAAAATAGCCTTTTAATTTTTTAATTTTTTTATTTTAAGTGGGTGGGTGTGAAAATTAATATCCAATATTTAACCTGTTTCAGAATCTTGCCTAGCCCTGAAAAGAAATTTTTCTATTGCATACATTTATAACTCCAGGGATACCGTTAGGGTACGTGCCACATATTTCTCATTAAAGATACTTCCCCGAAGTTCAAACACAAAAGTTAAGCAAGAATGGGTTTTCATTAATGAGCACTCACTTATTATAGAAACGGTATCGATAATTAGAAGATGAGACACTTGGGGAACTTTAAAATGAGGCCACTAAACTTTTTCCATAGTTTTCACCCATTATAATGCGGCTAGAACTCAGGTTGCAACCCAGCAGGAGCCTGTTCTAGTTCATTTCAATGGAACTCATACTGCAGTGGTTTCTGATGAACTGTGCCAGGTCTCACGGCCATTTGTTAAGGTGGAAGTATCATGACAAGGCGATCTTTCCCCTCCACTTGTACTCAAAGTGGTCTTGCAAAAGCAAAATCATAATTCATTACATCCTAGAAATGGCTAGAAAAATGGACTACTGCAGATCACGTTAACCTCGAGTTTCACCATCTAGAGAAGCTTTCGCAACATTATTTACCATGGCTTGTATCCAATGGTGTCCCTCTGCTGATGGAACACTCCTGGATTTAAGGAAGGCTTCCATTTGTAGAAAAAGGGGTGATTTATATTTATTCCCCCTGCACCTCTGTGGCCCCACAAAACAGCTTCAGAGGTCGACCAGACACTGTGGAACAATGCGGAAAGTGTTGCAAGGAACTGCATGGGGGAGGATGAATTGGAAAAAAAAGTTTTTCCTTCCCATTCTTCAAGGGGAAGTCTCTGCTGGATCAAGGAGCCTGAAACAGAAGGTAAACCACTGGATACAGCAGAGATGAGGAACCTGTGGCCCTTCAGACGTTGCCGGACTAAAATTCCCATCATTCTTAAACATTAGTCATGTTAGGTGGAGCTGATGGGAGCTGAAGTCCAATAACATCTTGAGGGTCACAGGTTCCCCATCTCTGAAATACTATAAAGAAGTATTTTAAGTTAACTTTTAAAAATGGTTATGTGACCTGAGAGTTTGGGAACTTCCATACTTTGCATGAATGTTGTATGCCAAGGTCAAACATGGGGCTTCTCAGAGCCACCCATGTATTTAACTCTTAAAATGTAAAGGGTTGCTAAAGGCCATTACTTCAAAAAGAGTGAGAGCCACTCCTGCTTTCCCAGTGTATCTGGAGTTTTTCTCAGATGTACTTGTTGTTTCCAGGCATGGTCATGATCTGAGGAGCACAGAAAGCTGCCTACACCGAGTCTGGTCCATCTAGTTCTGTATTGTTTACAACAGCGTTTCCCAAACTTGGGTCTCCAGACTCTAATCCCCATCATCCCTGACCACTGGTCTTGCTCGCTAGGGATGATGGGAGTTGTAGTCCAAAAACAGCTGGAGACCCAAGTTTGGGAAACACTGGTTTACAATCACTGGCAGGATTTCAGACATGGGTCTCTCCCAGTCCTACTTGGCGATAGCAGGGATTGAACCTAGGACTTTCTGCATCCAAGGCAGATGCTTTACCCCTGAGCTACGGAATTTCCTGTGGGTGGATGTGCTTCATGTAGAGGGTGCTAAGTGAAAGATTGCTCACGCACAATTTCCACAAAAGTCAACCAGCTTCATTTGGTAAGAACTGGTGTACCTTTTAAAAAATGTTCAATTTGTAAGATAAATATATTTGAGCAGATTACCTATTTTGAATATGCTACACTCTCTGATAAGGAGTAAATTTAAACCTTAGTACCGATATTTTAGGCCTATCTTGCTCATACGCTTTTTCCCCCTTCCTTTTTGACAATACCGAAAGAATGATTCATTGCCTTTCTGTTGCAATGACACGCGGTGTATGAATATACAGTGAATAAAATATTACACCTTTATGACTGTTTTATGGTCAGGAATTTATGATTATTCTGAAAACTAGAAGTATTGACATTTTGGCTATTATTTATTTCAAGAACAAACTTTAACTGCCTAGAACAGACCAAAGAATTATAGGATTTCCCCACCCCCACCCCACAAAAAAGCAGAACTCGCTTGTTCTTTTGCAACACAATCAGGCCAAGAAAAAAAGAGTAAAACAGCACACTGCAACTGAAGTTGACTTTCTGATCAGATTGAGGCAATTATATTATCACAAAAATGCAGTCATTAAACCTGGCAGGTGTCAGTACTGGGATATTAAGTGGCAACATATCATTTTAAAGTATGTCATGACCCTTTCCAACTTTTATAAGACCAGCAGATCTCTCTATATCCATAAATCCCAGAATTGCAGTTAAAAGTAAGTGCAATATGCTTGCAGATACTTCATATTATATTTGGGATATGTTTTGTGAAGAACTTCCTCCAATATAGTTAAGCATAATATGAAATATGGGATCTTTAATAAATATACATAAAAGAGCTCGGATAAGAAAAATGTTACAGTACATCATACTTGATCAATGAACCTTTCTGCTGTGCCCTTGAACACAGAATATCTGCAAAGAAGACTTTGTTTAAATTGAGGATCTTGGTTAAAAAAAAAATTCAGAGTCTTAAATTTCAATTTAATTCCCAAAAGCTGACGAAAAATGAAGCATTTAATTTTAATCTTCCAACAGAAATAAAAAAGTCAACAGTACTAAGCACGGGCAGACAAGGTTGAATATTTCACAGTTCAATGACAATGAAGCCAGATCTCTTAATACTTCCATTTCTACTGTTAGAAGTAGATGTAAAATATATTTAGCACCTGAATGGTTATATCTAGTCAGCTTTATATGTTTAAATGTCAAAAGCAGGTTGAGTCTGCAGCTAACAGCGATCACATTCTATCAATCAAACTGGAAAATTCCAGTTTATTTAAATTATCCTGATAAAACTGAATTAACCATTAATTTAGCGGCATTCCGTATCAACACTGCATTCTATAAAGGGACCTATGAAAATAAAATAAATTTGAGTAAAGTCAGTCTACCTCCACATTAAATACAAAGTGTTGAAGTTGACGATCTAACTCACCAGTTTAAAGACTGATTAGGTAATATATAATGCCAAGACTAAGACTAGCTATGGTAAAGCAGTCTATTCGTATTTATATGTCCATTTTATTTCAAAAAGCTAAAATATCCTGCAGCTTCAGCCCCACTTTCATTTGGATTCTTTTCCCAACGGAAACATGTTAAATTTGTGCCAATTCTGTTATCACTGGTGCTCCATGGGCTCTGACCACACACTGTTCTTCTTTAAGCGTCAAAATTCCAGCAATACTATTGGGCCCATTCAACATTTATGCTCTGAAACACTTACAAGTTTGGGGCCAATTTTGACAGTGTGCGAATCATTCCTTGCAATGTTACATTGATTTTTCATTATCAACAAAGATTGTAGCATCAACAGCTACATGTTGGGTTATGATTATCATTCCGTAATTTGAAAGATGTTGAATTATAGGTTATTAATAGTTAAGTCTCGTGCATTTTTTAGCAACTAGGAGGACCAGGCCAGTGTAGTTTAGTGGCTAGTGTCATATTATTACTTAGGAGACCTGGGTTCAAGTCCCTACTCAACCATGAATCTCACTGGGTGACCTTGGGCCAGTCACTATCTCTCAGCCTAACCTACCTCACAAGGTTTTTGTGAGGACAAAATGGAGAGATGGGAATGGGGGGAACCATGTACACCAGAGGAAAGATGGGATAGAAATTCAATACATAAACAAATATTGGCAATGGTTTTAACAATCAATTCCACAACCCCAATTGCCCACCATGAAAAAATGCTTTAGAAACAGAGAGGAGTTCCAGCATGGGTTTGTGGTACAGGGCCAACTACTCACAAGAAAAATGTCAAACAAGGCCATTTTAAGAGTGTAAATTGTCACATAGACCAGGGGTGGGATGGGAAGGCTGATCTCTGATGATTTGCAACAAATCATCAGTTTGACATTCAACGATCTAAACACAGCAATGCCTAAAAGACTCCCCCCACCCCATGCCCTAAATTAGGCTGGTGAAATGAAGAACACTTGGGAAAAACCAGGAGTTCTACCCAGAGCCTTTTTTCCAGTTCTGGCACCTCTCAGGTGGCCACCAGTGCCATTATAAGAGAACAAGGAAGGCATTGGTGGTAGGTTCTGACAGCTCTTTTTCTAGAAAAATAGCACTGGTTGCATCCAAAGCAGTGCTGAGCAATGCATCCATGACTGGACACATTAGTTGGCTACGTCCCCGGAAGTTGACTTTTTGTCCTGGGCTAATAATGCCCTCAGTTCTTAGTATATGCCAGCTATCCTGAGCTGCTATTTTGAACCTGGTCCATGTTTCTAGTAGAAACATGTAAGTTGATCTCAGAGAGCTGAAGCTTGCCCATCCCCGCCATAGAGCTTTGCCACTGTATGTCTTCCATTCCTTACCCTGTCTATTATCTATGGCTAAAACTCCCAACTATGCCTTGGCAATTAGTGCAATTTCATCTTTCCAGTGCACCACGCCAATATCCTTCCTACCTCTTAAATCAATTCAAAGTCCTTCCACTAAAATGTTGCCTTTTGTTTCAGTTTTTAGCAGAAAATAAGAGATGTTGAGAAGCCAGTTCTTGAGAAGCCAGGCTCCTCCCTCCATCAGCTGTTGCCTCAGGGCAACAGAAGAGAAGGAGAGAGAAGGGATACTGGTACATTCCCATCCATGCAGTGGAAAGACTAGTACCTTTCAGCTCCTCTTCTCCTCGATGTTTCCATCCCAGCTGCTTCTTAGAAGAACTGGTAACTAAAAACTGGTACCTGAGTTTGCTTATTTCCCCCTCCATCTCAATCCATTTTTCTTTAGGGTCATGTCTTTTTATACTGCAAGCTGCAGGGGTAAGGACTGTCTTGTTTTCATCAATCTGTAAACCACTCTGTGAGTCTTTTTTTGGCTGAAGAGTTGGGTTGTTGTTGTTTTTTTAAAAAAATCAGATCGATAATGACCCTTCATCTCCTGCATCCTCACTGCATCACTATCATTTTCTACATCAATCTCATAGGTCATTTTCACAACGCTCTCCTTTTGGCCGCCTTCCCTCGTTCATTGCCTCAAGTTTGTCTGCTCATTTGTGCAAGCTCATCTACGGTGTGCTCATTTCCTCCTTCCCTGCTCCCATTTTCATGACATCAAGACTAAAACTCCATCTCAAGTCCCTGAGCAAAATCAACTTTCTCCACAAAGCCTTGCCAAATCCATGGTAGCCAAAATGTTCTATGCTTCCTTCTTCCCAAGTTCATTATTCTCCTGTCCTCTTCCTTACACTTTTGTTTTATTTACACTGTAAACAGGCATCAAATTAGACCAGGAAATAACCGATTAGCAAATAAATGGATGCTAAGTAAGTTCTACAAATTGGGAGTTACCATTTCTCTTAATGGAATTTCCAGCTAATAACTGGTAAAACTCAAATCCCAGCTGAATTACAAACATAACATTTTCGTTAAAGGATCACACTTATTTTATAACCCACCTTTGAGAAGAGTTCTTACAAAATGGCTTCAGTTCTATCTTTCCTTTTAAAAGTTTGAGCAACTGAAAAACTAAACGCACAAACAACCAAAATAAACATAGTGAAGCACACATCTCCCCAGTTTTGACTTTTCCATGACTACTATGCCATTTACTATCTACAGTGGTACCTCTGGTTACGTACTTAATTCGTTCCGGAGGTCCGTTCTTAACCTGAAACTGTTCTTAACCTGAAGCACCACTTTAGCTAATGGGGCCTCCTGCTGCTGCCGTGCCACTGCGGCGCAATTTCTTTTCTCATCCTGAAGC
Organism: Podarcis pityusensis; assembly: GCF_964106645.2. Taxonomy (NCBI): domain Eukaryota; kingdom Metazoa; phylum Chordata; class Lepidosauria; order Squamata; family Lacertidae; genus Podarcis; species Podarcis pityusensis. The sequence goes on along the minus strand of NC_138031.1, from coordinate 55,272,173 downwards.
AAAGTTCTTAACCCAAGGTATTATTTCTGGGTTAGCAGAGTCTGTAACCCAAGGTACCACTGTATAGCTTTAAGACCTCTCACTTTTTCCCACAGAATGAATAATGTTTCAATATCTGATGTGGCCCTTATTTTAAAAGAGACGATTCCCATTTAGGCCACATATTCACAATCCAAAACCTTGATGGCTTCACCCAAAGTGCAGTTGCTCATAGCATATAAATGGGGCTACAAACTGAATAATAACAATATTTAATAATAATTTCATCTGCTGTCATAATTTTGTAGTCCAGGAAGACTACATTTTGTTGCTATTCGATCATAACTCTGCAAAGGTCTTTAGCTGTAAATTATCTTCAGAATCAATGGTGTTACTTAAAGCTTATGAAAAGGGAGATGGAAATGGAAGAGTGAAGTCCAGATCTTGATGAAGACAAATTACTTCGTACAGCTCTCATCTCAGAACCACTGTCCTAGCACCACTGAGCAGCAGAGATAGATTAGCCAACCCAGAGATTAAGGATCCCTTTTTGCATCATGTCAGCAACATGGAAACAATTTCCCCATAGCAAGATCCCTTTCTGCTTTGATCGTTGTCAGACAGTTGTCTCTGTACAGCCAGGGTAGGGCAGCTATGGTCCTTCAGATGTTGCTGGACTGGAACTTCCATCAGCCAGCTGATATTGTCCTATCTGGGCAACAACTGGTGGGAAAAGATCCACAAGACTGGCTTTACCCATGTGCTTGTAAGTACAGATGTTTTCATAGGCAAGTGAAATCTCACCATGTTCACGCTGCTCCCACACCACTGAAATTAATGCAAGAAGGATCCCTAAATAAAGGGATTAAGGGAATGTTTTAAGAACATTTGAAGTCTCAACTGAATGGCTGTTCTATGTAGCCTGGAGTACAGAGAGTATGAAAGGTAGGTAGGGCCCATGTAAGCATTTTCCTCCCTCATTTCTCAATGTTTCTTAGTGTGTTTAAGTATACAGCAGTAGTTAAGTCTCCATCGAAACCCTGCTTAGATTTTTAAATAAGCATTAACTCTGAATGCCACTTACAATTCAGTGTCACAGATTATTAAATCAATGTTTGCTACCAGTTTCCCTGCAATGTCTTTCTTCCTCCTCAACACATCCCCGCTGTATGGTAAAACTGAAATGTTCTGGGAAATTACAAAATAACAGTAATATTGCATTAATATTTTGAAATTCGTTTGGTGATCGTTCAGAAGACATCTTCATAACAAGAGATTTCTCAGGTCTCCAATAGTCCTGTACAACTACCAGAATGCCAAAAAACCCACCAAAAACACACACAGTGGTTTCAGCATTTAAGCACATGAATATTGGAACACTGAGTCTTGAAGACATTAGTATCTCTGCCAAGCACATGATTAACCCTAACATTTGTGACTCCCACTGAAATCATAAGCAAGGAAAGCACAGAGATAGGTGAATATATATTTTCAGAATTCAGGCTGCTAATTAGGCATGCAAGACCCATCTAAATTGGAAGTTGAAAAGTCCTCTACCTTTAACCTTTCTGTTGTTTTTCTTGACACTTCCTCATTTTCACTTGTCAAAGTGTGATGGACTTGCTTGTTATCCACTACATTGTATAACCTCCCCCTTTGCTACGTGAGAAGCTTTGGAAGCAGGGAAAGGAAACTCTCTTTTCCACAATTTGGAATCCCTAGTTATTGGCGAGGGGGAGGGGGGATTTTGAGAGAGAAACACTTTAAATAATGGCATGTAAAGAAGCAATCCTGCAATCCTACACATGCTTACCTAGGAATAAGTCCCATTGAACTCAATGGGCTTCGCCTCTGAGAAGACATATGTAGGATGGTGGCTTTGCAAAGCTGCAAACCCATAACCACCTGCCTGAAAGTATGGCCCACTGAATTCAGTGGGTCATACTTATACGTAGACATATTGGATTGCACTGTAAAGCTGTTATACTAAATGCAGATGAACCCAGCATCTGCTTCTGCTGTTGGTTTGCTCCTTCCGCTCCGCCTGCAGGAGCATACATTGTGGCCTCTCAATCTTGGCGTCCAAAACCCATTTATTTCTTTACAGAACTGCTTTTATTGTGCCGAAGATGGGAAGAAACATTGCATAAAACATTCAGTAAATCAGAAAATATGAAGAAGGGGAAGAAACCAGGAATTGGAGGAGGAAAAACCTCTTCCAGTTAACTATTAATAAAAATACCAGCATTACTATTTCATGTGCATAAGCAAAGTTATCAGAAAAGCAATTCATTTTAAAGGTGCAGTGAGAAAGAGAATAGATTAAAACCTCTTCTGTAACTCTTCCTCCCCAAAAATTATTTGCAAAATGAAATGGTAGATATGTGTTGTCACCCAAAAAAAGGTTCCTTTGCGGCACATTCACATCTAATGCAAAGCAGAATAAAAATACACTCATTGATAAGACATGCACAAGATGTTAAAAAGTGTGCTAACTTTTACTAAATGTTACAATCAATGATGTAACTTATGTAAGTAGGGTTGCTTTGTCATATATTGATAGTTACCTCACTTTCACATCCACATTAACTTGATTTTAAATGCAATTAATACATATAGTCAAGGAAGACTAATGGACTACATTCTGCACTTAACCTGGTGGACATTTTCAAATGGCACAAGTGACCAGTGCAAACCTATTTTGCATTGTAAACGACTAAATAAATCTTAATGGATTAAGAATGATCAGCTATCAACACACAAGGGAAATTAAGTGCTGAAATGCCTACATTGATTATTTTAAATTATTAGCCTTACTCTGTTCTTGAATTTGTATGCTTTTAGTGAGCTTTAACACATTTACAAGACTTATTGACTATAATTACAAGAGAATTCAAGTAATGGACACATCAATTATAAGCAACATGTCTTGACCAGACAGTTGCATAAAGAATTCTAAAGAGAGCTCCATTAGCATCTTCCCTGTAGTTTTATTCCATTTTATCTGCCTTAAGAGGGCATATAAAGGGCTTATAAAAACTATTCTGACCATGTGAACAGTCTGTGCCATCGAAAAACTCATCACCAAATTCAATTTTTTTAAAAAAACATTTCCTGAAACGATCTGCACAAGTATAGAATTGGCTTGCTAAAAGAAGGCTGGGATTCCTAAGCTGATGATACTGATGGTTTGCAAGAATTAATACTTTAGTTACAAGAAGACACCTGAAGATGCCAGCTTTCTGCAACTGAATCTTAAGTACATAGCTCAGCCTCAGCTTTGCTTTCTTCTATGGAAACAAAAACTATTTCAGGATTACACCAAAGAATATTAATATTCTTTTATAATATTTTGCATCTCTTACCTTTTCATTTTCTTTCTAGTAACTGAGCACTAAGTTTCAACCACTGCATGAATTTAAACTATAGCTTCTATAATAAGCCATTATTTAAAAGTACAGTAAAATAAACCTTACAGTTTTAATGAAAATATGTTCATTGAAATGTGAATTTATTATTCAAATCCACTCATAAATTCAACCCAGAGAGACACCACTTGTCTAAGCAGAGCTCAGTGATTTAGAAAAGCTGTCTATTTAAAATAAAGAATGTATGGCAGGTTTATAGAAACATAGCAGTGAATTTTTACATAAATTTAGAACTGCAGCTTATGCATTTTTGACAAAAGTGTTGTTTTAAATTTTTCCACTTAATATAAAACATAAAAAGAGAATGGAACATGTGGCACAGCACAGAGTCTAAATCACCAGGCCCAAATTTCACAGGTGCTGCGTTGCCTTCTAAATGATGGCCAAACTGCAAATCCCATGATAACCTTACATGCTTGTTTTCAAAAATCAGCATTCTCTACACAGCAATGCAGCAACAAATACCCACCATTCAACCATTAAATGTGAATGGTGGTTTCTGAATCCAAACCAGGTAAATTATTTTAAGCATTAGGCTAGCATTGCCACCAACTTGTCAACAGGTTGCTGCTTTGGGCAAAGGAAAAGCCATAAGAGCCAGTGTGGTGTAGTGGTTAAGAGCGGTAGACTCCTAATCTGGGGAACCGGGTTCACGTCTCCGCTCCTCCACATGCAGCTGCTGGGTGACCCTGGGCCAGTCACACTTCTTTGAAGTCTCTCAGCCCCACTCACCCCACAGAGTGTTTGTTGTGGGGGAGGAAGGGAAAGGAGAATGTTAGCCGCTTTGAGACTCCTTAAAGGGAGTGAAAGGCAGGATATCAAATCCAAACTCTTCTTCTTCTTCTTCTTCTTCATAAATGGTCATCACCTCCCACCCTGTAGGGGTGAATTACCCATCACTAATTTTAATCCTAAATTCAACAAGTGTGTGTTAGCAAGATTGTAGCCAAAACACATTTGGTCCCTGGGTCTGAGGTTCCCTACACCTGTAGTACTGCCAGATCAGATGGCTCACTCTCCACACCTCAACATATCAGTAGCACTTAGGTAGTGCTTTCCCTTATGGTTTGACTGTCACAACATTAATCAGAACTGTCTAAAGAAGAGTGACTAGTGGGGTGCCACAGGGTTCTGTCTTGGGCCCGGTCTTATTCAACATCTTTCTCAACGACTTGGATGATGGACTCAAGGGCATCCTGATCAAATTTGCAGATGACACCAAACTGGGAGGGGTGGCTAACACCCCAAGGACAGGATCACACTTCAAAACGACCTTGACAGATTAGAGAACTGGGCCAAAACAAACAAGATGAATTTTAACAGGGAGAAATGTAAAGTATTGCACTTGGGCAAAAAAAATGAGAGGCACAAATACAAGATGGGGGACACCTGGCTTGAGAGCAGTACATGTGAAAAGGATCTAGGAGTCTTGGTTGACCACAAACTTGACATGAGCCAACAGTGTGACGCGGCAGCTAAAAAAGCCAATGCAATTCTGGGCTGCATCAATAGGAGTATAGCATCTAGATCAAGGGAAGTAATAGTGCCACTGTATTCTGCTCTGGTCAGACCTCACCTGGAGTACTGTGTCCAGTTCTGGGCACCACAGTTCAAGAAGGACACTGACAAACTGGAACGTGTCCAGAGGAGGGCAACCAAAATGGTCAAAGGCCTGGAAACGATGCCTTATGAGGAACGGCTAAGGGAGCTGGGCATGTTTAGCCTGGAGAAGAGGAGGTTAAGGGGTGATATGATAGCCATGTTCAAATATATAAAAGGATGTCACATAGAGGAGGGAGAAAGGTTGTTTTCTGCTGCTCCAGAGAAGCGGACACGGAGCAATGGATCCAAACTACAAGAAAGAAGATTCCACCTAAACATTAGGAAGAACTTCCTGACAGTAAGAGCTGTTTGACAGTGGAATTTGCTGCCAAGGAGTGTGGTGGAGTCTCCTTCTTTGGAGGTCTTTAAGCAGAGGCTTGACAACCATATGTCAGGAGTGCTCTGATGGTGTTTCCTGCTTGGCAGGGGGTTGGACTCGATGGCCCTTGTGGTCTCTTCCAACTCTATGATTCTATGATTCTAAAGAAATGAAGGAGGGGGAAGGTATAGATGGAGGCCATTTTTATTTTTTTAAAACAAGTTTGCAAGCAACTCTAGATTAGGCAAACAGTCATTTGAAAGGTAAATGTTCTCCAAATCATATTCAGATAATAAGCTGGGATCTGATTAATGAATTATAATGAGTCTAGGGGATATAATCTGTAAGAAATGAAGTGACAAAGAGAAGATCACACTCAAGAACTTTCAAGAAATTCTGTTTAAATTCGCGCTCCTTGGCTACTAAAGAGTACTCCTGAAATCAAGCAGTGAACATGAGATTAATATAAATTTGAAACTCTGGAGTAATTCATGATTTAAAAAATAACAGCAGCAAGGAGTAGCAAGGCCTTAACTCAACTTCCATTTGCAAAGCACTACCTGCACCATTCGTTGATACATACCTGTATGGGTTCGAATGTGAGCCAGAAAGGCCATGGAATTGCTACTTCTGCACATCTTCCCGCAATATTTGCAAATATTGCCTTTATTTTCTTCTCTCTCTCGGTTGATTTGCTCAGTATCTTCAATAATGTACTTATTGACTTCCCGGAGCAGCTCTTCATGTTGTTCTTTAATATGAAGAAATAAATTTTGCTCCGAATCAAAAGGCTCTGTGCACTTAACACATTTAAAGGTGGCGCCCCCTTCCGGCAGTTCTTCAACACTTGCTTGTTCATTTCTCATGTGGCCCGCACTAGCTAAATGCTGGTGCAGGTTACTTTCGGTATAAAATGACTTTCCACACAGTAAACAATGGAAATGTTTCTCTTTCGAAGGATGTTTCATAGCTATGTGAACATTCAGGCCACTCAAGCCGTCTGCTAAAAAGCCACAGTCATCGCAGCGAATGCGTGTCGATTCCCCAAGCGGCTGCCCTTCTGCTTTCTTCTTCTTTCCACCACCTTGTGGGACATCCACTTTCAAAGTTCTCAGCCCACTCAGGTTCTGTCCATCAGCAATGTGATCAACTGGCTCACAACCATCTTCATGGCTTTTTAATTTTACTATAGAGGAATCAAACTGGCCACAATTTTGCACTGCTATCTCCTCCTTCACTCTGCCCTCAGCACCGGCAAAAGCATCTGATGCCTCATTACTTTCTTGAACGCTTTCAACTATTGAGACCTCTGAACCCCAAATATTGTTTAATGATACTTCGACCTCATGTTGTTCAGCTGACAGAGTTCCTTCTTCCTCTATAGCAGAACTCTGCTGGGTCATTTTCTGTTCCTGTAAATTATGTATAGTTTTCATAGTTCCTTCAATATTTTCATCAATAGTTTGTTGCTCTAGTGTGCAACATGTTTCTGAAATGATGGGCAACTGAATTTCTTCATTTTTCACTTCCTCAGCAGCTACTGCAATACTCTGAAGTTCACCTTCAGAGTCTTCCTCCATCTTATTTGACATAAAATTCATATCTGGAGAATCTTTGCTAACAGCTAAGTTTTTACTTCCAGTTTCTATGGTAAAATTAAAATTTGACTTGACTGTTCTTTGATCTTCCACATTTTCTTGCAGGACACAATGAACTGTTTCTTTATGTGTGAACACCTCATGAACCTCGACTACAGCTTTTGGAACATTTTCTTCACTGACTCCCTCTTCCCTGCCTTGGTCAACTCCAACATCTACAGTATCGGCAACATAACCTTCTTTGGGAACCTCTGAAGGGGCACCATCTTCCGAAACCAAATAATTAAGGGCTTTCTTTACTTTCTGAGTGGCCTGCACATCCAGACATTTCTCCTCAACGGTGTTTTGGTATTTTGTTCCGTCCAGAATGATCTGAATTTCATCTGTGGGTTGCTGCTCCTTGCCAATATCGGCCACATCTGTCTCTTCTCCAGAGGTGTTGCATACATAAGACTGCCTTTTTATTTTATGCTTCTCTGTTGCTGCATGCCTAATCATCTCTCGGCGAGTAACTGCGTAATAGTCGCAGGCCATGCAATAGTATTCAAATTCTTTAGTGTGCTTGCGTTTGATATGTACTTCCAGAGAAGAAAATGAATGTGCAACAAAGCTGCAATGAGCACACTTGTTATCATTTGTGTTTAACGATCTTGTTTGAGCCAACGAGTCCCTAGCTTGGTTAACGTTACCTAGTTCTTCAATTATATGCTGCTTTATTTCTGAAGGGTTCCGGTCTCTACCCAATTCAGAAAGCTGAGGCACATTTTCACCTTGTACTTGTATAGCATTGCCCTGATCATTTCCCTGGCTTTCCAAAGCAGCATTGTCCAAGGGTGAACTGCCATGGTCAACAAGTTCATTCATACCTCCTGAACTATTTATCTTCTTGCTACTGGTTTCAACATTACCTCCCTCTGGGCACACTATAATCTCTATGTTTTGTTTCCCATTGGCTTCCAAACGGCCTTTATGCTTCTTTGTAGCACAATGGCGTTCCATATCACCTTTCGTTACAGTATAATAATTGCATACTTTACATAAATAGCTGTACTGGTGGCTATGCTTTCGTCGAATGTGAACCGTCAGGTTTGTAACACTGGAAGCCAATAAGCCACAATGAGGGCATGTCCGAGAAATGGTGCCTTTTGGCCTTCCTCTCTTTTGCCCGCTACCCAGAACCAGCTCACTGCATTTCAGCATTTCACCTGATGGAAACAGTTCCTTGTTTATCGATACATTCTCCAATGTACAGAAGGGTAACGGCACGTTTTCATTTTCTGATACAGTCTTTAAACTGCCATAAGTAGAAGGCTCTGTTGCTTTTTTACCATCGCTTCCACCTACACATACCCTTTCAATACATTCCTCAAAGCGTAAGCCAATATTATTTTTCCTGGCATTTTCAAGGTGTTTACTTCTCTTGATGTGTTTTTCCATTCCTTCTTTGCTTAATGAGTAGAGGTTGCATGCTTTGCAAAGGAAATGATATTCCTGAGCATGCCGAAGTTTTATGTGCCTGGTAAGAACTGAGGACGACCTTGTTTTATAAAAACATTTTTTACACTGAAACTGAGTTCTGCTCAGGACAGACTCCTTGAACTCATTAGCAGGATGTATCACCAAGGGCTTGGGCATTTCTTCTGCAACCTTTGGAAGAACACTTGTCTCCACTAAAATGCAAGACGCTGTTTGCTGAGTCGCATTGCTAAGTGGGCGAACTGTATTTCCTTGAGCTGATAAACTTATATGTTGTTCAGTTGTGTTATGAACGGCTACTTCCTCTTCATTTAGAAAATACAAACGGCAGGTAACACAGCAGTGGGACATGCCATGCTCATCACGCATGTGCTCCCCAAAGCTTACCTCATTCAGGGCAAAAAATGAACACTGAGGGCAATTTATCTTGCAATCACCCATGCAATGGTTGTTTTTTTGATGGTGCAGTTCAAAGTCTTCCTTGGTTCCACAAGAATAGCCACATGTCCGACACTGGAATTTCAGCTCATCTGCTTTATCTCTGTCAACATCCAGTTCCAAAACTGTGTTTGGCAAAGTACATCCACAATGAGTACAAGGATGTGGACCCTTCTGGGCCTCAACAGCTTTCTTTGGAGAATTATCAAGTTCCAAGGTGATAGAAGAGCACGCATTGGCTCCATCTGGATCAAGTGATAGTGTTCCTGTGTCAGCTTTGCACAAATCCTCTTCAGTTTCTAAAACTTTTAGGTGCACCTGCGATGTATCACCTTGACTAAAGTCTGTCCTGATGCTGTGCTTTAAGGTGGAGTCAGGCCTGTTTCTCTTACCTAATCCCAAAAGATTGTAGCGTTTTTTTATTTGCTGGTTTAATCTGAAAGAACCACTTTGCTTGAAAGTTATTCTTCGGGAAAAGATATTTCTGTTATGGGGAAATCTATCAAGTATTCCTGTGGTGTTTGAACTGCTAATTGTCTCTTGACTACCTTCAGCAGGTTCTGATACATCTGGATTACATTTGGAGGGCCCTGACACTTCTTCTAGCTTTTCAGAATGGGCATCACCATTTCCACCCACACTGGAGAAAAGCACTTCTTCATTGGTAGTGTTCTCTGTGGTTTCTGCAGAAATATTTTTTGATGACACCATTTCAACAAAAAGTTGGTGGCATGTTTTAAACTTCTTCAGCTTATTGCTTGAAGTCTTTAGTGGATTTGAACCTGCATGCCTTATTTTTGGTTTATTAAGTGCAGATTTTGCTTGCACATTCTTTTCCTTGACGAGGTACTGCTGTTTTTTAAGAAATGGCTTTTTTGTTAGTATCTTGACAAATCCTCCCCGGGCAGCAAGGTTTTGTCGGCGGAGGTGTGTCTTGCCAAGGAAATGAGCTTGTAGAAGATCTTTCTCGAAAGACTGAAAACCACAGAGATTGCAAAAATACAATCTAAGCTGTCCAGCGGTCGGCTTGCTATGTGTTTGTAAAGATGGAGTGCATTCTGATTTATCAGTACAATGTAGGTTCACCTGTTGTTCGGAATGCTGAAGGTGGCTTTCTTGAATATGCTTTTCTAAATCTGGGTAAGTGGAAAAAATCTCCTCATGGGGTTTGCACTTAGAAATGTTTTCAACACTGCTGGTTGCACAGCTAACACTGGCTTCATCGTTTTGAAAAGAAGATGTGCATTCTGGAAGGGGTGTTTGGTCAACTTGGGTATGCTCATTTTCCACATGTATTTCCTGTGTACTATTGTCCTCAGATTTGAAATCATGCTGCACGCATAAAGCATCACTACTTTGACAGGCACTTATAGCTTCGTCTTTTATAGTTTCATTTGTTGTATTACTTGTCCCATCAACACTACCTTCACACCTTGTGGCATTCGATAGTTTGCCTTCATTCTCTTCAGCATTTTGCACAACAGTAAGCTTTAATCTTTTTGAGACAGGTTCATTTTCAACTATGTTTGTTGCCATACAGTCTTCAATTGCTGATTTGGATAATGGTCGTTTGGCTGTGGCGCACTCTTCATGTTTTTCCCCTGGGTTTTTCTGTCCTTCAGCTGAAAATGTGTCTATTTTTGAGGTAGAGAAAGAGTCGCTGTGAGCTTTTTCAGCTAACACATTTCTAGCAGCTTCTTGTACTAATTCATTTTGTACATTCTCATCACCTTCATCGTTCTTCTGATTTTTTTCAATATCCATCCTTAATGAAGATTGTGTAGAGCACAATTCAAAATAAAACAATTTAGCTCATCTGCTGTAGAGCTATCTAAAAAAAGAGAGAAAGGGAGAAAAAGAATGGACGGTTATTAGTTTCCTATGTACATAAAAACACATAGCATTTTATTCTAATGCAACTAATAACTTGTTGAATACAACCTATTGTTTTAAAAGGCTATAGGGACATTGTTAGCTAATTATTTTGGTAACATTCTCAAAGCAAAACATGGCCATACCAATAATGTCTAAACATCTAAGGAAGGATTATCTGGTTCTTAAGAGGACAGTTGCACAGCCACTATGGAACAGAAAGTCTATCGGTATGTACATACAAGTCTCTCCTATTAGCACAGGATGCTCATCAATGAGAGAAGCAAATTTTGACTCTCTTTGAAAAACGTAATACTTTTAACAAGACTGCAGCCTTGAGATCCATTATTCTGAAACATGTAGCTGTTGCTTAGTTCCAGTGCTTGCTGATTTCAATAGGACTGTAGGCTTTAAATGGAACTACTCCAGAGCGAGTCGTTTCACAGCTGTGGCGTAAATAATGTGCCCATTCTGGGAATTCAAGTCTAAAAAGTGTGACCTTTGTTTTTGACAGCCCTGACACAGTACTCCAAGATAGCATGGCATTCAGTTAAAAGGGCAACGGGGAAGGAGGGGAGAAAGTATCCTTTCCTGAAATTAGAAGTTTCACAATTAAGAAACTAACTGTCCTCAAAATGAAGAAAATATAACTGCCTCAAAATGACAAAACTAGATTTAACAGGAAAATCTTAATAGTCCAGTTAACATGGCTGTCACTACCATGGAGATTATAATGGCTTAAGTAGCTGGGATCCCTCCACTCCAAGGAGGAAAGTACACAATAATGGCAATAGGAACAAAGAAGTGACAAAATAGCATCACAGAGTTCCTAAGAAATTCGTCTCCCAACCACCAATCACAAAATTGTTCCCAGTGCTTCCGGATTAGGCATGCAGGAAATTCACAAGTTGGCATGCAGCCGAGATAGCCAATATGATATTTTCCATATATGGTTGGACTCCAACTCACACCATCCATAGCCAGTATGGCCAGGGATCATGGGAGGTGTAGTCCAATAACCCCTGGAAGGCACCATACCACCAATATACAGCAACAGGAGGTACACAGCCATTTAACCCATTCCAAACCCTGACCTACATGCACAGCACAAATGCCAGGAAGAACCAATAATTCTTCCATCACAAGTTGATTAAAAAATCAGGGTTCTCAACTTCTGGCAGCCCAAGCAGCAGTTTGCCAAACCACCACCATTTTGACAGGGACAATGTCATGCAATACAAAGGGGTTGCCATGTTTTCCTTTAATTCTGCTGTCAGCCTTGGAAGAAAACCAACAACTTGAGGTACTTCAAAGTACCTCAAGTTGAGGTATTCACAAAGTAGATTAGTTTTTGACAGAGCACTTGATACAGAATCAACTGAGTAGGATTCTGCAGTGACTGGGGCACACATGGTTTCTCTTCAGACCAAACACATAAACAGATGCGAGAAGATCATTATCTTCTTCCAGTTCTAGGATTTGCCTCCTGGAAGGCTAATTCTCCAGAGCAGACAACAAAAACTAAATTGAAGTCAACCGTGCTAGTACATAAAGATACTGTATATGGAAAGAACAGCACTAGTAAAATACTTAAACTACCAGTAAAATGTATGGCCAGCTAAAGCAGTGTTTTTCAACCACTGTTCCACGGCACACTAGTGTGCCGCGAGATGTTGCCTGGTGTGCCGTGGGAAAAATTGAAAAATTCGAAAGATTTTTTTAAAAAAAAACTTCAAATTTTCGCCCACTAGGTGGGCGCCGGACTGTGTCCTGGGTATGGGGGGGTGGGGTTTTCGACCCCACCCTCAGCCAGCAGGGGCGCCGATTGGCGCTCCTCAGAGGGACACCCTCCACTTTTCTGATGTCCGGGCTGTGATTGGTCCAGACTCCAGCCTGGACCTATCACAGTAGGACTTCATCTTCCGACTTCTTTCCCACCTGAGCACAGTGTGCGCAGCAGCGGAGAGAAGAAGACGTCGCGACTCGAGTCACCAGGAGGACCGGAGAAGTTGCCATTTTATTTCTCTTCAGTCTCCACTGAATGCCTTGACTGGGTTAGGGACCCTTATAGCTCAGCATCAGTTGGTGGAAAGGACATGACTTTACAGGAGCAGGAGGAACTAACTGAACTGAGACAAAATCGTGGTTTCAAGCTAAGATTTGCTGATCTACCTTTGGACAGTTTTTGGTTGGATACTGCCAAGGAGTTCCCCCTTCTGGCAAACAAAGCTATTTTGACATTGCTCCCATTTTCCACTACATATCTGTGTGAGATGAGCTTTTCAAGCATGACTGCTATAAAAACTAAATACAGAGAGAGACTGAGAGCTGTTGACGAAGAGCTACGTGTGTGTCTTTCTTCGATTCCAGCCAGAATATCAGCTTTGTGTTCAGCCAAACAGGCCCAGGTTGCGCACTGAATAAAGTATTTTATAATTTTTCATATTTCTGTTTACTTACTACTTCATAATAAAGTAATTATAAAATACTTTATTTGTGTTTATTTGATTCCTATTCAAGAGAATTACTTTATATATAGTCAATATAGGCACAGAGTTAAATTTTTTAACATTTTCTAATGGTGGTGTGCCTCGTGATTTTTTTCATGAAACAAGTGTGCCTTTGCCCAAAAAAGGATGAAAAACACTGAGCTAAAGAACTTAGAGGTAGTAAACAAGTAGTGATCTATCCGAAAAAGAGTTGCTTCCTACTTTTATTTTTAAAAAGTCCTGAAGGTATTACACTTATTGTTGCCCTTTCAGTTATTTCTAATGGACTAACACAGCTGCCTGCATTTTTATCTGTTTTCAGATAAATTACTTGGTGGTTTTTTGTCACACATCTTGCTGTCTCCTACTGCCGACCTCCCCTTTTAAGCACTGGCTTCAGTTTAGAAAACTCTGCACATCCTTTCAGCTGCAAAAAGAGCTGTGGGGGCACTTGATCTAAGGGTGCTCTGTGAACCGCATTGGAGTGTTATTCCCCGAACCAATGCTGTACTATGTCTGTAATCATTATTCCTCTTCTGTTAGATATGCCACCATAATTAGTGTAGGCCAGCACACAAGGGAGCTAGTACAGCCTTTCCAGACTTCTGTGCTACCTTGCACGATGGGGCAAAAGCCGGGATACTCTGGTTGGCCTGCCAGAGCTGACATATATAAAAAACTTTTTTTGGTGGCGGGACTGGGTGTGCTGAAGAGAAGCGCTGAGCAAAAATTGCTGCTGTTTTGCCCTGATGCAGTACTATGTTCCAGCTCAGTGATGTTCTGGGACAATCAACCTAGCATAGGTGGCTAAAACCATGTGGTGGGTACCACGCAATGGGCTGCAAGTGCATCCACCCATTCCTGCAGGCCAGGCTGCAGGCGGACGAGAGCAAAGCAATGGGCAAAGTAACTGCTGCCGCCACTGCTATCTCCATTTCCCAGTGGGGGAAATGCTTGCCTGGGGCTCCTTCCAACCTGGCACTAACCAAGCTGAGCAGCTTAACTTCCCTTGCGTAGCACAAGGGCATCCTTGAAAAGATACTGGGCACTTTTGGTTTAGGAGAGATGACAGCTCCAGCAGCTAAGGCTGTGGTTGGGTTCAAGCATGGCTGAAGTTGTCCGCTCACGCAAGTGCTAGGAAGTTTATCTCCTGTGCAATGAACTGCTTCGGTGCAGAGGTACCTCAGGCACTGGGCTATTAGGCCATAATCTTTTAAGTTATTTCAGTGGAAGCTTAATGCCACAATATCCTCAAGAAAAAAAAGGGTAGTATTTCACATTAGATTTACTATTAGCGTAGCTGTAAAAGTTTGAAGAAGAAAAGGGGGGGAAGCCGCATGAAATAAGAAGTCAGCATAAGAAAAGCATTCTGATGACACCTTGTGGCCACTTTACACAAGGGGACAAAGACTAAAATACTGCTACATCGCAAGAGAAATGGTTTTGACTTAAACACTACCTTGAAAACGCAGGCTCTGCTCCCAGAATGTGTTGTGAAACATATTTAATGTTTACATTCAATTCAAAAACAATCTGTTGTACATGCTTAAGTAATGCAGACTTTTGTGCTCAAAACATTTATGTTTGCAAGTTTCACATCAAAATGGTTTTCACTTTTATCTCCCCAAGGAAACGATGGTGACCACAGTTTGGGTTTAATCCCCATTCTTGCATTTGCAATCTAGCCTTTCACTGCCCAGTTCTTCAGAAGCAGCCAAGGATCAGGTCTTGACTGAAATTTCTCAGAAAACACGGGAGACCTGAAGGAGCACGTTCTGCTCTACAGGTGAGAGCTCTGAGGAGCTCCTGGGCTGAGTCTCAACTTATAAACGATAGGGAGGGGCTTTGGCTAAGAAGCTGCACATTTGTGCCAGACACAAATGCAGTTACATCACTCCTCATTTGCCGAAATAATATAATATGGTTGAGTATCTGTTTCTCTCCCTTTCCCCTAGCACTCATGCCAAGGCTTGGAAGACTGAAATAGCTCTGCAGCCAGATATGTCTTCAGATCTCATATTTCTGCATGCAAGGCAAGGAAGGAGGAACTCATGCTAGAGAGGGATGGTGGTGATGCACATGTTCCCAAAGCTGATTCCCAGTTTGCAAACCATCATTTGTCCCAAACCAGCACTGCATCTGCCCTTGAGCCATTCAAGATAAACCCGCAGTATTAATTCTGCCTCTCCTAAAACTATATATCCCTTAGTTGCTTGATATAAGATTGCCATTTCTTATTCTTTTTTTAAAGTAACTTGCATGACTTAAAATGGGCTCGGATACAAGGAGGAGGCAACAGATTTGTGAAAAGGGTAGCAAATGCACAAATTCAGTTTCATTAAACACAGACACATGAGAACCCATGTATATTGTGGCATTTTCAAAAAGGTTGTTTTATTATCAATGTAACTAATCACAATGAAGCCATCTCTTACAATCCAAGACATAATAATGAATTTTCTTTACAGCTGAGGAGAAATGGGATTTGCTGTTCCATATCAAACCAGAACAGGCCATATTAATTCTTCTTCATATTTATTGTTAAATGTAATTTTTATCTATAAAATCAGTCATGAAATATTAAAAACTGAAACAACTGAATTTACATCCTTTACTTAATTTAGTTTAAATGGTCTACTCACTAAAGAGAGGGGGAAAGGTTACATACGTATTATTTCACTCTCTCCATTTTTCCCTTTAACTTTCCCGTTATAAACCATACTGCTTCTGGGATTTATAACTCAGTTGTAAAATTTCCACTCCATACCGAGTGTTGGTACACTTGTCCTATAACTTTCCTTTTTCTTTTTTCTTTTTTTAATTATCAATCTTGTCATGGGAAAAATAACTACTGGACAAAGTCTGAAGGAAAAAGCTACTAAACAGAAAAGCTATGGTTGAAATGCTAAGCGTGCTTACGGGAAAGCATGTTCTGAACTCAGTATGACTTTTTTCTGTGCTGATCTATTTAAGATTGGGAATTTAGGACAATAATCAGCATCCATACAATGCTCTCAGTTCTTAATAGTACAGTATAAATATGTCTAATAGAGCGACAGAGTACACAGTGCACCAAGTAATAAATAATTGTTCATATCTGAAGTTTCTGAACCAGGGTAAGAAACTAGATCTCACACTGCTGGCCATTTGAGGGTCTGTGTGTTGGAGTGGTATTAGGGGATTTCAGCCTCTGAATGCAGGGATTCCTGAAAAAGATACTGCTGTGTTTTTGCTGCCTGAGGGCACTGTGTCTGTGATAGGGTAGGATGATGCCATGGCATTCCCACTGTTGAGTGTAAACGGTAGGATTTAAATGTAGTAAGTAATAAAATAAAATAAATAAATGTCTAACGTGAGTAGTATGCCGCTACAAGGCTGGTGTGAATTAGCAGCATTTCGATAGACATTGGTAGCAATTTGCATAGTTGCCATAGTCCCTGTATTTTGAAGCTTCTTCTCAACTTTCCCACTCAGTGTGTGCAGGATTCCAACTATGTTACTACAGTAATGTTGTGCTGGCACAAGCGGACTGCCATCATGGTGGGACAATAGGTTTTCCAAGGTCCACCACACTGGGAACTCTCTTCTTCTCTAGGCAACTAAAGAGAAATCAATCTTGGGTGCTGGAGTGTTCTCAATCTGAATTTCAACACAGTCTCTCAAAGACCAAAGAGGGTTCAATAAACCAGATGTGTACATAAATGAGAATACAAAGGTTTCCATTAGGGAAGATCAAGGTATCCACTTGGAATTTGTTTATCTGTATCCTTCCCTTCCTCCACCCCATTTCACCCCCGAAAAAGGTCCTTAGCTACTTAAATTCAGTGTTTAGGTTTCTCAACAACCAGGCACCAGGATATCCCACGGCATTTGGAAGGAGGAAAGGCTAAGGAGTAAACCTTACACAAATCCGGAGTGGAGTCCTAAGACGGTTGGATGGCGTCTTGTACGCCTCCTTCCAGCAACTCCTGCAGCCAAGCTGGTGCCAAATGTATTGCTCTGCTTTCCTCTGGAACCACATCAGCAAGGCCAAGAAGGGGGTCTTGTCATCTGGGCAGCTCAGGACCTCCATACACACTGCCCAGGCTTGCACCCTGGAGAGGTTACTTTGGTGCTGCTAGTACCACAAAAACAACACAGGAGGCAGCAGTTACGAGGCCTCTGCATCCACAGCAGGCACTGTGGTTTGACTTCGCCCCCTCTCGAGACAGACAGATGCCAGAAACTCCAAAGAACAGTGCAGTGAAAGTTACAAATATACTTAGAGGGTTTTTAAAAGGGGGCGAATTCTACTTCAAACAGTGCCACATCGAGTTGCTGCGCAGTTATTTTGATACAAAACCACAGATGCATGCTAAATTGCATCCAGGACACCTCCATTATCCAGAAGGCAACATCTACTGAGAGAAGCCAGGGTGTATCTAACTTACCAGTAAGGAAGAACTAATGGAGAATAATAGGTCAGTTTGGTATGAGCTATTTCAATTCATCATAGCCAGGAAAGGGATCATTAAACACAGCAGTGCAAACGTATCAAATTACAAGAAAGACGACAAGTGAAGTTAGAAATAAAAAAATGTCAATTTTGTATACTGCTACTGTGTGCCCTTTTATTCATCATCATGAAGGTAAGGTTAAAGGACAAACTGCAGCCCTCTAGCACACTCAAGTGGGAGTAGCCATGCTCTCTGACAGCAAATCATATGGGTATATTACAGAAAGACAGATAGAGCCACTCTGGCAACAACATTGTCCAAAGTTAATTAGAGTCTCCAAAATGTACCTTTTAAATAGGTAACAAAATTCATTCCCCTCCCCCCCATTGTGTACAGCTTAGAGGCATATACTGAATATGTACCTAGCTTTCTGTACCTGTGACTGTCACACTATTGTCTTACAGAGACACTGAAACTCAAAAGTTTTGCTAGCATGTGCTGAATTTGGAAATTCTCATCAATTTTTGAACAAGATAAAATATAAGATCACCACCACAAACTCAGCCATTGCATATCAACTTTAAAAGGCAAAAGAAACCCAGATGATGTATCTGCAAAAGGACCACTAGTGATTCTAAGATTCCAAAGAGGCCAGCAAATTGGTGCTATAAGAATGCATGGGCCAGTACTAAGTGGTTGCTCCTTAAGACAGAACAACTTAACAGAGGGTCAACCCTGCAAACTGGCTTGGTTTGGGAGTATATTGTTCCCTTTGTAGATTATTTCTCTGACAGAAGCACAGAGACTTCTGTAATAGTCTATGTAAGATCGGATCGCCGAAGATTGCCGAAGAATTGATGCTTTTGAATTATGGTGCTGGAGGAGACTCTTGAGAGTCCCATGGACTGCAAGAAGATCAAACCTCTCCATTCTGAAGGAAATCAGTCCTGAGTGCTCACTGAAAGGACAGATCCTGAAGCTGAGGCTCCAATGCTTTGGCCACCTCATGAGAAGAGAAGACTCCCTGGAAAAGACCCTGATGTTGGGAAAGATGGAGGGCACAAGGAGAAGGGGACGACAGAGGACGAGATGGTTGGACAGTGTTCTCGAAGCTACAAACATAAGTCTGACCAAACTGCGGGAGGCAGTGGAAGACAGGAGAGCCTGGCGTGCTCTGGTCCATGGGGTCACAAAGAGTCGGACACGACTAAATGACTAAACAACAACAACAAGATCGGATCAAGGCATTTTGGTACCTGAAGCAAACCAGAAAATTGCACACACATTCCTGCCAGTTGAGATGAGAGGGGAGAGGGAGTGGAGATCAGCATCAGAATTAAAGGGAGTGAAGAATGAAAGCAGGATGTAAGATAAGCTTGAAAATGAAGGGAAATAGTGAAGTTCAACCTCAGAATGAAAGGAGAAAGTGATTGTCAGCATTGGAAGGTTGGCAGGGGGAGGAAGAGGAGAAGGAAGAGGGTGCAGCACGGATCTGCCACCCTTCCCAGGAGGCCCACTATTTCTCCTTGAAGCAATATGGAAATATATTTTTGTCCTTTTATGTATGGGGCAGATAATATCTCTGTAGGGCATCCTCAGGTGATTTTATCAGGTATGGTAGAGTAAAAATGCAGAGCCCACTATTACATTTTAAATGGCAGTGCTAAATGCAGAAAGACTGTATGTTTATTCTGGGCAACTAAAGTGAAATGATCAATGCAAATGTTAGAGAACTTTTAAAACCAAGATTGCTAAAAGAAAAAGGGGGTGTTCATGACTTTCTGGATACAGAAACAATCTGTATGATATTGTCCTGTCAAAAGATAAGCTTGAAACAGAGATAAACAGAACTCAACAAGTCAGACTTTGCTATTGCATGAGTTTGCAAGATCTGAGATACTGCAAGGCCTGTGAAATATATTTGAGAGTAACAGAATTTTACCTAGTGAATAGATTATCATGTGGAAGTTTTTCTATTTGACCTGATCACTCCTCCCAGGCACGGTATTCACCAAGTGAGCTTGATATGATGATGATGATGATGATGATGATGATTTTAAAGAAGGCTCTCATGAAATATAAATAGGAATAAAAGTTATCAAGTGGCAATAAGTTATTAGGCACAGGGAATGACTTTTTTGATGAGCTCAAGACTTCATGGTCTCCATGACAACCAAGGAGCTGTCCCAATATATGCAACCGATCCACAAGATATAGCTGGTGTTTTGGTAGGGATAGGAGGACAGCAATTAGGACATGGGAGATTGTCATGATCACATTTCTTTTTCTGAGGTTTTCACTTGCTGTTATAGCTTCTTTATGCAGCAGGATGGGGAACATATTGGAATGGTCCACCTTTAGAGATCAATGATCCTTCAAAGCCATAGGAGAAGTTATGTTGGCATGGTTGCACTCCTGTTGAAACCTTGACTATATGTTGGGATACAGATATGTCACAAGCCTTCGACATTATCATTCCTAAGTGTCATTTTCTAAGAGGCACAGTCTGTCTGGCTCCTTGTTACACCAAGGAACTGGGCTGCAAAAATAACAGCTAGAGCCAAGCGGCTTTAAAACTCACAAGAGAATCCCATGCAAAACAGGCAAAAGTCTATCCAGCCAACTCTGAGGCAGAAAACCAGCAGCATTTTCTCCCACCATCCTTGGAGACCTGTTCAAAGGACCTTCTTCCAAGTGGTTAGGGGTCTTCTTGATCTTGGACGTCCTGGGAATACAAAGTCTAATAGTGATTTGGATGCCAGTTTACAGTATTTGCATCCAGAGCCCCACTTAATCATGTGTTGTTGGATGAGGTACTGTCACTGAAACTAGGGGTTGTTATCATTTCAGTCCCAGGTAAACATTATACACATCACTCTTAAACCAAAATGTGGTTCTCAAAATGTGCTACCATTAGAACAATTAAAATCAGCCAGTAAAAGAATTTAACGAAAGAAGAACAATCTACTAGCTGTAAACAGCACTAAAACCAAAACTAAAAAGACCTGGGGAAATTAAAAAAGGTGTTCACCTAGGACTGAAAAGAGATTGCTCTCCTTTCATTGCATTCTTTTATTGGTTGCTTTTAAGTGTTTTAATTTAACGTACTTTGGAAACCTCATTTTGCTCAAAGAGTGACATATAAATGTTTAATAGACAAAATAATTATCAAACCCATACCCATTCTGTAATTCACTATAAATGGGAATCATGGAATAGTACTGCTCACTCACACAAGTGGTACAGTGCCGTAAATTTAGAAAGTGAAGTTTCCATTTTACTTGAAATTAAGAGGCATGCTGTGCTGTAGTTGCGTTTGGCAATTGGATTAGTAGCACTCCAACCGAGTTAAACAGTGCCTTCTTCCTATTAGGGTTTCTATTACCATATTGTTCTGTTTAAAGGGGGTAAAAGGGAGATGGAGGGAAGAAAGCGCAGGAAAGAAGAATGAAATAAATATGACGAACAGCAGGTGCAATGAAAGACAGCAAGAGCCGAAGACACTGAGAAGACCTGGCATCAGCAGAAAGCAAGATACAGTAGCAGCAAAGTATTTATGCATTTGAAATTTTCATGTCTGGAAAAAACAACCCAGAACTTTCCCCATTCGTCAAAGAGGAGTCTCATTCAGAGTAAATGGCTTGAATCTCAATGTCTTCTTCACTCAGATTGCAATCACTACAAATTTAGGGAATACAGACATCAGCTGTCAATGAATGCACTCTCACAGGCTGTCAACCGCTTAATCAGGGTCTGACTTTACTGGAAAGTGTGAAATTATGTAATTACCCACGTTTGGCAATTCTGATGGCTTAGACAAATTACAACACCCTGAATATCTTGTTTTATAAAACAACATTTATTGGGGGGGGGGGGAGTTGTCAGAGATATCCCTGTCTTTCCTCCTCAGCTTGGTAACACTTGTGTATCCCCCTTCCACACAATATAGATCTAATCTGATCAGGAAAATAGTCTTTTGAGAAAAATGTTAAAACTGAATTAAAAATAAGTCTACTATATCCTAAACACCATCACAATGTGTTTAATTTATGCAGTCCCAATGTACCCATCAGTTCAATATGAAATCTGTACACCAAAGAAATGCTAGCTGGTGCTCATGTAAAACGTGACAATATTACTGTAAAAAAGAAATATTTAAAACTGTGAAATGACCACTGTGATAATGGGTTTTTCTCCAGGAAAACTGATCCCTGGGGCACAGAAGCAAGCAGAAAAGTACTAGCAGATGTACAGCAAATCAAATTATGCTAGATCAGTCCCAAGCCAAAGTGCTTTCCAAGTTCTCCTGCACACATTCAACCAGACACAGCCAGTACACACCAACTGCAGTCCCCAACCAAAGAAACCAATGTTCTAACTGCTTGGAACTTCCCATTAATGCATACTGCCCCTCCCAAAAATAGTGAAGAACTAAACAACAGGCATGAGGCTGTCGTCAAAAACAGAACCCCTATGTATAGACCTCCCTTCCCTCTTCACATCTACTGAAAACTAATCATATGATGCATCGTCGTCATGCTCAGAGAGGGATGTACAGGAATTCCGATGGAAACTGAAACTGGTACAGATATTGCCACTGTTAGTATATTTGCTCGGTGTCAGGACCAGATTTGCTTTATGCAAACACAAAAGGCAATTGTTGGCACTGGATTTAACACACACAGACACACACCCCCCCTAAAGCTGCAAATATTATGTAATTAATAACATTACTGAAAAACCCGAAACGAATTATGATTCGTGATACAGCGTGTAAGCAGCAACGAAATAGACAAAACCCTTCCTATATAGTGGGCGCTCGGGTTGCAAACGTGATCTGTGTGGGATGCACATTCACAACTTGCAGTGTTCACAACCTGCATCTGCGCACACGCGGGTTGCGATTCGGCACTTCTGTGCATGAGCAAAGAGCGATTTAGCGCTTATGCATGCGCGACCGCTGAAACCTGGAAGTAACCTGTTCCGGTACTTCCGGGTTTCGGCCGTCCGCAACCCAAAAAAACGCAACCTGAAGCATCTATAACCCGAGGTATGACTGTAATGGAAACATGTTGGATGGAAACTGGTATCACTGCATCCCTATGCTCCTGAGTTCCCACACTCCTGCCAGTGGCAAGCAATGATGTGAGAAAGCAAAGTGCTCATTGGGAACACATTAAGCCTCATGGGGACTTCTATTAAGCTTTATAGGTAAAGAGGAGAAAAATAGGCTTGGGGCTGCCATTATCAGCAGCAACCCAGTGCCTGCCATACTTCTGCCTCAGAGAACCACACCTCCCAACTTTACATACAAAACAGCTTGGCTTAGAACAATAAATATTCCAAACCACTGTGTGCTTTGCTTTTTATCTAGATTTCAGAATGCTACGGCACAAGGACAAGCAACTAATGCTGATCCTATAATATTCACCCTTTTGAGAGAAAGAAAAAAGTTGTCAAGTATTCAAAAAGTTCATGCATATGATAATAAAATTCATGAACCCTGGGAGGTTTGTTACCAAACTGTCTCCTTCTATTTGGATCCTCTCAGTGGCATTTCTAACTGCAGGGGTTGAGTGTGTGCATATAAGGCAAGTTCAAGAAGCGAGCTTCAAATAAAAATATGATGTGCCCCCTCTAGAATATTCATCATAACTGAAGGCTACTTATTTGAGTCAATTAAAATATTAATGTGGAACTATTAATGAACAATGAACTTTATTAGGCTGGGAACGACCTAACCCTGCTGTTTCTAATGCTCAGTATTGCATCCAAACACTTCGTATCCCATCCCTCATTCCATTCACACAGTAAAAGCACATCATTATCCACACCTTCTACCAATGATACCCTGAGTCAATCATTCATGCAGGCACAAATGAACACATGGAGGGAGCCTTGTCAGGACACCTGCTCCACCCATCCCTGGTTTCCATGCTTTCAGATATTGCCACATGTAAATAGTACACTTGAATGGGTGGATGTTGGTGTCAGAGCCCATGTATATGTTACCCCCGACAGCATCTACCACATCCTTCTTTGAACATGACTAAAGCAGCAAAGAAGGCTAGAGACATTCAATCGTGCCAAGCATACAGTGCAATGGTCAACCCATATGTACTTACTTCCTCCTGCTCCTCAGTCTATCATTCCCCTTGTTGAATCAAAAGTACCAAAGCCAGCCTCTCCTCCTTTTTATTTTGTATAGCAAGACTAATAAGTAGGGAAAGAAGTGCCCTATTTTAAAAGGAAATAATAGCAGGGAGAGGAGATTTCAGGTGAGGCAAGCAGTGGAAGATGCTTCTCAGCCCTTCCAATTGCTGTATATTCAAGAACCCAGGCCCCCTTTCCCCATAAGTATCAGCCAACAATGGGGAATGGTAGCTCTGGTATTTATTTATTTTTTAAAAAGGCTAATTTTCCTCCAAAGGCCTTCCAAGCAGGCTGTAACATAAGATAAAAACAATGGCCACAAAGTAAGCAAATACACTACAACATATAAAACAAAGAAACTGAATAGCAAAACATCAAAGCAACAAACACAGAAAATATAATCACGTAAAGCAAGTTGAAAAATAAACAGTAGCATCAAGAAAACCAAGCAGTTTTCACAGAGACCCATTGCAACGTGTGGGCCAGATGGGTAACTCATTGGAGAGAGTTCCAAAACCTAGGCACTGCTACAAAAAATACTCTGTTCCATGTTTCCTCTAGCCAATTGTCTATAGTGGTGGGACAGTGAAGAAAACCATTGCTAATTATCTCAATGAGGGGGCAAGTTCATGTGAAGAAAATTTCTTCCAAATTCTATAGCACTTTGAATAGAGATCCTTGATGCACTCTACAGGTCAAAGGTCAAGAGGCTGAGTACTAGTACTCCAGTATCATATTTTAGATCTGTGTTCCATTAAAGACCAGAGCCACTGTACAATGGTACTTCTCCACAAAGCTAATGGTATCAAAAGTCACTGAAATTTCCAATAAAGACAATGGGAACACACTTCCCTTTCCCTCTTCCATTGCAGACTATTCATCAGAGAAACCAAAGCAATTCCAAAACTAGATCACTAACCAGACTGAAATGGATCAGGTACTGTAATTAATATCAGGGAAATGACAGTCCTCTCTGTATGTGCTGTATTTTCAGAATACTATCATAAAGCTGTTATCTACTTTCCCTTGGTTAAAACAGTGCTTTTCATTAAAACTGGATGGTCAAATTGCCCCTTTGCTCTTTAGAAGAAGTTGCAAAATAGGCACCTCAAATTGTAAGATAAGGGCAGCTGGGATATAAATTCAGAACAATCCTGCACAACATGCTTAAGAAAAAGTCTTCATTAGCTTATCATCTACAAGCCTCCAACTTGAAATAATTTAAAGTTAAAAATATGGAAAGAACAGAAGGGGGTGTCAATGCAAGGTTATCCCTATTAAAAACAAAACAAAATATAAACGTTAAGGATACTTCCTGGTATATCAGATGAACTGCTGGTTGCTTTTTGTCTTGATGGTGTTAATGCCACTGTTGTTTTGCAGCAGCTTATTCTTAAATTAACAATAAAGGCCTAGTTCTCATGTCACTTTAAACCTCAGTTAATAACAAACTATGGTCTAAATGTGAATGTGCAGCTTACTCACTGCAAGCTACTGAAAGTGTGGGCACTTCACTCTTCCGCCACACTGCAGCCTGACTTAGTGCTACTTCCACACCCAAGATCAAGGATAATTTCCGCCAAACAAAGCATGAGCGATGGGTCAAGAGCAACCCTTGATTTCATAGTGCTAAGCCTTTAAACCATGGTTTAGTTTGGTGGGAGGGAGGGAACACAAGAGGGAGGGAACACAAGAGGCCTTCCCACATTCAGCTGGCATGGGAAATATCTGTGGGTACCTATATACCATATTTACTAGGACTGCCATATGTCCGGATTCTCCCAGATATTACTGGAATTTCAAAGGTGGAATTGATGTTTGGGGAAAATTTCTGAAAGGCGGCACTTTGTCCTGGAAGAGCTCTATGAATATGCAACATTACACATTCAGAGCTGTTTTCTATGCCAGCTGAACACTTGAGACAGCATGGCAGCATTTTCACCACACGGCAATGGTGTGTGTGGTGCACGTTGTCAGTAGCGGGGCAACTCCACATGGCCCCATCACACATTCTTTCAATATTGGGGGCAGGGGGTAATGTGAATGTCCATAGACAGAATCCCCAAACAAGAAGCTAGTTCTGCACCCTGGCAAGCATTTAACCCCCTGAAGTATTTTTCAAACTGATCTTATCACATAGAAATTTCAAATTTAAAAATTCACGAATTTTGGAAACACTTGTTCTGGAAACAGATCTGCCCATACAGGAACAGGTCAAATTTAGCAGTGTATATAAAACCAATAGAAAGGCCTCGTTCAAAGGTCACACATATATGGTTGCTAAACCATAGTTTGTGTGATCAAGAGCATCTTGAGGGTTCTTGTGGTTCCCCTGATCTAGTGAGATATAATTGTGACTGACCATGACAACCAAACAGCTGTAAACAGTTTCTGCTAATTATAGTTTGCTCCCAAATCACAGATTTAAACTAGGATCTAATCCTGGTTTTAATACCTAGTTGAGAGCAAACTAGTTCAGTGGTACCTCAGATTACTTAATTCGTTCCGGAGTTCCATTCTTAACCTGAAGCACCACTTTAGCTAATGGGGCCTCCTGCTGCCACCGTGCCGCCAGAGCACGATTTCTGATCTCATCCTGAAGCAAAGTTCTTAACCTGAAGCACTATTTCTGGGTTAGTGGAGTCTGTAACCTGAAGCGTATGTAACCCGAGGTACCACTGTAGTAGCAAAGAAAGTTCACTGTCAAAATTCTGGAGCCTCAGAAAAGAAATGGAGATTGAATGCAATTTCAGTTCGACCTGCCAACCCAACTCTTGTGAAATTTCTTCCAACTTGAGTCATTACAGTAACCATGATTTCCAGAGATCACCAAAAAAAGGCATCTTCACTTCTAGAATAGTGCAACTTCGGCCTCCAGTGTGAACGTATGTGGTTCTTTGGAAGCAAGCATTTCTCCATACAGACACTTAACAACCTGGTGGCTTCCCTTGCTTAAGCATGTGTTCACCATGAGCAGACATAACAGCTATGAGCGGAGGCACATCTTCCAAAATTTATAAAAGCAGGATGTGATTCTTGCATTTATTTCTTGCATGTGCTCCGCATGCTGTCTCTTCAGAGTTCTAGTGGCATACAATCCCAAGGAGCTACACAGAGGCAAGGAATCTCAGGCCCAGGGGGAAATTTGGCCTCAAAGGCTATCTGTTTGGCCCTTGGAACTCTCCCCATAACACACTCCTGCTTCACACACCAAGTGATTTTATCTGGCTGTAATATGTTCTTGAACTCTGATAAATTAGTTGTTCTTGCTTACCTTGATGGAATACAGTGGTGTGGGTACAAGCTAGCCTACTGTACAGAGGATAATGTTACATTTGTGGCTTCGCTTACTTTTGCCTCTGACCCAATCTACCACTGGTATGTGGTTCTCAGAAGGCTGTCTATACAGTGGTACCTCAGGTTAAGTACTTAATTCGTTCCGGAGGTCCGTACTTAACCTGAAACTGTTCTTACCCTGAAGCACCACTTTAGCTAATGGGGCCTCCCACTGCTGCCGCGCCGCTGGAGCACGATTTCTGTTCTCATCCTGAAGCAAAGTTCTTAACCCAAGGTACTATTTCTGGGTTAGCGGAATCTGTAACCTGAAGCGTATGTAACCTGAAGCGTATGTACCCCGAATGTGGACCTCAACTTGAAAAAGGTTCCCCATCCCTGGATTAGTTAGCATGTAGAACCAGAAACAACAAAGACACTTGTTAAATCTTTAAAAATAACCCATTTATTGCAGCTTATGTTTTCATGGGCTAGATTGAAACTGTGATGTCATGTGAAGTCTGGGTTACGGCACGCCTTCATAAACAGCCATTATTTACTGCTTTATCCCAGCAGCCCTTGGGTACAAGCTAATATCTGCATAGCTCCAAGCACAGCCCAATACAAGTTTGCGCTCTCTTCCTACATTCCCATCTTGACTGTGACTAAATGCCAACCTTGTGGTTTCTAAATCATGCCAACTCCCCCCCCCCAATATCTAAGAGCCGCTCCGTATCAGAACATTGAGTACCCCATTCTCAATGTAGCCAACCATCTACCTTTAATGGCTAGCAATCTCCTCCATGAATTTGTGTACAGTGGTACCTTGGTTCATGAACTTAATCCGTTCTGGGAGTTCATTCGACTCCCAAAACTGTTCGAAAACCAAGGTGCAGCTTCCAATTGGCTGCAGGAGCTTCCAGCACTCAAGTGGAAGCCGCGTCAGATGTTCAGCTTCCGAAAAACGTTCACAAACCAGAACACTTTGCGACATTCAAGAGCTGATTTGTTCGACAACTAAGCCGTTCAAGAACCATGGTACCACTGTAATTTGTTTAAAGCTGTTCCAAGTCGTTGGACATCGCTACCTGTTGTGGTAGCCATTTCTAGTTTAAGTATGCATTGCAAATGATCCTTTGGGTAACTTCCAACTCCACAATGCCAGGAAATGTGAATCATTTTTATCTTTTATCTGCCCTGAATCTTCCAACATGTTCAGGTGTCCAGCATGCTCTCCTCCTCCCCAGTTTTCTTTTCTTTTTTTACATAAAAACTGCCAGCCTGATGAAGAGTTGGGATGAACTCGGAAGCTTGTGTCGTTTTGTACGGCCCTTAAAATATTTTTTTTTTTGCCCCAGATTTTGGATTTTTTTGCTGGCGAGCGACAGCAGTGCGCGTGCGCTCCTCCTTCGGCCCACGAAGAAGAGCTCAGGCGTCCCTTATCGCTCACCAGCAAACATACAAGCCCTCGCGCAAGCGCAATCACAGCCCCCTGAAAAGAACGGTTTTAAAGCCACGGTCGAAAAGGCGCGTGCGCAACGTCCAGTCCCCCTCGCTCCTGAAAAGGTGCCGCGCGACGAACATGCGTAGTGCTAACACGAAGAAGTCACAGACCACGAATAGCTTCCGCATGCGCACTCTGGACAAACTTTTTTTCTCCCCCTTCCTTTCTTTTAAAAAAAGTTGATGAGAAGCCTTGAGGCGTTAGCCAATCGCTATATGAAACCGTCTTCCCGCCCTCCATGCCCAACCACTCAGGAATTCCCTCCTCAAGCATCAGACCCGCCGACGGTTACTGATTGGCCCAAAACGAGCTTCCTGCCCTCCCTCCCACTTATCGAGAGGAGGAAGGGGGAGAAAAAACGACGGCGGCACAGAGGCCCAAAAAGCCCTAGGGAAAGCGAGAAGGCCTGGAGAAAGCCAGGAACGACCGGGCGCCCCCAAGGATAAACGCCTACAACAGCCTTAAGCAGAAGCCTCCCTCAGAAGCGAGGGGACCTCTGACCGTTGGTTTTTACTCACCGGATGGGGACGCCGTCCTCCTCCGCTTGTGATGATCTTGGTCACAAGTGGCGTGCCGTAGATTCGCCGAAGTGCGTCACTGTCGGAACGTGATGCGTAACGTTGTACGGAGGGGAGGGAAGACAGGAAATGTATGGAATGCAACGGCGGCAGTTGCTCCGCGGGCGGCGCGTGACTCCCTTTGAAGAAGCGAGGGCCTGAACTGTACCTCAGTGGCCCCGCGCGCCGCGTGGAGGTCGCTTCCTGCCCCTTCAGGCGCGTTCAGAGGCGGCCTAGCGGTGACTCTCGCTTTCCTCTGTTGCGCGTTCCGTGTAGCCAAAAGTGAAGGGGCTGGGTTGTGGCTGGCACCCTTGAGGCGAAACATGCACTCTGCACATGCCCCGAGGCACTCCTGTCCTCTATGACTCCCCGAGAGAACCTTGACAGGGAAAACAGGCTCTGGGATTCAGCTGAGGCCCCGGTGTTTCACTGCACAGGCGCAATATTATCCTGAAACGAACCCTGTAGGCAGGGGGCTCAAGCCCTGCATTACCAAGCAGTCTTTAGTTGCTAGTTGAACAAAATTAACGAAGGGGCAATATCCAGATGCCATGTTTGTGTATGTTCCGTGTGTAAACACGTCAGGTGTTAACAAACCAGAATTGTTTAGGCATGAAGCAACTCAAAAGTTTAAAATATCTACACACAAAAGGTAGTGTTCTTTGTTTAACTGGTGAAGAGGTAGAGATTGACTTAACTAGCAAAAAATAAATTGTATGAAGGACTTACAATGGCCGGGTGGGGAAAAACTTCCAGTTTTGGGAAATTTATTGAAAATCCCCCTCCCAAAAGATACTAATATATAGTGGTAATTGATTTATTATAAACCCCAAGCAGGCATGTAAGCTTAAAAACATACTTAGGTTATACTTATTACTTGCTTCATATCCAGAAGGGTTCACATGGTGACTTTTAGAAATTACAGTGAATTTTGTTAAACTAAACATGTTGTTGTGTGACTTGTTTGATTGCCACCTTGCTATTTTTCAAACTTTAACACTCTCATTTTAGTAGGACTACACTGTGAATTATGAAACTTGCTGTCTTTTTTTGACTGTAAAGGAAAATAAAAATACTTCAGTTGAATAAATAAAAAATACTCACTAGTAAGCCTGCAAATTTTCAATGGTAGCCACTGCCTCCATATGCCACTAATATGCAATTGTCTGTTGCCTGGGAACCTGACAATGTGCCCAAGGTTTCAAAATTGCATCTGCCACCCTCATAGAAAGAGTATGGACTCAGGATATGGTCTGAAGGTACATGAAGCCATCATTTTGCTGTAGCTAAGCAGCTCTTGATCCTGTCTGTGCCTACATGGGTAAGCACTTGAGATCCCCATGTATGCAGTTACCACATTTAAGAAAAAGATGCTGCAAAGAAGTGTGCAGCCAGCAGAGGGTGTATAGTGCACATGAATAGTTATACAATAGTTCAGTCACACAGGGTGCAACCATACCTTTGAACAGACTTAAAAGCATTTAGGAATGTGATGTGTCATTTGTGGGTAGCACATCTTTTACAAAAAACATAGTAAGAGGGTCATCTTAAATTTAGAAAACCCAGGTGGCAGTATTTATTCCTTTTCCTTTCTGAGAGTCCAGAGTTCTTAAGGAAGCAAGAAAGTTCTGTACAGGCACATAAAGAAAGGAGGAATGGGACCTCCAAATGTAAAAATAAAATAAAATATTTTATTGCAGGGGGGATCTTCTCTTTTTTCCACACAAGTATTTATTGATTTTATCACGTTTAAATTACTAAATATATTTGTGTATATGTGTTCCTTTAAGAACATTTCAAAAAAGGAAGTATGCAGCTGTGCTTTAGAGGGTTTTTATCATCATCCCATCTTCTCTAGGTAGAAGCAAGTTCTTGAAGGAAGGCTGCATATAGTTTGGTTCCCTCAATGAAGTTGTACCTACATTTAAAAAGAAAACAAGATTAATAGTGGGCATGCAAAAGCAGATATAGCGCAGATGGAATATGAGAGTCTAAATTACAACTTGGCAAAAATGTATGACTACGTTAATGGGTAAGCATCATAATTATGGCCAATACTACATCTGGTTTTATTATTCACGCTTTTTCTACTTCATTTACATCAGTATTTCAAATGCTGTATGTTTAGTTTTTCCATCTTCAAGAAGCTTCTAGGTGGTTTATGTTGCACACAAAACAGAAGTCCCAAAGTTGTCTTCTCTCCAGAGATTATGCTTAAAATTCACTTACCGTAGCACTTTCCCCACTAGTAAAAGACTTCATTGCAGTGGTACCTCTGGTTACGTACTTAATTCGTTCCGGAATTAAGTTCCGGAGGTACATTCTTAACCTGAAACTGTTCTTAACCTGAAGCACCACTTTAGCTAATGGGGCCTCCCGCTGCTGCTGCGCCGCCGCTGCACGATTTCTGTTCTCATCCTGAAGCAAAGTTCTTAACCCAAGGTACTATTTCTGGGTTAGCGGAGTCTGTAACCTGAAGCATATTTAACCAGAGGTACTACTGTGTTTTAAAGGCCTACAGATTACCTGTTGATCTTTTCATTTTGACCATGAGGGGCATCATCTGGTCCTCCTATTCCTAGAAGCATTATACTCTTTCCAGTTACGTCTTGGAAATGTGAAACAATTGGAATTGTTCCACCTATTCGGGTCAAGTCAGCCTCAGTGTGGAATACTAAGAAATAGGAATAAAAGAAAACTTAATTTTCATAGACTGGTTACTTAACATTTTATCCAACTAAGTCCCAGAACAGACACATTTGTCTTTGTTGCAATCTTGAGTTAAAAGTTAACTACTTCTAAACTTAAAGTTGTGATCCTGTCTGTAACTGACAAAATCCAGAAAAACAACTGTTTTAAATCTTCTGCAGCAAAACAGTTCTGTCTTAATACATCCCATGAATGTACTTTAAAATAAGTTTTCACAAAACGAGCCTCTTCCAAGGCCAAAATTCTCCTTCAGAATACTGTGTGAATTACATACACATTCATATAACATTGCAGCTTTATTATTAGATGCATGTGTAGATTACTTTGGATTTTTTGTAATGATGCAGCCATTGCTATTAAGTTTTCTACACTGCTTTTCAGTATGCTGGGTGCTTCATAATAATCACAATAGCCCCAAAGTTTTGTAATTTGTTGCAGTGAAGTGACCAGACCTTTCTCTATTGCCTTTCTTCCAGCCAAATACAGAGGTTCATCTGTATCAGAAAGCCACGGCTTTGATGCTTGCACATTGGTTATTTCAATATGATTAGGGCTGTTCCGTTCAGCAAATTTCTTGTTCAAATGATCCATTACCTCAAGAGAATAATAGTGAAAGTTTATTCTAGTTTGCTCCTGGTGAAAATTAAATCTGTCATAATAACACAATAATATATTAATTATCTGCTTATGAAGATGCATTATGGGATAATGACCTGCAGTATTCATGGTCTAGCACACTTTGAGCTTTGAATAAAGCCTGATCAATGTGCTGATGATTATCTTTTGGTACTTCAATGTGCTGGTCATTATTCAAATTCCCATTCTCTGTGATTCAAGCCAGTACCTTAAATATATTATCAACTTCATTTTGAGTTAATTCACTAGCAATGCCTTGCATGTTATCCAGAAGTAAGCCTCAGTTTAATTCATGTGAAGTAAGCATACTTGAGTTGCAGTCTTAGGCTACAATCCTTTACACACCTATTTGATAAGAAGTCCTATAGAACTCAGTAGGGATTATTGAGTGAACATGCATTGTATTCCATTGCATGGCAACAATCTTGTATACACCTACCTGGGAATAAGCCCTATTGAATACAGTGGGGACCTACTTCTGAGTAGGCCTATTTTAGGCTAGGTTGCTAGAAACATCACATCAACTGAGGAAAGCAAATGATTAGCACTGTTTACCACAAGAGAATAGAGAGATTTTAAAGACACACAACCCAGAATTCTACCTGTTTTGTTACTACAGAGCGATCCATATGGGGAACCAGGCGTATTGAAAATTTCCCAATTACTCTTGCAGGGATTACAGTCTTAGTTCCAGGTGCAGAGAAAGCTCCTTCAATTCCATGGATGGACAAAGATGGATAGCGCGACTTCCGCATTAATAATTCTTCCTAAACAAAAAAAGCAACTTTTAAAGCAATATATAAAGTCTTAAACAATAAGTTGCAGTTTGCTCACCATTCCTATTATTTTACACAGACAAATGGGTTATTTATATCATTATTATTGTTTGCATTTTTAGTTGCTTTTTCATGAAATGTGATCCAAAGTGACCTGCAAACTAATAAAACATGAAAACTAGATTCTGAAAACTGAATCATTTTTTGAGCCTGGAATATGTGGTCTTATGGCACCCCTCCTTCCTATAAATGGTAATGTGTGTTGTGTCACTTTTTTCAAAATGTGGTAAGCTACCTGGTATGTTTGTCATCCCCCCACCCTCACTCATTCTACTGAGTGGGGTGCTAGACTTTGGACCAAAAATCCTAATATTCCTGACGGCAGAACTAATTCAGACTAATCATGGAGAGAGTGGTTGACTGACTTTTCTATCTCATGATACTAGACTTGGGGTTACTCTAGAACCCCCAATCAGACTGACAATTCCACACAAGGTGGAATTCATTAATACAGGCTAAGAAAATGGTCTAGTGACTTGTATACATATTTTACAAGCATATTTCTGCAAAAAGGGAAATGCTGCCCTTTCATTACACCCAAAATCAGCTGCCTGTAGTAGCCATCCCAGACTGCCTAATGGTAGAGCAGACCCAGATTTGACCATGCTTCTACATCAACTATAATGGAATTCCCACAATTTGCCCCATCCTAACTGAAAATTGTGAAACCAGCTATCAAAAGCCCAGCTTAGAATTCAATACAAAATCAATATGGCATATACTTTAGTGTTATATGTGAAGTTTCTTATGCCAAATGCGTCCTTCAGCTTCTTGAAATCCCATTCAATTTTTTCATAGAGTTTCTTTTCTTTTTCCGTAAGAGGAGCAACTGCATCATAAATCCCAGGTATCAGTATATGACCAGAAGAATCGACAAGGGTACCTGAAAACAAATGTACAAGTTCTGAAGAGGAACTACAGAAATAACAGAACTTGCAGTTACTTTTGTTTTTTTAATGGACAGAATGTAATACCAAACATCAATTAAAATTGCTTACTTTAAAACTAGGGAATACAGAAGGCAAGCCTCAAAATAGTCCTTTAATTTTTTTAAAGTTTATTGAATATTTCTCCTAATTTCTATTTATTTTTAAACAAAACATGTTACATGATAAACTTACAGAAAATGCTAAGTTTTGCTGTTCTCTAAGAATCTCTATGAAAAGCTATGCTTCTTCGGCATCATAGAACATGCACAACAGGTAAGGACCTTTAATATATAGATAAAGCTATAAAACCAGATCCCCAGAGTAAGATGATGGCTAAATAAGAATAAGATAAATGGGAGGAGGTAGTGGGAATAATAACATACATGTGGCAAGCTCTGACCCCAACCTATGAATGTTCATTAGAATGTCTATAGACGTAATAAAATAAAATAAAAATTCCTTCCAGTAACACCTTAGAGACCAACTAAGTTTGCTATTGGTATGAACTTTTGTGTGAGCACAAGTGTGCATGCACACGAAAGCTCATACCAATAGCAAACTTAGTTGGTCTCTAAGGTGCTACTGGAAGGAATTTGTTTGTTTGTTTGTTTGTTTCTTTGTTTGTTTGTTTTGACTACGGCAGACCAACATGGCTACCTCCCTGTAATATAGACGTAATAGTCTTATTTCAGGAGCAGCTTGCTGCCCTCACCAAAGTCTTGCTTACTAGGGTTACCAGCTGAAGCTTCCAGCAAGATCTTGTGAGAGCACAGTGAAATCACGTGGAGGCCACTGTGAGATCTCACAGGGCTTTTGTGAGATCTCACTGGAAGCCTGAAGCCGCTGTAGCTACTTCTCGCTTTGGGAGGGGGGGTGCCCAAGGAGGCGCCCCTTGGATTCTTCTGCCTCATGGATGGTGTTATGTACTGAGTTGAATACAATTCAAAATGCAGCAGTCTGATTGGTCCTAGAACAATAGGATTCAGAATGCAGCAGTCTGATTGGTCCCAGAACAATAGGATCTAGAATGCAGCAGTCTGATTGGTCCCAGAACAATAGGATTTAGAATGCAGCAGTCTGATTGGTCTGCAGGAGCCACCCAATCCAACTCCAGGTGGAAGTGAATCTGCAACCTGGTTGGCCTACAGGAGAATCCCGGAATTAGCCAATCTCGTGGGGCCCATTGTGTAAATAATGTATATAAAGCAGACATTTCGGGGGAACTGGTTTTCCTCACTACTATGAGCTGAATAAAGAGCATGAAATCCACACTTGACTCTGAGTATATTTCAGATGGGATGGTCCTAACTGATTTGCACATCAAGCTAAGCAAAACCATGGACTTGCAAGCATGAAAACTCCAGACAGGAGACTGTGACCACATTGCTCTGCCCTGATCATTTGGTTGCTGTCGTGTGCTAAGCTAAGCTATGGCTTGGCTTAGCATGTTGTCCAGACCAGTACTCATTATTTAGCTTTCTCCTGACTGTGGAATGCCCTCCCATCAGATGTCAAGGAGATTAGTAACTATATAACTTTTTGACATGCTTGGTTTAGCATCTTGTCCAGACCAGTACTCATCGTTTAGCTTTCGTTTAGCCCTCCCATCAGATGTCAAGGAGATGAGTAACTATGTAACTTTTTGAAGACATCTAAAGGCAGGCAGCCTTTTATCAGGAAGCTATTTAATGTGTAATGTTTTATTATGTTTTTATATGTCTTAGAAGCTGCCCAGAGTGCTGGGGTGGGGTAAAATGGTGGTGGTGGTGATTATGATGATGATGATGATGATAGCAATGAAACAATTTCATTAAATATAAAGTTGATCTTCCATATATGACTGGGTGGCACCTCAAGGAAACCCTTCATAAAGAAAAATGCCTTCAAACATCATCACACTAGGCACCTGTCTAGTTTTGGCTGGTAATTTATTCTAGAGAGCTAGAGTTCCAGCACTAAAAGTTCAGTTTCTAGCCTAGGCTAAACACACCTCTGGGGCTTATGGTACTCTCAGCAGTGCCCCATCTGAGGAGCACAGTTGCCCGGCAGGTCCCAAGTTGTTTAGGGCTTTAAGGCTAAAAGCAAGACCCTGAACTGCACATATTGGCAGCCACCGCAGTTTCTTCAGCAGAGGTGTTATATGACGCTGAGAGGGTTCCTCAGTCAACAATTAAGCCCTGCATTTTGCACTAGCTGCAGCTGTGAAGGTGCCCAAGGGAAGCCCCACACAGAGCGCATTGTGGTAATCCAGTCTTGAGGTTACCAATGCTGAAATCTCAGTAGTCAAGCTTTGAAGCAGCCTAGAAGGTGTGAGCTAGTTGTTCACTAGTAGAAACTCTACTTACTCAACAGATATATTAAGTCACTGGTTGCTTCAGGAACTATACCTCCAAAGGTCCCTGAATGCAAGTCTTTTTTAGCACATTCAACCTAGAAAAAAGTAGATAAAGGAATCAGAGGGTGTATTAGCATGCCATGCCATACCAAGATTTTGCATCAGGAAAATGAACAGGCAAAAGCTTCACATTTGTGGGCTCATCCCTCTCAGACATGAATCAATTAAAAATTGTAATCCTCGCTTAGCAGCTTATTCGTTAGAAACTTTACAGGCAAATGATAATAAAATGAATGATAAGATGTGTCGTAAAATTAGCATTATTATTATATCCCAACTTTCCTCCAAGTAGCTCAAGGTGGACCATTGTTCTCCTCACCTCTATTTTATTCTAACAACCCTGTGAGGTAAATTAAGCTGGGCTTCATGGCTGCGTTGGATTAGAACCCTAGTCTCCTGGGGCATAGTCCAACCATTATACCACACTCATTCTACTAGTTGTAACAATATTAAAGAGCCCCAAATACCTCAATTAAGAAGTAGCTGTTTCCCCTTGTTCCATATGTAATACTTGGTTTGTTGCTGATCCATGAGGAATCAGTGATCACAATGTAATCGACATCTGAAAAAAACGTACTGTTTCTCTCTTCAACCAGTTTCAATAGTCCAGGGGATCCTACTTCTTCCATGGCTTCAAGGAGAAACTTTACATTCACAGGAAGTTCCTGTCAGAGAGGGGTTTAAAATGTAGTAAACAATGTGTTTGTT
This sequence comes from Podarcis pityusensis, assembly GCF_964106645.2. Classification (NCBI taxonomy): domain Eukaryota; kingdom Metazoa; phylum Chordata; class Lepidosauria; order Squamata; family Lacertidae; genus Podarcis; species Podarcis pityusensis. The sequence goes on along the minus strand of NC_138031.1, from coordinate 55,234,836 downwards.
TTGTTTTGATGGCAGATTTCATGAAATAAGAAAGACTTGTTAAAAAAAACAAGGAATCATATACATATTGTTGAAGTGCTTCTACTGCATTCAGTACAGCCAGAATTTGTCCTTTGTCATCTGAGGTTCCACGTCCATACAGACTACCTTGAAAATAAAAGTGAAATAAAGAGAAGCTGATAGAATCCAGTTATTCAACTGTACAGTGTTTTACAAGTTCAGAGGTGACATAAGAGTCCTGTTGTACCAGATAAAATGTCCATTTGGTTCACCATCCTGTTTCCACAGTGGCCAATCAGATGCCTGCTGGAAATTCACAAGCAGAGCCTGAAGCAATATCTTCTCCCACTATTGCCACCCAAGAACTGGTATTCAGTGACATTCTGTCACTGTATTGCTGCCATTGAATAATAATAAATGCTCACCATCTTTTTCTGTCAAATTGTATGGCTCTGATGCCCATCCATCCTCTAATCTGGCTGGCTGCACATCCAGATGTCCATAAAAACAAACTGTATGTTTTTTAGGGTCCTTTTTAAGTTCTGCTAGAATGACTGGTGGCAAACGAGGTGTACTTCCATTATGCAGCTAAAGCAGAAGCGATGCATTAACAGTGCAATCCTATACAAGTGCTAGAAGCTATCACTTGCCTCTTTTACCCAATCCCCTCACCTCCTGACCACGTTATAGTCCATCTATATATATTGTTAAGTTGTGGGTGAACATATCAGACGACACAGCGATTCTTCAAACAGCCCTTCTTTATTCAGAGGCCAGAACAGAACTGAGCTGAAGGGCTCAGTGAGCCTGCTTATATAGAGCTTCAGTACACATAATTGTTACAACTTTCTAAAACTATCCAATCACTGAACGTCACTTTCGATCCCTTATTTGCATAACTATCTACAGTATCCCCCTGCTGGCCCAGGGTGAGAACTTCAGTACATAACATATATAGCTGCTTCCTATGTAACTTATGTTACTGGCAATTCTATCTTTCCTTTAGATCATATTTTTCAATTGTGATCCAGTGGACAGAGACTTTATTTCTATCTTCTATACTTCAGCAAATATTGGAGGAGGAGGAGGAGAGTGGGTGACCAAAACACATAGCATGAAAGACTGGAATGTTTTAGGCAGATTAACGAAGACTCTTTAGAGACATTAAGCAGTAGCCTTAAGGCAAGCATAAGCAAACTTGGCCCTCCAGATGTTTTGGGACTACAACTCCCATCATCCCGAGCTAACAGGACCAGTGGTCAGGGATGATGGGAGTTGTAGTCCCAAAACATCTGGAGTTTGCCTAAGCCTGCCTTAAGGTGATCCTCATTATATATGAAGATAGATTTCATGCTGAAACACAATAGATTACCTCTTGTACACCCAGTTCCGCCAACTCAACAGTTCCTCCTAAATATTTTATCCTCTCTTCTGCTAAATGTATCATTTCAATCAGATCTTGCCTCTTCAGAAGGTTACTGGAGTCACTTTCAATGGCCACCCATTCTCTGAGTCTCTGTGAAAAGAGGAAATTATGAGGGGGATTCCTTCACTCTAGTTTTCCAGCTTGTCCCAAAATAGTACACCCGCTTGTACCTGTACATATTCATGTTGATGTGCATCAATGTACTGAAATATTTGATCTGAAGGGGCAAGTGATGCTTCACTGGTGATAGTTGTGAAAGAAAGAAGAAATACAAGGGATATCTGAAAGAATAATTACTATTATTAGTAGCCTGCAATTCTCAGAACCAAAATTCCATACAGTTTGCCCTGGACTGTTTGGTTACAGAAGATTCCACTTTATCCAGGGGGCAGTGGGTGAGACTAGAGTTTGCCTATAAATTAAGATTGCTGTTTGTTATTCTATCACTGTTGTCTTAGTCTAGATTAATCTTTGCTTTGGAAAACAAACCGCTGGCAAACCCTTCCATTGCAATAGTTCCGTTTCCTGACTGCTTAAAATATTTGCCACTTGCCTGAGTGGTGAGATGTTCCAAGGACAGTGCTCTATGCAATTTAGTTTTCTATACAGTTCACTATAGACGTACAGTGCCTTTTGTGGGGAGGGACATACACACACACACACAGTGTTTTTAAGGATTATTATATATCTCTTCTGCATATGTTCCATCAGTCCAAAAGCAGACTGATGGATTCTTCTCATCCATACTTAGCATTTGCCAATAGTAAGAGAAACAGGCAATACTTCACCATAGCAGTAGAGACAAGTAGTGGCAGGATTTATTCTTCTTGTCTTCTTTGCCAATAGAGTCAGTAAGCAGAGGCTGTGAGACGTCCTCTTATTTCAAAATCCAGTAAGTTTTTGCTCTACAAGTCATTCCGCACCACCAATTTTATCTCAGTTCCCACTGTTTATTTAGCCTGAGCAAACAGTTTGCTAATTTGTTAACTGTCTGGTTGATATGTTTTTTCCAGGAAGTTACAGTTACTGTGCAGTAAACACAAGCCGATCCATCAACGCCCACAGTGTTGGAAAATAATTAAGTATAGTGTGGGCATCAGAGAAATTTAAGGATTGTAAAAGTTAATACAGTACGGAGAATGAGAGCTGTCCAGCACAGTGCCACTATAGGGCATGGCCATCCAATGTTTCAGTGTCGCACAGTTGTGGGTCCAAGTGGCTTCTGGAAGTAGTGATGAGGAGTCCAATATGCCCAGAAGAGAAGTATTAGCTGGATTAGGCATAAACAAAGATTCAATAAGAAAAACCTTCCCCCAACTTTGCTCCCTCACTGCCCCTTCAAAGCGCCTTCCATCTTTTAGTTTTGTTCTCATTATTTTTACTTTAACTGTAAAAATTGAAAAAAGAGTAAAAAGTATTTTTTTGAGCAACAAACTCACAGGACCAGACATTGCAATTCCAGGTTTGAAATGTCCCTGGGAGAAGTGGATGCTGGTGCCATTACCCACTTGTCACTATTTTAATTTCTTGCAACGTCTCAAAACAGTGCTAAGTTGAGGGTATTTTGTTGGAAATTAAAATGATCCAGACTGGAGCACTGGAATTTATTGCATTTTAATTTTTAAATGGGGACCAGGGAAGGTATCAGCAGTGAGCCCTACAAGGGCAAGCACCAAAAGATGTCCAGTGCTAACACCAGATCACAGGGAAATCATAATATATTTTAAATAGTACCAATTCCCCTGTAGTCAAACCCACAAATAAAGCCTTAAGTATGTACTCAATTAGATGTGCACTGCACTACAAGTTCAACTTCCACCGTATCTGAAATTAGGTATATGCTTGAATAGCTGGCATGGACACGTGTTTATTCATATGCAGAGCTGCAAATTTAGCAATAATGAGCATTATTTAAATAGCATTGCTATTATTTAAATCTCATCATAGCTGTGAAGACTAACCTGGGTGCCTGCTCAGTCTTCTCTTGAGGAGTGAACTGCTAATGGGCAACTTCAAGGCTGCTGCTCTTCCTTCTAAGGGATCTCTATCTTCCAGCTGGATTTGGGCCCTTCAACTAGAGAACTGTCATCTGCAAAGCAGGACACATGGCCACCTAAATAGACCCAGTTAATAAAGCAGTCACAAAATTACTGGCCGTTTGACTACCCACAACCTACTGCCCAAATTATTCCCATTCTGATTTGTTACTGAAATCTGCGAGGAGAAAGATTAGTTCTCAGAGAGCCATGTCCCATTTTTATCAGTTACCTGCGTCTCCTTCACTGAAGGTTTGAGAGGCCCTTGATAGGTTTCTCCATTGGGAAGTGGGTGTGGGATGCTGTAAGAGGGGAAATGCAAGGCAGACGCCTGCAGGTTCTTGGAAGGTGCAGTAGGCCAGGGCAGATCCGATTACTCAGGGCCGTTCTGCAAGGATACACATCAAATGTACCACAAGCAGACTGTACCCATTTCACAACTCTTCTGCAACGACTTCTCAGTGTCAAACGTGCACCAGCCAGCCCACAGCTGATGGGGATATAGATTTGCTGGTTTGGTTCACAGCAAGCATATTGGTGGGCGGGAGTCATGATGGGCATCACTAATCATGTCACAAAATAATAGCCCGTATGTGCCCAACCACACTTTCCAATGGTGCTCAGATTGTGGGAAGGGTTATGAGAGAAGACCTGTGTGACCAAGCACAAGACAAGCATGAAATGTGATTCTGCAGAAAGTTCGCTTTTCTAATGGAATTTGAAATGTAATTGCAATGTTGATGAGTGCTTGCAGCCCTGATATAATAATGATCATCATCTTGCCATTATGAATATGCTGGGAAAATATTTCTTTCCCCCCACTATGCTCATCAGAAATAGCCACAAGCAAGTTCTCACATATTAATGTGCTATAATTGTTTTTGTTTTCAGCTTTAGTGGTTTTCCAGTGTAATTAGCATCAGAGCAGTTGATTCTGATGAAACGCTGCAAGCAATTAATGCTTCACAGAGGATTGCACCAGTAAAGACAGATGCATTGAGAGGTCTTTTAACAGCCTTAAATTACCTATTGACAAAAACATATGCACAAAACTCGGAGTAAAATGGCTGTCACCAAAAGAGAAGAGAACTAAAGATTGCTGTTCAAAGAGATTAAAGACTTGGAAAGAGATACATCTGCTGTAATGAACAAATCAGGGCTTTTGTGGAACATTAGGCAAACATTAAGACTTTGGCTTGTGGATGGGACAAAATATACAAAGACAGTGCACATTGTAGATTTTATTTACTGCATTTTGTTGTTACTAATTTACTGAGTTAGGGGGCCTTTTCTGGGGCCATAGCCCAGATGTAGAATTGTGTGGTTCATCTGGTCCCTTCACTTTTTAGTTTCTCCTCCTGTCTGGTGAAGAAAATTCACATGTTATTATTGTTGCTGTTGCTCTTTTGCTGCATTTCAAAATCCCGTTTAAATTTACAGAAAAACTTTTAAGATGAACCTAGCATACTTTCAGTGGCAATGATCAGTGTTTGACAACTGAGATTCAGTCATTTAGCTTATTAATTGTTGTAAATTGCAAGGTACATTATACAAGCATCTCAGAAATAAACATGAAGGAGGCACTATTCTTTTCCTCTTCTGATTTCCCTCTGTCTGTCATACTGGCCTGGTATGCACAAAACTTATCAATAGGTCCTTGAACCTTTGTCTATTTGGGATGAACAAATATTGATAATGCTTGAGCTCAGCTAATTCTCACTCAAGTAAATGGTTAATCTGGGACAAATTTCAATCTCTCGGCTATCCAATATTTGCGTGTGCATTATTTAATATTAACGCAAAACTTCATATTGTGTATTAAGAAACTACAGTAATGCCATCATATCACAATTCCATTGTATCACAAAGATATTATTAATCTTAACAAAATGCACAACTTGAACAATAAGTTGTATTACGTAATTATAATACTAATAACTCAAATCTTAACAGAAGGCTCCTGTAATCTATTTCTCTTGGTCTGTTAGAAGACTTTATCACTTTGTTTACAATTTCACTAGTCTTTTCTTAATTAAACATGTCTATATCCATTTTGCATTATATATCTTCCCCAAAATATTAATATATTGTGAACCCATAAATCCTATCTGGTTCTAAATATCTTTTAGTATCATCAATAAATTTCTGCCATTTGTAAAAAAAAATCTTTTCTTCTCTGTCTTCATTCTCGGACTCTTAAAAAAATACATCAATATCTTAGATTTTCTATAATTAAACTGACAGTAATTTGTACAATTACTTAGTGCTACTATTACAGCATTATATCAGCCCAGATAGCCACTGATTCCATGCAGTTTATGCCACTGAGCCAAACATTTTGATTTTGTCACTGCAAATGTACAATAAGTCCATCTTCCTTCTGTCTTTGCTCTTCAAATGAAAAATGTATCAAACACCAGGCAGCAAACAGTTTTCCTTATCAGTTTGGACCCGCTGATCATGTTTAGGTAGACTAGCCACTTTATGTTTAGTTCAAATGTTATTCATAGAACCATTCAACACACAATTATATTTGTTTTAAGCTGAAAACTACTCCGAAGAGAGGGTGTGTCATGATATCAGAGATGTTTGCCAATCACCACTTTGTACAACCGCTTCAAATCAGCAGGTTCTGTTCCCCTTGAGTTTGATGCTGAAAAGAAGACAGTATCTGTGCGTGAAACAAAGTAGTGTGTATGTTTTCCAGAATAGATGTGCTCAGTGCTATTTTTCTAGAAAAAGAGGTGCCGGAACTCGCCATGAACGCTTCCCTTGTTCTCTTATAATGGCAATGGTGCCCACTAGGCAGGTGCTAGAACTGAGTTCCTGTGAGTTCTGGCTGAAAAAAAGCCCTGGGTGTGCTCTTGGTTTTTTGTATGCACTCCGACACTGCTGAATAGCTTCCTGTTTTCTAGAACCAAAACCCAGTCTCAAATATCCCAGTGCATTATCAGTAAATAAGCAGACAATGTAAAATGTAATAACTGTACTACTAAAATTCTAAGGATTACACTAGCATCAGATCCTCAGCACTGCATGTACCATGGTTTAGTCTTCCCATGGCGCCAGCTCACAAAAGCTGAAAAGGAAGATGAAGCATATTCTGCTGTGTTGTGGACCCAGAAACTGAGTGACAGGGGAAACTGGCACAAAATACCCTTGTTGTGTGCCTTCTCCATGAGAGGTCCAGAGGGCAGCAACACAAGAATGTGCCTTTTCCGTGGTAGCTCACCACGTTTGAATGTTCTCCCCAGAGAAGCTCGCTTGGCACCTTCATTAAATATCTTTAGGAGCCAAGCAAAAACGTACCTCTTCTCTCTGGCCTTTGGCTAATTATGGCCTTCTGAGCTGTGTGAGGAGGGGTTACTGTTATTGTTCGTTATTAAGGTGTGTATTTTGTTTTTATGTTGTAAACTGCAATAGAAATTTAATAAATAATAATAATAGTAGTCGTAATAGAAGCAGACCTACTTTATTTTATTATAAGGTTTATATAGGACACCACTTGTCAGAACAATCATCTCACAAAGCAGTTGACAATGATTTATAAGACATTAATAACAATCATTAACATACAGCAGTGAACAGCCCACCTGTATTAAGATGAGTGTATATTTGTGCTCTGAAGTGCGTTAAGAGATATAGGAATGATTGGAACACAAATTTAAAGGACAAAATGCATTCATAATGGAGGTGGCGGGAGGGAGTTGCGGGGTAGGACAAGTGTCTGTCAGTCCTGGAACTGAACTTATGGAAGAGCCCTTTGACGTTTTTCTGGAATCATAACCATACATAACAGAACTGCAAATCCAGTAGTCAAATTGCACTTGATCTGCCATGAAGTTGCAGTTGTCACTTGGAGCCTCTCAGTAATTCCTTATGGAGCTTTGAGATCTCCAGTAAAAAGGAGGAAAACACTTTTGTTCCATTAATGTAATTTTTTCTGATTGGGAAAGAAGAGAAAAGCAACTGTCAAACAATCTAAATATTAAGGTTGCTATATTGTGTGAAATGCCCAAAATTCATTTCTTCAACTCTTAGGGACATTTTACATATACATATAATCTGATGGTACATAGCACACTGTATACATGCATGTTTCAGAAACAAAGAACTATCTGAATTGTAAACCGAAGTATGAAACCAAATGGTTGTTCAATGACTACTACATGAAATGATAGGGAAAGCGTGGAATCCGTGTCTTGCCATTATTTATATACATGCATTCCCACAGAGAAACATGCACGCTTGTATTTGTGTGTGCGTGCAGGGAGGGTTGTGAGGACACTATTTTTTCTCCTCCTCATTGCCATTTTGATGGACAGATGTAGACATATTCCATTTCTAGACCTTTTCTAACAACAAGGGTGTTGTGGACTTTGTATGTGCCAAGTTATAAACTCTGGTATGCTTTGGAAATATTTTAAACATATGGAGATAAAAAAAAACCCTCCTGTTTTGAAGCAGAGAAGTACAAATATTCTGCTTTCCTAGTAATTAGGAACTCTGCTCTATGCATGTATTAATGTTTAGGTAATGTGGAAATACCTTACTTCCCTCTATAAAGAGGGCCTTATATGGAATTAGTCTACCTTGTTTACCTGCTTATCTTCTCTTTCTGAGAGTGCTCCCCATCATCTGCTGCTCCAATCGGAAACATCATCACACTTTTCTTTGTTATATCCTGAAGCATCTGAGCAATTGGAATTGTTGATCCATCCCGAATCATATCTGGATCCTTTTTAAAAACTGAAACATATGGAAGTGGTAGTGGGAAGAATGTGCTCTTGGTTTTGGTTTAAAGAAATTCTACTGTTGTGGTAGTGGTTAAAAAAATCTACACAGCAGGTAGCCATAAGCAGACTGCTATATCTGCCATGGCACAAGCCCCCAAACTGTACCTGTTCTTCAAGTTGGAGCTGATTACACTGACAAGCTCCCCCCCCCCCCATTTCAGCCTTATGTGTATGTTATGGTGGAGGCAGAGCTAGCTTATTCGGTTGAGGGGAAGGGCGTGAAAAGTTGCCTCTGGAATGCCTTCAAAAGTGGCCTAATGCAGCACACAGGTTTGCATGTTGGATCTCTGGGTTTGTTTTGGTTTTTTTTGGTAAGGGAAGCACAGTTGTCATAGTGGGCATGCAAAGCTGTGATGTTGTCTACCATGGCATTAAGCTATTTCTCAGCCTAAGCTACCTCACACTTATGCCACTCTGAGCTTTTTTAAAGGAAGGACAGGAGGAAAATGTAATTAATAATAATACACACAAACACTTTTGAAGCTATAAGTATTATTAAAAACACACTGGAAAACCAGAATAGATTTGGCCAAATAGGTTGATTTTCTCTAAAATCATTAATAAGAGGGGAATAATTTTTTTAAAAAAAATGAAAATGAAGGGAGACTACATATATAGGGAGATAAGGGAATTGTTTAAAAATTCCATGAAGGATTGGGAGGCAGAAAAAACCTAGAATGATAAAAGTCAAGTAATTTTTCCGTTCTCTCTCTCTCTCTCTCTCTCTCTCACACACACACAGAGACATACACAAACTTTTTTTTTGTCTGAAACAAAATAATTCCACCAGGGGATGCAAATTAGGTTTTCAGGAGGCTCTATCGGAGAACATGCTTCTGCTAACAAAAAATGGAATATTTGGCACTTGAAAAGCTAACCTTCCTGCTTTTTGTTGACAAAGCTAAATGAACACTTTAATTTCAGATTATGTGATACAGTCTAATTTATTTGTAGTGTTCAATCTTTATTCTTTACACATATTTCACATCTTTAGAGAGACAGAAAATGAGCATGTGTAAGTCAAATAATGTTCTAAACAAATATATATATATATTTCAAAAAACATTTCAAACCTCTTTTGATTGCCTTTGCAGCTGCTTTATACTGAGGATCACTGATATTAGTAATCCATGGCGATGCACCCTCTTCGGCATACACTGTCAGTTTGTTTGGGCTGTTTCGTTTAGAGAATTCCTTTTCTAAATACTGTTTCACCTAAAAAGAAAATGTTTTGAATAAAAATATTTGTCGTGTCTTTATATTATCTATATTCCATGGTGTTTGTTAGCAGTGAACCCTCTGCCACTAATTGATTGAACTGGTATGGCAGGATGGAGTAGTTGGTTGCTCAGGGAACTAAATAGTTTGCAGTCCAACTTCTGTGTGGGAAGGGATAGTTATCAGTTTGCCTGGGCTGGGACTCAAACTTCATGCAGGGAAAGAGGCAGTGTGGGACAACATAAGGGCCAGCTTCCACCTTCTACACAGAAGTAGATTTATGGAGAAGGAGTGAAGCTGGGCTGTGGTGATTGAAGGAAGAGGTTGCTCTCTCTAGACCAGAGCTTTCCAAACTTTTCATGTTGGTGACACACTTTTTAGACATGCATCATTTTGCAACACAGTAATTCAGTTTTACTAGCAAAACGGAGGTTAAACTAACCCCTTTCCAACCCTTGGGAGGAGCATGGGGAGTGTTTGTGCAACATGCCAACACACTAACGTGTCACAACACACAGTTTGGAAAGCTCACATTGACAGTGGAATTCAGTTAGTTGTGGCTTTCTCACTGTCAGCATCAAATGCATCATTGTGACCTGTCAATCCTAAAGAGACATGAGACCAAAGCAAAAGGGGGAGGGAAGTGAATTTCAGCTTCGGCAAGCAATTCTTTGGACATAGGCTTCTACATAGGTGAACTGTTAATACCAAGCAGACCGTGTTATCTCTTTCAGTGCTTAATTTGTAAAATGAGAAAGTCAAGGAATCGGGGTCTCTGATCTTCACTGGTGGGATAACAATACATCACTACATGCCTTTTTTTACTTTAAATGTAAGAGCTGAAACAGTGCCTGGACCTGTTATGCAAATAAGCTGAATCATAATCAAGTGTGTCTAACCAACATTACCTGACATTCCACAGTAGAAAGGTTCATGTGAGGAACTTGCCGGATTGAAAACTTTCCTATGACTCTTGATGGTATAACTGTTTTGATCCCTTTTTCATGAAAAGCTCCTTCTATCCCATGAATAGAGAGAGATGGGAAGCGCCACAAGTGTGAAAGTATTTCCTCCTTAGAAACATAATGAAACAAAAATAGGAGTTAGCCAGTCATGGCTTCTCTCAACATCTTTCTGCAATTCCCTTATTTTAGATGCCCTGTTTTCAATTTCTATTGACAGTACTGTACCTTGGTATCATAGAGAAATTTCTTCACACCGACGTCAACCTTGTATTGCTCTATGTCAAATTCTATTGGCTCATACAGCTTCTTCTCCTCTTCTGTAAAATCATCAACGCCATCATAGATTCCAGGAATCAGAATGTGGCCTGATGAATCCACAAGACTGTCTATGGAACAAACACATTTTGCAAAACACACAATTGCTGTTGTTCCATGCTCAGTCATATGAGATCTGTCTGTGTGACCCTCCTTGGCCCCCTTAACCCTGTACAAGAAGGACTGACAGAATGCTATGGGCTTGTGTGCTATTTGTGCTGTGTCTGGGTGTAGACAGAAGAAAGCAAAAGAGAACCATTTTTGGAGGGAAAGAAGTCACACGGTGGGTCAGTACCACCAACCAACCAAGGAAGTTGAGGTTGAGGAGGAAGGCTGGGATATAATTCCAAATAGTAATAATGAAAATATTTATTATTAGTAGTAGCAGAAGTAGTAGTAGTATTAGTATTATATTTCCTTCCTAGATATAACCAGCCTTATGTGTGGGTAAACTGGAATTGAAACGGATTTCTTCTGATTGGCTGTCATCTTTTCCATCTCTGCAAATGGCTGTTGTGTGCTTAGGATTTCCATTGTGTTGGGCAAGGGGTTATTAGGGGGTGGGGACAATTGTTATTGTTAGGTGAAATTTATATCTCTCTATTTGTTAATCCTGAAAAATTACATAAAATATTAAAGGCAGTATGGTCTGGTCATTTTATGTTTGCATTACAAGCCAGCTTTAGCAAAAGCAACTTAACCTTCAGGTGTGATTCAGTTTCAAGCAACTCTGCAACATAATGTTCAAAGAAATTGTCGCAGCAAATGCAATGAGTACTCTGAAAAATCAGCATGTAATTTCATGTCCAATTAGGGTTCCGCTTCAGTGTTTTTAAACACCACAGTTAGTGCCTTATAAAATAATTCTCAGTTTACCACTATGTTACTTGAGAATACCAAAGAAACTAACATTTGGCAATACCCTCAGTCCTGGCTACTATAACCTGCCCCTACTTCTCCACCTGTTCTCAGAGAGTCCTCAGTCTTGTGTACATGTACACGTGAATATTCATCTATAGAAACCTTGGGTTTGCCAATTAATTGCCACTCTACTATCCTACATTCCTAACTTGCCTATGAAAACTAAACCAAGCATTTTTATCAGTTGTTGCAGACCTTAATTTCTGATTAAAGACTATATAGACAAATGAACAGAATTTTTACCAAGCAAGGCTATCAGATCAGACATGGGTTCCTGGACGATGCCACCTAGAGCTCCTGAATGAAGATCTCTTTCGCCACCTTGTACCTAATTTAAACATGAAGACAACATCACAACCGACACATTATCATTGTTTTAATTTGCATCATAGAAATGAATTACCATACAAGCTCCAATCCTACTCAGAATTAGCATCATAGTTCTGAGTAGGATTGAAGCTTGTAGTATTGACATTCCTTTTATGTTGGCACCTGAAGCTTACATCCTCTTTATTTATATAGCATAAATCTTGCATCGATTCCTTTTAACATTCAGCCCCTCTGGATTACATCAACAACATATGAACGGCCAGTTGTTTCTGTTGCCCTGCATGATTCTCCTTTTCAAAGTTACCCAGGTATGACAAAATCTAGATTGTGGGAGAGGCAAGTGTGGAAAGGGGTTAATTTGAATGAGAATGCCATATAGATGATGGAGAATTAATGGAGGTACAGTAAATTTACTATCTGCATTAAACGACAGCATGGATGAACCCCAAGATAACACACGCACACACACACACACACACACACACACACACAGCTATCTCTGTGAAAGAAGAATTATGCAAATACTACTATCTCCACCCGAAGTCTCCTGGGTTGCATCAGCATGATTAGTACTCCTGTATTTATTTATTTATTTATCTGTCTATCTATCTATCTATCTATCTATCTATCTATCTATCTGTTATACATTTTGGAAAGTAGTTTGCCTGTCTGTCTGGTTGTACATTTGGATGCCACTCAAGGTATCATTGCCAAACTAGGCACAAGGGTTTCTGAGGTGAGGGTGGCATTCTTTGTCAATGTTTGGATGTCATTTTGATTCAAGATGACAGGCTGAAATGTGACTTTGGTTACTGTTTCTTGGCATAGGTTTGGCTGTCTCTTGAGATAACTTGACACAATAGTTCTTGATGCAGGGTGTGAGCAGACTTTGTCACTGTTTGGATACTGGACACCATTATGGATCAAGATGGTGGACCAAAACATCACTTCAGCATTACTTTGGTTTTTGACATAGTTTTGGCCACCTCTCAGCATGAAGGCTCTTAAGGTGGTTGTCTTCATCACTCTTTGGATGCCGGGCACCATTTTGAATCAAGATGGTGTACTGAAATGTGACTTCTGCATGACCTCTCCCAGTTTGTGGCACGACTGGTCCAAACTCACAAAGTATACTATCCATTTTAAAAGTGCAGTGTATTTTGATTCTACAAATTCCTGGGCAGTGCCAGGCACTTCCTGTTTTTGCAAAATAAATGTTTGATATAAGCGAAGGAGACAGTGACTATGACCTTAGCAGCGATGATTAAGTGTACTGGAATACCAATTAAAAGGGGGAGTAGAAGTGGGAGAAAGGGTGGAAGGAATGCTCTATCGGTAGCACAATTTGCATCCTTTCTACCTAACATCAAAGCCAGAAAAATAATGTTTTAGACACATATGATGTCAGAGACTGGCAGGACTCCAAAGAGTGTGGGGCATAGGCAGGGGACCGGGGATCAGGGGAATGACCCAGGAGAGGGGGCCAGTGATATATAGGGTTTGGCACTGCCCGCAAGGCAAGAGCCAGGAAAGGGGAAGAAGGAAGAGTCAGGGCAGTCCAAGAAGGAGAAAGACAGGCAGTATGTGGTGGAAGAAGAGGAGGTTGTTCTGGTGATGGATGGGTCAGTAGACTCCACACCTTCCACCACCCCACTGTATCCTCGAAGCAGGAGGGGCTTGAAGCAAGAAGAGCAGCGGCAACTTCCATGAAGGAGAAGTCTCTGGTTGCAGGTGTGCAACCCATCAGGGGGAGGGTATATAAGCCAGCAGAGGGGCAGGTTCTCACTGTTGCTGCAACTGCTCCACTGGGCACAGATATCAGGGAGAGCTGCCTAGTGGCCTGAAGTGTGTGCATCTGGAGCACTGCAGGAGTTGCTGGAAGTGCTTCTTCTGTCGATAAAGACTTAACTATCAGGCGAGTGCCTTCTTTAGCTGAGGTGGGCCAGGACATGTGACTCCATTATTACCCTTTTACCTCCACAGAGAAGCCGGCATTTCCCCGAGTCCCATACGTAAGAGCTGGCTTTTCCTTGCTGAGCCAAGTATTATCTGAAATCACAATATAGTCAATATTGGAGAAAAACTGCTCTTTCTCTCTTTCAACCAGTTCTTTTAGTCCAATGGAGATGGCTTCTTCCATGCCTTCAATAAGAAACTTGAGGTTTACTGGCAAGTCCTAAAAACAAAAAATGTCAAGTTACCTGAAGGAAAATGCACTCTCAGTAAAAAGTCAATTCTAATTTTTTGTCCAGTTACCTCTGGGCTCAACTACTGTAATGTGTTCTACGTAGGCAATCATAACAACGAGTGCAGGATGCAGTGGCCGGGGCGCTGATGGCTGTTCCTTGACACATATGCACCCAGTTTGGAACAATATGCATTTGGCTGCTGATTCATTTCTCTACCCAAATCAAGAGCGGCCATTAATCATCCCTTGTGAGTAACTGGATTCTGTCCCACAAGAATATCCTTCCTTGATTAAGACAAATGTCCTCTTTTGCATTTCTTGAGAAATCTAAGCCTGTCCTTTTCAGAAGAGACAGGGTCACCTTATAAAAATACAAATTTGATTGGCTAAGATGCATGAGGGTGTTTGCCTTACATCTGTAGGGGGAAATTTAACTGAAGTGATTCATGATCTCCTATGATTGTTCTTCACCTTCACCCTTTTGTTATGTAATAACTTCCATGCCTGCTGTTTACTGCTGAATCAGAACAAACATCAATCAGGTTTCCTGCAGATTGGCATTTGTTCTGATCCAGAAGTAAGCAGCAGGATTTCCTGGGGAAAGCAGCAGGACAATAGAAAAACCTCTCGGACCCATGCCTATAAATCATGGAAGAACCGGAAGTGTGGCATGAGCCCTAAGGTGCCTTGTTCAGCTTTTCAGAATGTATCCTAAACGCTGCACCATGCTGCTCTGTTTCAAAAATCTCATAAAGCCTGGCTGCTTCTTTATCATGTCTATTATATTTCTTTTTGGAGCTAGTCAGGACAAGGCACTAGCTAGCAGATTTTTGTTTTCATTCCTGCTTCCTTTTACTAGAATAAGAAAGCTCAGCAGAACCCAAAATAAAGTAACATAAGGAGATACTTAAAAATGAAGGGAGGCTCTTGAGGGTCCTGGTGGATTAGGGGAGGCTTGAGGGGAGAGACTGCTGGTGGCAGTCTCCATTTAAGAGAAGGAGACCCCGACCCTGTTTTCTCCCAACAACCCAAGAAAATTGTGACTCTTGGAACACCAACTCTACCCTGGCTGTGAGAGTGTACTTCCATGTTGCAGTGAAACCCCCCCCCCCTTTCTTTTTGCTTCTCTGCAGTTACCTTACAGCAGGACAGATCATATCCATGTCTCAACTCACTTTTTTCTGACTTTCTGATTTCACAGTTATTGTCCAATTCTAGTTCTCTTAGATCTGATCTCTAGCGTTTTACACCCTTCCTGGTCTTCAAGTCTCTACCTCAGATTTTCATACAAGGTGATTACTGCTAGATTCTCTGAATTTAATCAGTGTTGGTCTGAATGTAATCAGGCCCATTGGGACAAGGTCTGTGGTGTGCAATACTGTCCAGCAAAGTTCTAAAGATCACAGCCATGTGTGCCTTTGGCATACAGTCATAACTCGGGTTACAGACGCTTCAGGTTGCGCTTTTTCGGGTTACGGACTGCCGAAACCTGGAAGTACCAGAACGGGTTACTTCCGGGTTTCACAGGTAGCCCATGCGCAGAAGTGCTAAATCACGCTTTGCGCATGCGCAGAAGCACCGAATCGCAACCCACCTGTGAGCAGACACACCGCTGCAGGTTGCGAACATGCATCCCACACAGATCACGTTCGCATCCCGAGCGTCCACTGTAAATCTGGTGACAGCACACTTTTTTACTTTACTTACTTTTCTTAGTTCTTTGAAGGCACTCACTGCATGTATCCAGGCTAGGACAGGTCCTTTGTTATCGGTTGCTCCACGCCCATAAAGGTTCCCTCCAGATAAAGAAAGCTTGTATTAAACTTTTAAACTTCTGATAATGCTAAGGGTAGAACTGAAATGGTACAACACAACAACGGAGAGACTAAGCTATGAATCAGGAAGTCCCTGGTCTGACTCTTGCCTCTGTCATGAATTTACTATACTCTCTTCAGCCTCACTACCCCTCAAACAATGCTCAAGGGAATAAGGGTGGCTCAACTCCAGGTATAGTTGTTGTTGCTGCTGCCCAATCCCTGTAGGTCTCAGAGGTTCACAAGAGGAAGCAGATTACCCACATTCATTTTACTCTGGGTTTAAGCTTTGATTTAGCTCCGAAGATGGCTTTGGTAATCAATGGTGACCTCTTTTAGGAGAGAAATGGGGGGGGGGGAGCGTAAACTTGTTGGGTTGTCATGAGACCATTAATCCACAGCATCTGATTTTATTATTTTATTAATGAAATTTATATACCGCCCTTCATCAAAAGATCTCTTCCGGCAATTCAGATAAGCAGAAGCTGAATTATGAAAAGTTGGGGAAGGGGTGTATGGGCATGGGTGTGGGTGTGTGAAATGCATACAACATTAAAATAGCCGTGTCAAAAGCAATAGTGGTGTACATACCACCAATGTCAGTCAATATGTAGGGATCTGTTTCCCACCCATCCGACTTTTTAGCAGGCATCACATCCACATGTCCATAAAAACACACAGTGGGCTTTAGTGGATCTTCTCCAAGCTCTGCCAGAATGACAGGAGGTAATGAAATATTTCTGCCATCAAGTACCTGCAGGGGTATAGTGAGGCATTGCTCCGTTAAATTCAAACCTTAGGAAAACAGGAAGGCATTATGTTTTGAAACAAAGGCTTGGAACCAAATAATCATGAGCAGAATCCTTCTTGCTCATGGAATGCGTCTTCTGAACCAGCCTTGCCTTCGCACTATCGCAACTTGAAGGTCAACCCCCCCACCCCACCATGATGTGTACTGCACGAGGAGCTGCAGCTGAGGAGGAATAAGCAGAAAACTGATATATTCCCACCTCAAACCCCTTGTTACCTGCTGGACGGACAGATTGACCAACGTCACATTTGCTCCTAAGGCCTGGAGACGACTTTTAGCCATTTCTACCATTTCTATCACTTTTGATCTTTGCGCTGGTTGTATGGAATCACTCTCCACAGCTACCCAGTCCTTAAGAGTCTGAAATAAAAAAACAGTGATCATGCATGGTGTTATGAAGTGTCATATAAAGCTTTAAATGAACAACTGCCTGTGCGGTCATTTTTTCCTTCCTATTTAAGAATTCAGTAATTAGATAGAAATGGCCTCTGGGTGGGACCACTATTAAAGGTGCGGTAATCCATCTTGGTAAATCCTATTTCCTTCTAATTACATCTAAGGGACCCGTCACTATAAAATCTTCCTTTTTAAGAGGAAGCATGGAAGAATCAGAGCAGCAATAAGGATGTCCACCCACACCATTTTCTCCATCCTTAAATTTTGTTTGGATTATGCAATTGCATTCATTCTGTATTGTTAGATAGCCTTTGTCTGATTTCAGGAACACCCATGAACACAACAGGTAATGCAAGTGCAGTTAACTTAATTCTCAGGGCCAAACTAATAGTGATGGGGACAGCTTTGTCTGTTTAGTTACATCTCTGCTACGTTCTGGTCTAAAAGATGGGGTGGGGGAGCCTGTGTTTACAAAAAAATATATATGTGGCTCTGTAAAATTCTCTTCCCTGCCTGGGGTACTAAGAGAAAAGTATTTGTGATGTCAGTGTGTGGGCATGTAAAGCCTAGGGGTGAATGTGCCTATGAATGTGCCTTTTGTTATTAAAAAAAAAATAGAACCCCACTTCATTTAGGATAGCTCAGTCAGTAGAGCATGAGACTTATTCTCATGGTTGTGAGTTCAAGCCCCGCACTGGGCAAAAGATTCCTGTGTTGCAGGGGGTTGGACTAGATGACCCTCTGGATCCTTTCTAACTCTATGATTCTTTCTTCATACTTGAATGGGGAAATGTTGCAAAATACCACATCTAGTTTGCCCCTAGAAGGGTTATTTATAAACTGTTGTGTTGTGCAACAAAGTACCATTGGGTACCTATGCCTTGCCTGTTGGTATAATTTGGTGTTGCCAAATGAAAGAGGAAAAACAACATTTTTGTCATACCTTGCTTATAAACACCAAGCACCTTGGTAACGAAGTAACTGCCTAGCTGAGCAATTGGAAAAAAAGAGGCAGAGGAGGTTACTCTCTGCTCTGTGGTTCAAGCTGGCGCTGTTATCCTATGCAAACTCGACTGGCAGTAAACCTTGTTATACAAAAGGAATTGCTTCCAAGTAAGGAACAGTGGGGTTGAGTGGCACATTTTTTGCTAGCAGAGTTCACATTTGGCGCTGCTTCTACCTGAACAAATTTTTCTTGATGGTCGTCAATGTACTGGAAAAGCTGGTCCTCCAGCGATGTGGAATTTAAAACAGAGGAGCTGCCCACACCAGAGAGCAGCATGACAAGGAAGATATGGAAGACCTGCAGGTGGTGAGAGACAAGGTTCAGCATGTTAAAGAGCACCCTCAAGCACATGCAGCACGATAGACTGAATGCACTGTTGACTGTATGGCCTGTCATCCACATGCTACTGTTACAGAATGGAAAAGAAAAAAGAGGAGGAATATCTGGACTGCTTTTAACACAGGGAGGGCAAATTGTTGGTTCATGGGCTGGGTTTCGCCCTGAGGTAGTGATGGGTAATGGTTTTCCCCTGTGCATTTGCAAGAGCGTTTAGTTCCCATGACTGATTTTTTGCCACATGCAGTCCCTGAAGGAGTTACAAGCAGACAATGCAGCCCTCGGGCCAAAGAAGGTTATCCGCACCTGCTGTTTCAACACATACAGTAAAAATGAAGGCGATTTAGCAATATTTCTACCATTACCACTCTAGCATGAGTGCGTGAGTCTTTCAGCATGGATTTTCACCAAAAGGTGAAAGCATGTAAAAACATCTACTCAAGGACATATACTCATAACTCATATTTCACTTTCAAAAGAAAAGGGTGGTGGTGACCAAATTCAAAAAGTGCTTCTAATGTTTTAATTTCTTTCAAGGACCATATTTCATATATCAGACAATAAATAGCTTTGGCAGATGATTAAATTATAAGGAAAAGCCAAAACATTCTATAACTCTAAAAGCCTTGCATATTCTTACTCCAGCAGTATGCTTCTCTGCAATTCAAAATAAAAATGTACAGCTTCAATTATCAAGTATACTAAAATCCATAGTACAAGGGAGCTGAGTTAACACATTTGTAGTCTTTCTAATATGTGTCTCCCAGAGTTGAGAACTAGGTTCTGGGAGGAAGGAGGTATAATCACGTTCCACACAGAGTCCAAAGGTACATCACAAAGCAAGTTTGCTAAAACAGCACAAACCTGGGTCTGGTCAGTACCCAGATAGGGCTCTCCTGATAGTTAAAATGGATTAATTTTTTTTCTGACACAGCAAGTCTCTGCACAAATACAGAGCAAGGAGTGGAACAGATTCATTATGCTTATACAGTTATCAGTCTATTGATTCCTGGATGAGGACATAGTGCAAGGATAAAGACGCTCCCATTGATCTCTAGGAAAAAAAGCCCTTGACTTCCAATTGTAAGAAGATCACTATCTTAGAGTGCCTGCTTTTTTTTCCTTTTTACATTATTCTCCTGAGAATAGAGAGTCCTGTTTGGCTCATGTTCAGCTTGTGGTCTACTAAGACCCCTAGATCCTTTTCACATGTACTACTGGCAAGGCAAGTGTCCCCCATCTGTATATTTGTGTAGCTGGTTCTTCCTCCCTAAGTGCAGAGCCTTACATTCACCCCTATTGAAATCC
Source organism: Podarcis pityusensis (assembly GCF_964106645.2). Classification (NCBI taxonomy): domain Eukaryota; kingdom Metazoa; phylum Chordata; class Lepidosauria; order Squamata; family Lacertidae; genus Podarcis; species Podarcis pityusensis. Next base: position 55,214,970 of record NC_138031.1, on the reverse strand, counting down.
ATTTTGTCAGTTGGAAGGGACACCAAGGGTCATCTAGCCCAGCCCCCTGAAATGCAGTAATCTCAACGCGAGCAGCCAGGACAGATGGCCATCCAACCTCTGCTTAAGAACATCCAAGGAAGGCGAATCCATCAACTCTCGTTGGAGTCTCTTCCCTTGTCAAGCAGCAGCAGCAGCAGCAGCATACTTATAAGTATTTTATTATTTATACACCGCCACCTGGCTGGGTTGCCCTCGTCCCTTGTGTGGAGCGAAAGGGTGAACACCTTAAGCAATCCCTCTGAGCAGCTGCTTTTGGACTTCGTGGGCTGCACAAAAATGCGAGTCCAAAAGACGCTCCCGACGGAAAAGAGCACAGCACGTGGCAGCCCTGACCTGGACAGTGGGCAGCAGCCGCTTTAGACTCCCCTTAATACCATTTACGAAGTTGCTGCGCAAGAAAAAAAGAGAAGCAGCTCGACGCCTCTGAGGGAACTCGCCCGGAGAGAGAACGCTGCACTTACTGAGGCGGGAGCCTTAAATAGAAACCGATCCTCCAGTCACAAACCGAAGCCTGGAGCGCCTGGCTGTTCCCCGCTTGCGATTGGCTCCCGCCGCCTCGCGTTGGGGAAGGGAGGCCGCGCAAGCGCCGGGCTTGCTCGGGACTGACGGAGACGCGCCGCTGTCATTGCGGGCGTCCGGTTGGGCAGAGAGCCTTATGAACAGGTGCCGGGGCAGGCGGAGCCCAGGGAGCCCTCGGGCAGGGACGGCTTTGGGAAAGGCGGCTGCCTTCGGCTGAGAAACGGGCTGTCCTCGACGGCAACCTGGGCTGCGAGGCTTTATCCGCTCCCCAGTGGGAGCAAACTCCACTGAACTGCATAGGTTTCCGAGGAAGTATCAGAGACCGCCCAAGAAATTTGGCCGACTGAGGAGCAGCCGCGACTACTGGGGGGGGGGGGGGCGGGGGCGGGAAGACACATACACATATCAAGTGCAGTGCCAGATTTACATATAAGCTAAACAAGCTATAGCTTAGGCCCCCCCAAAAAAAATTGAAAGAATTTTTTTTATATACATTTCCAAAATATAAGATAAAAAACAAATAAAGTAAAACCTTCATACAGCAACAGTGTTTTATGTTGTGTACGCTCCTGCTGTGCAAGTAATGGGCCCCACCTGCTAGCCTGCTCCCTAAAATATTGATTTGCTCATTTCTATATATAGGGTGCCTACATTGTGCATGGACTGGTTGCATGGCAACATGTGCAAATGGCTTTAGATACCTATTAGGTCCATAAATTACCATATATCGTATATTCAACACAAAAAAGTGACAATTTGTTGTTGACAAAGGACAGCTGGACATATAAAGGGCCACGTTACCTTCAGTAGCTTAGGGCCTCATCAAACCCAAATCCGGCCCTGGGCAATTGTGTACAGTATCTACCCCACACTGCTCAAAGATGTAGGTTTTGGGGTGCCTGAGGTAGTCACCCTCACCCTGACTAACCTGAAAATGGATTACACTGTTAAGCCTTGGAAGGAGCAGCATTTTCTTAGCTTCTCTATAGACTTGTTTTCTGTTTTTGCTGCCAAGGACAGGAACCGAACACAGGAAGCAGCCTCAGACTATCTGGGCCACCCAGCTCAGCACTGTTTACCCTAACAGCGATTCCCATGCTGCCCCCACCTCCCGGGGAAAAAATAAAATTGGAATTTAAATGGCAATACAATACAAGACAACATAGGAATATTTAATGTGATCAAATAAGAATATTTCACGTGGTCTTCACAATTCCATAGGTCACATCGCCAAAGCTTTTGGTCCGCAGGCCACATTTGGGGAACTCTTGCTCTAGCTGGCAGTAGGTATCCAATGACTCAGGCATGAGAAACATCAAGAGAAGCAGGACACATCTGTACTGGAGGAGTGTGACAGATTCACCCGTATTGGGGACAGAGCCAAGAAGGTGCTGCAAAGGGCGCTACACCAATGGAAAAATGGAAGGTGGGCACCAAATTCTGGTGTCACACAGGACACCACTGAAATTTGAAACCCAAAGTCCACACTGTGTTTTGGATAATGTGTGAACACTGATTAAAAGCCAGCACTGGAAAATCATTGAGAACCCAGTAAAGATTCAGTAGTAGCAATAAGTCTTCAAGTCTTTTCATTAATCATTTGTTCATCCCATATTTTCAGTGCATTTCTCAGTCACTTTCCAAACCACAAACGTCATTTTTCAAAGAGAAAAGAAGTGGATTTGTTGCACTAGGGCAACAGATCACTTAACCCCGTTTAAATACACCACCCTAAAGCTCTAGTATGCACATGAATCTCTCCTGTAAAATATTGACAGGGGGGGGTAGGCACCTTAAATTATCCCAGCCCAGTGAGAGACCCCCATGTAAGAGGCACTCACACATGCATGTTGCACATCTGCATCGCAATGCTTATCCAGACCTCATTGACTTGACCTTATGTCATGTTTGGTGCACACGGGGACACACTTCTCTGCCTGAGGCCATTGCTTGCTGTATATAACAAGAGCTGGATCAGATGTGTGCCCCTCCCTCTGTATTTTAATTACTCAAGTAACACCAAAAGGTTGTACAAATCAAAATATGCTGAGTATTTTGCTGAGCAAAATAATCACTCTGCTCACTTAAGAGTGATTAATACTTTGCTTTCAGTTAACATCAGCATTCACAGAGCCATGTGGCCCATGAAAAGGTACTGCTATAAGCAATAATATAAATATATAAATACTTATACTGTACAGCACTTTCCTTCAAACTCAATAGGAAGTTGCCCAAGAAAGTGAGGCTCAACTATTATTACACTTCAACTAATTACTAATCTAGTTCTGGTACACTTTCACAAAAATACATCCAGGATGATACGTGCGGGAGAGAGAGACAGAGAGAGAGAGAGAGAGAGAGAGACAGAGAGGATGGACTCCTTTGATAGCATACAAGGTGCATATTTTAAATTTCGCACCCAGATGTTCTACACTAGTAATGAGGAAACTGTGTCCTTCTGGATGTTGTCAGACTACAACTCCCATCATCCTTGATCTGTGGTCATGCTGGCTGAGGCTGATGGGAGAAGGAATCCAGTAACTTCTGCAGGGCCACATATTTCCCATCCCTGTTCTATATCCAAACCCCAGGTATGGAGCTTAAAGAAGACATACCATGATGAGGAGTTCTGACAGCAAAGAAGCCGCTTGGCGGTTCAGCATACAAAGCAATACTATTTCAATCTCCTGTCCTGACTGCGGATCTTCTTTCAGGTTTCTGCTAGCTTTCTTATGAAACCAATCCTACCCTGTCTTTTTATTTGTTGATTTTTAAAAAAACATTCTTAGCTCCATGTGGGAGCAGGACAAAGGACATGTCAACAAAGGCAACTGGACACACTCCCTTGTTTTATAAGGAAAGGGGCCAACATTCTATCGTCAAGCTTCAAAATAAATGTTCCTAAAACATTGCATCTCTCGTTCCTGTTCTCCAACCCCTGCCTGTTTTTAAGGCCATCTCTTGTTTGTTCTATGTAAATACACCTGCAAGAGGGTGGGGACCCATTCAGCCTCCCAAAAGTTGAGTGTTTTATTTGACTTGGCCATAATTTTGATACAGAAGCCTTATTGGGACATGGACACTTGAAGTGCATTCAAGAATTGATATAAAGCAATGTTAACAATTATAAGAAACAATTTCACATTGTTCTTACGTTTCAGTCTTTGAGGGTAGAAGATTATGGGAATGAAGAGTGGTCTCCAGGAAAAACAACAACAGATCAAATAGAAAGCACTAATGCACCGGCATCATATGCCTCTGGCAAACACTTTAAGCAGCTTTTGCAACAAAAATTCACTGCAGAAAGATCACTGAAACCAATACTGAAGCAATCTGGAAAACTCACCTTGGTATTCCAAGGTTCACAGTTCAACATGGTAATACATAACAGCACAATCAGGCTAGCTGCTGAGAATCTCTCTCGTTAATCTCTCTCAATATACATTTTATATGTTGGTTGACAAATGGTTTAGATTCCCAGCATAATTTTATTAGTGAGCAAGTGTTTTAGTCCGGTTAAAAAACAATTCCTGTCACAGAACCGTGGAGCTGGACACGATCTCAAGAGTCATCTGGGCCAACCCCCTGCAATGCAGGAATCACAACTAAAGAATCCCTGGCCTCTGCTGAAAAACCACACCACCTTTTTAAAATAAAAAACCATAAGCATGAAATCACAAATTCATTACATTTTAATCGAATGTATTCAGCTCATAGATTGAAAGTAACTGTGGAGCAGATACAGCATTTTTTTCTTGATAGCCAGCAAACATTTCCACTCATACATCCCCCATAAAAGGACAGCCTTGGTTAGGCCGCAATTGCAAACACGCTTACTTTGGAGTAAGTCATATTCAACTGAACTAGATTTACTTTAGAGGAGCTAAGACCCGCAGAAGCTTGGTGACCCAATGTGTGCCATGAAGCCATAATTGAAGCCACATGGACATTGTACCCTGCCAGTAGCAGCTGGCAAGGTACAACAGGATAGGAGTGCCCTTTGATGGCAACACTGCCATTTGCCAAAGTAGGGATTGTGTGAATAGGCCCCAAGGATGAGGGTCCAAGATGTAGGGGTCCAGAGACTCCCCATTGACTTATCCATGCCACTCTGCCCACTCACACACTGCTACTGCACTTTGCACATGCATTCCTGAATATGAAGCATTTTACCCTTCAGAGGTGGGGAGCTTGTGGCTTCCCCTATGTCGTTATACTCCAGCTTCCATCAAAGCCAGCGAACATGGCCAGAGGTCAAGGATGATGGAATTTGTAGTCCAGCAACGTCTGGAGAGCCCTTCAGATTCACTTCAACAGTGCCTTTGGCAACCAAAGTCAGTTCAGCGGCTTGAGGCACGTTACACTAACTTGGGTTAGAGCACCAGCTGAAATGCAACCCTGCCGACGTAGAGCTAATTCAATTATGGATATGCTCCGGTAACATTCTTGACTGCTTGTGCACAGGTCAGCTCTCAAAGGCTGCCCAAAATATGGTATGATTACGAATTCAGCCTTAGGACTGCTTGAACAGAATGCCTCTTGCTTGTCTTGAAACAACTGCAGCACCTACCAGTATACAATTCAAGATATTGCTTCTCATCTTTAAATGCCTATACATCTTAGAAATCTCGTGCCTGGAGGGCTTTCTCCACGTGAGTTGGCCCAAGATGTTCAGTGGAGGGCTTTGGGGGGACCCCCTTCCCTACCTGAAGTGAGGTGGGTAACGGCCAAGGAACATGCCTTCTATTTTGTGGTACCACAAATGTGGAATGCTCTCCCCACTAGGAACACTTGCATGAGACAGACCTTGATGTCTTTCTAGCACAAAGTGAAGCCCTTGTTAAGTCACTCAGGCTTTTTCATGGTTTTTATCTCTGTTGATCGCTGAAATTCTGTGTCTTACTGTGAAATTATGTAGCTGCTGTTCAATTATTTCTGATTTTTGTTAATAAGCTGTAAGCCATGCTGGGAGACTTATGACTGAAGAGCTGGGATGACAAGTAACAAATAAGCAAGGCTAATTTTTTTTGCACATCTACTCTTATACTAAAGGGCCCTTATATGCTCTCAGCCGTGGGATGCGGGTGGTGCTGTGGGTTAAACCACAGAGCCTAGGACTTGCTGATCAGAAGGTCGGCAGTTCGAATCCCCGGGACGGGGTGAGCTCCCGTTGCTTGGTCCCAGCTCCTGCCCACCTAGCAGTTTGAAAGCACATAAAAGTGCAAGTAGATAAATAGGTACCGCTCCGGCGGGAAGGTAAACGGCGTTTCGGTGCGCTGCTCTGGTTCACCAGAAGCGGCTTAGTCATGCTGGCCACATGACCAGCTGTACGCCAGCTCCCTCAGCCAATAAAGCAAGATGAGCGCTGCAACCCCAGAGTCGGTCACGACTGGACCTAATGGTCAGGGGTCCCTTTACCTTTATGCTCTCAGCCATAGTAACATATAAACACTCCCAGAGTCAAATATTCATCCAACACATACCTGATATGCCCCCAGCATGTGCTCGTATACGTATAATAGTTAAAATACTTAAGTGTCTTGTTCAGTAGTTAAGCGGGTGGAAACCACTAAACAGTTCTTGAAGTTGTTGGATGTTCAGATGACTCGGGCATATGCATCAATAGCCCAGATCCAACATTATCAATGCATATGATCAACCCACATGTTTGGGTCAACTTTGGGGCCTTAAGGCTGCAGGGAATGCATGCCACCTGCATGTGTGGCCAAAAATGTGTGCAGCCACCAGACACACACAAAACCCCACTGTCAGCTGATCTGTGCAAGGAAAGGTCCATTCGTATCCCCTGAGCTCTGCCCAGGTCAGGGCTATATCCACATCATCTTCCTTTCTTTTTGCCACTGCTGCCAACAATAGGTAGGGTCTGGGGTGGGGCAAATCAAGTTCCTGATCTGGGGATTAGTGACTTTAGAGCTAGTATAATATTTAATGGGATTCTTTAGTTTCGTTGCATTTAGGAAGCAGAGTAATAAAATTAGCCAAACTTTGTACCTTTGATCTCTTACCTTCCACAGTCTTCAAGAAACAAATATTCACATAACATTTTGACAAAAGGATCTTTTTACGTAAGAACGTACTTATTTTTGCTTCCTTACCTATTACACCAGTGGGCTGTATCCCACATTACCTTCAAACAGCTGAAACAAGCCAGCTTTAAACCATGGGCTGTGAAGCTAGCATGTTTCCACAGATTACTATTAAAGTTAACCACAGTTTATTGTTTTGGCATAACGCTAAACTGCAGTTCATCAAAAAGAAAAAGCTTTGAATCTCTGCCTCAGATCCATGTTGTAAAAGGAAGGAGTGCATGGTCGAAAAGTTCATGGTAGCCTGTTCCAAACATGATAAACCATGACTTATGACATTCACATGAAACTCCTCTCTCATCACAAATATATGCACACACCCATGAAGATGTGCAGTCTTGCCTTTCTGATGCACTGATCTCCTTAAGCTTTCTCCCTTTTAACAAGGCTACCACAGAATTAGTAGCGCCAGAGCTATTTTTTTATTTAGCAGCTTTCCACATGGAGTACAAATAATGCTTTAGAAAAACTACCAGTTTGTTGTTATTAATAGCTCAGAATATATGATGTCTTCAAGGTCTGCAGAGATTCCTAACAGGCACAGGTGTCTGACAAGACACAACCTCACAGCCAGGAGTATCACAGTGGGGAGGGGATGGACATCTCATTTGCCACCCACTGAAGTCCCCGCCCCCCGCCAGACCATTTGAAAACTTTTCATGATGACTTTATTTCTTTTTCTAAACAAAAAACACAAGGGGTTTTGCCTTGTAAAAAAAATCTGGGAGCTGCCCTCAAATTCTGGTTTGGTAAAATTTAATGTGATAAATTTAAAGAGAAAATGATGATTATAGGAGGATGTAGAAGTGAGAGAGGTTGGGAGAAGCATTACTGGTCATTCGCTGCTACTTTGACACATCAGATTATGGAAAAATAATAGACTTCCTTCCTCCCCCACCCTTTATCTTCCGTTTGAAACAGTACATAAGTAGATTAGGGCCTTATAATCCTGCAGTTGTACTTAAAACTGAGCACACTATTTTTGTCGTTTGTTGATCTGCCGCTATAAAGTGCTCGATATGGAGTCAAAAATATTTCACCAGGCATCTCAGTATGAATTAGTCTGGCAGGAGAAGAGGAGACGAAAATAGTGCACTTTTTAAAAAGTTGCAAGGAAGTAACTTTCACGTCCCAAAGCAACTTTGCTTGAGGAAATATAGATTCAGTCCTTCAACTGGGAAACTTCATGAAGGTATGCACCCAAGAGTTTGACACCTTGAATATAGTTGTACCTAGGAAGAAGAAATCTAGGATTAATGGATGCAATGAAAATTCACCAACACCACTGCAAAAAATGCAGGACACAGAAATACAGTATGTATTTGTGTCAACCTAGAGGATCACAGGTACTTACAGTCCTGAGTTACCTTTCTTAGGTCTAGACAGGTGCACCTATAGAAACATAAGTAGCTGCCTCTCTTATGCACAATATGCCTTACCTGTTGAGTTTCTCATTCTGAGAATGGGCTCCATCGTCTGCAGAGCCAACAGGAAGCAGCATTACATTCTTGCCTGTTGCTTCTTGGAAGGTCAGGGTGACAGGAATGCTTCCTCCCTCTCTGGTCAAATCTGGCTCTACGCCAAAGACTAGCAAGGGAGAGAAGTGAAAATACAGTGTACAACACTGACAATTTTTCATCTTTAAGTGAAAACTTAACAAATGGGTAGTCAACAAAATGCCATCCAGATCTTGTCGGACTGCAGGTTGCATCACTTGCAAGCTAGCATGAATGATGGGATCCCAGCTTAACAAATCACCCCTCAGTCAAATTCTCTCTCTTCTGATTAATATCCCTCATGTACTTTTCTATGAATGTGTACAAGCACCAAGAGAAGAATGCTTGCCCCTGGGACAAAGCAATAATGAATCACAACAGCATTACAGCTAAGCAGGGCATTACAAAACTGATAAAAGGTTGCTTTTCATAACACAAGAAACCCATTTTAATCTCTCTGCTACATTCCAATGGGATCGGTCTCTTTCTGATTGGGCCATTTTGATTAAGATTTCAGTATCTCACCTGTTTTCATAGCTCTTCTTCCAGCCATGTAGTGGGGATGGTTGAAATCTGAAACCCAAGGCTTTCCACCATGGCCCAAGTACACTTTGAATTTGTTGGGGCTGTGCAGATCAGCGAACTTTTTGGACAAGTAATCTTTGACCTTTAAAAAAAAAAGAATAAACCTTAAGACTTCTAAGAAGAGTGGAGCAATTGCATTGGTGCTCAGTTCTTTATGCATGAATTCACTTGCAGTCAGGAAAGCAAGTTTTGAAACTACATCTGAAATGCTAAGCATCACCTTTATGCAGTTCGCCCACTTTCAGAGCAGGGACAAAATAGGAATTGCGTAGGCACAAATATTTTATATCCCAATTATGCATCTGTCTCACACTATCCTAGCATAAAATCCACAAAATGCCTAGCTACACAGAAAACAAGTGATTCACCTGAATAAATTTGTGGATGGGGCTGATGGATGTGAAGGGAGATTTTTTATTAAAAAAACTCCAACCCTACAAAAACCACTTAACCCATGAGGGAGTGCCTTTCCCTGTCACAGAAAAGGACCTCTGCATCTGTCCAATTATAAATTTAACAGCTGCTCTAGCTGCTAGAACAGTGCTCCAATTAATAACTGTTTGTCTAATGTACATAATTAGTATTTTCCATATCAAGGAATAAACAGCACAATTAATTTCAGCACCATTACTACCAAGAAGTTTGAGAGCTGCAGCTTATAGATACTGGAGCTCTGTGAAAATGAGGGCCTTTCTAGCATGAAGACAAAACACTGTGTCCATCTAAGGTCCATTACTGCCAGTCAGAGCAGACAGTCCTGGAGAAGATGGACAAATATAAGATTGAGTATAAAGCGAGGAGGGACACTAAACTCAGGGGACCCGTGTTTACTTTTTGTCCTATACAGAGGTACATGTTTCTGCTTCCCTCCCCCTCCCCACAGCAGAGATGCATCAAATGTTAATTATATTCAGAGAAGACCCCTTGAAATAAGTGGGCACGACTAGCATTCATCCATTCATTTCAAGGGGTCAACTCAAAGTAGAACTTCACTGGATGCAACCTGTTCTTTCTGCTTTCCTTTTTTCCCAAAAAAGTTTTTATTGGTTTTCCAAAATTTTCAAACAAACAAACATACATACATCTTAATTGTACTTAATCCAATCATAGTAACATTGTTAAGTGACTTCCTCAAATCCCCCTGGCTGAATTTCAGTGTATATCATTGTAACAGTTTTCCAAAACCAATTTTCTCATAAAATTAATCACTTAACATCTTTCCTTCTTTTCATTTTAACTTTAAACATGTTATTCTCTAACAATACATATTTAAATCCTAAGCCTATCTGATATTTGCATTTTTTTCCAATTAAGTTATCTTAACAAACAGTCTTTGAACTTCATCCTGTTCTTTCTGCTTTCCATCCCATCGTCTTCTATTTAAGACAACTAATTTTACTCAAGAGTAGTCCTACAGAAACTAATGGGACTGACTATGTGCATTAATTTCAATGGGTCTACTCTTGAGTTAAACCTGGCTGAGTACCACCCATGGTGAGATTCATCTCAGGCTGGCCTTAGACCTGGATTATCACACACACACACACACACACACACACACACACACACCAACATACCTGCTCAGTCACAACTTCTGGAGTCATGTCTGGCACCAGTCTGATTGAAAATTTGCCAATCACTTTCCGCGGAATCACAGTTTTAGCTCCCGATCCAGAGAAAGCTCCTTCGATTCCATGCAGTGACAGGGATGGGTATCGCCACCTGTGCATCAATATATCTTTCTAGAAAGGGAATTGAAGAAGAGATATGATAGGATTCTGGAAGCAGTTGTGAGTATTCAGTCTAGAGCCAGAATTAAGTAAAAAAAAAACTATCAACTTACAGGGCCCATTTGAATAGAAGAAGAATGTGTAAACCATTGCGTTTGGAAGCTTACACACTCTTTCACCTTTCTATGCTAATCTAAAATGATAGTCATTATGTACCTTCTATTTTTTAGGACCAACATGGCTACTACTGTCCACTAAATGGCATATAAAGAATTATAGAATTGGAGAGTTGGCACAGATGGTGATCTGGCCCACCAGGCCAAAAAGTTTCCCCACCACAATTTTAAAGACCTTCAATGAAGGAGACAAATTCCTCCCATAGGGAGTGAGTTGCACAGATGGGGAGGAGGCACCACAGAAAAGGTTGCAGTAGTCCAGTTAGGAGGTCACTATAGCATGGGTTGTTGTCTTCAAGCCATCCCTAAAATCTTATATTGCTGGGGCAGGGAAGTGTTATGGGGGAAAATATGTAACAACACTGATTCTTCATTGCTAGAGGAACTGGATCCCAAAGATGGAGAGACCCATCATACCTTTGTTGCATGCAGTAGTCGTGTGGCTCCTACATCTTTTGCATATTCCTCCATATCAAAGTCAATTTGGTCATAAAGTTTACACTCTTCGTCAGTGAGGGGAGCCACTGCATCATTTATGCCAGGGATGAGAATCTTCCCTTTTTTATCCACCAAGCAGCCTGCAACAAAGAAGACATATAATACCAAAGGCAGCCAGAGAAACCAAAAATCTTCAAATATTGCTTGCTGATATTCATAAACCTCTTGCTTCCATGTCACATAAATTGAAGTGAAATAGCAGCCTGGGGAGTTCATGGAAAGTACAATAGGCACCTGATCACCGAGGGCTGATAGGACTAAGATGGGAAACATGATCCATCCAGATATTGATGGATCCCATCATATCTGACTGTTGGCCATGCTGGCTCAGGCTGACGGAAGCTGAAATCCCAACACCTTCTGGAGAGCCACAAATTCCTCAATCCCTGTGACAGAGGGAGCACAGCCAGCATCCTGTTTTCCAAGTGGTTTTGACATCCTCAGCAACTTTAAATCAAACAAATAAACTGAGAAGTCTTCAGTGCTGATATTTTCGTTGGCTTTCAGCACCACCAGCTAAGCTATCTGCCTTACAGCCAATTCACAGAGTGGTTGTTTTGGTCAAGCCCAGACTGAACACCGTGGCGATAGTCATCTGAGCACTCCGCTGTGCTCCCACCTCCGATTTTTAGGACATTTCTGCTGACTCACTTGGCTGATAAATTCAGAGACTGAAGCAGTCGTTCGTTTTGCATAAAACAATGAAAGGCCTCAAATATTTTCCTTTATTTTAAGGAACCTCATTTTTAAAAGTTCTAATTCACCTTTAAGCTTGAATTAGAGCATAAATATGATAACTGCAATGTGGATTCACCTTTCCCAAAGCAAAAGTCAGAAACACAAACAGAAAACAAGCCCCAAGTGTTTTGCTATAGCTGCTTGCTCATGACTTATGCAGTCAATTCTTACAGATGTCTTGAGTGATGTTAGCCAGCCACCTATTTCTAGTAATTAATTTCTAGGACTTTAGATTTTATTACTGCTGGTGATGTCCAAAGGCCCTCCCTACTTGCATAAGATCTCCTGAGTGAAGACTGATTTCAGAGATTGCCCTTGTTCATCCACTGCAAAAGCAGCAAACTCTATTTACTGAGCCAAGGAAAATTTGGAACAACCGTCAGCCAAATCATTATTCCCAGGCCTTCCTTCAAGTAAAGATGAGAGACCAGTTGATGTGGCCAAAGTGCTGGATGAGTGGATAGGCACCAAGGCACTGAACTGTTCATGTGACTGCGTACCACAACCCTTGTTTGATGCACCAGCAACAATCACAAGCTGCAGTGGTGCAGTTGAAGTATGATTTGTTTCAAACAGAAGCAGTTCATAACTATTTTAGCATACAGTCAGAGGCAGCAAGGATTCACTATGAGCCAACACATCCTTTGGTACGGAAGCAAAATGCTTGCCTATTCAATCCAGCTGAATCACTCAACCCACTTGGATTAAGAACTCTAAACAGGGAATGTGATCATCTCAGCAGTATGAGCTTGTGCTGTAAAATGGGCCGGCTCACATCTGATTTGCTGCCCCAAAGTTGCTTCCAGTCCAACACTCTTACCACTCAGGGAGGGCAGGAGGGGGAGAGAGAAAGTATCAGCAACTTCCATTTATTAATCGATTCCATTTACCATGTCACACGATCTTATGAGACTTGAGAGAACAGAAAAAGTATTTGCCTGGAGCTCAATTGAACAACACATTGGGCTGTCTCATGGCTGCCCTTCAGATGTCAGATTGGGGGTGGGGGCACAGAGAGAAGGGCCGCAACTTATTGGCAGGAACCTACAGGAGGGGGGAAAGTCTTGCCAAGCATTAACTACTACTACTACTACTACTACTACTACTACTACTACTTCTATACTGCCCTTCACCTAAAGATCACAGAGTGGTTTACAATATAAATTAGGTCATCTGTCCACCCACCTAACCATTTTTAACACATACAAACCAGATTTCTTATTAAATGCTGTCTGCCTTGTGCAAGATTTGAGTGGCAACCAGAGTCCACACTCAACTGCATGCTTCAGCATAAACTAAAGCAGTATTCAAAAAGGTGAGAAAAAACTTGTGATTGTGCCTTGTAGATAACATTTACACTCAGATTATTTATGTATACCTTTGCCCCACAAACGGATCTTTGCCCTCATTAACACTCTGGCTAGTCCATCAATTGTTAACCTTGCTATTATCATAAACCCTAACTTGGCAGGGGTGGGGGTGTTGCTTTTATTTTTTCCCCAGTGAGAAGGCCTTTGAACTGCAAGCACATTGCTTTTTCTTCTGCAGTTGCTAGAAGATTCCCATTTCTAAGAGCAGAACTAGGAGGTATGGCCTACTTACTCATCAAAGCAATGAGGTCCGTCATAGCCTCATGCACTGAGCCGCCATAAACTCCAGAGTGAAGGTCTTTGTCACTGCATTCCACCTGTATGTCAGAAACAAACAAACCTCAAACACAATCCATTAACAATCACATGCACGTCATTATTTCCATCTTTCAGAATTACCTGGTAGCCACCAGCTTATTATACCATTGGGACCAGGTAAGAGATAGGCTGCTTGGAACTTTTGTTTCAGATAATCTTTTTTTTAAAAAATCTACTCATTTTCAGTATTCTGCTTATGCTTAAAATTGAAATCGACTAAAATATTGCACTGTTGGTTCTATATTTATGCAAAGATGAAAGAATTGTCCGAAGGAACCAAGCCGCTAAAAGCACTTTTGCTGTGACAGGAATGAACCACATTTCTGCTCAAGGATTTTATTTTTCATTTCTCTTTTTGCATGCAACAGAAAACAAATTTAGAATAAATATAAATACATTTGTCCTCTTATCCAGTTTATCTGCTCTTAAGGTACATTAATGATAGGTGGCTGGCATGCCTTTCAAAGTTGGACCTACAGTGATGGTTACCAGGTCCACGTTTTTGCCCAACAAACAGTTTTTGCAAGGCTCTACCTGGTTTGTTCAGCCTGTACAACAGCCTTTGAATAATGACTGTTAATTGCATCCCAAAAGTTCACTGGGGCTTTCCCCCCCCCTTCCCATGGAAAGTAGCGGGGGCGGGAGCATCAGGAGAACCCCAAGAGCAGTACATGGGGGAGGAGACAGAGGATCATTCCATCTGACAAGCTGAAATGCTTGTACAGATGCTATGTTTGTCAAAGTGTGACATTGAATTCCACCTATAATGTTTGATAGGCACTAGAATGCCATTATTACTGTGTTACAGATGCACACTTATAATTGTATATAATATTCATAAGCCAAGTGCTATCGCATTTTCTAAAACTATGCAAAATTTGGTGTTCTGCATACTTCTGTTCAAACAAGTCAACCACACAGATGTCGACTCTTCAACAATTAAAATTAGTATCTTAGTCCAAGTATGTTTTTCTCATGAGTAGATCTGTTGAAATTAATGAGCATAATTAAGTTAGGTCCTGGAATTTCAACTGGTCTGTTCTGAGTAATGAGTTGAATACAACTCATAAAGTATACTTGTCTTCTTTAACAGGAATATTTGTTCTTTTAATCTTTACCTCTATGAAGTAATAGCAGATGCCCCTCAGGCCATAGGTGATACAGGGCTTCTTCTTGCCCAGCCAGTAGTTGTCAGAGATGCAAACATAGTCTACACCTTTGAAGAAGGCATCTTTCTGTGCAAAAATCAAATCATCAAGGCCTTCAGAGCCAGACTCCTCCATACCTTCTAGGCAGAACTTGACATTAACCGGAATTTCCTGTATGGAGAAAATGGAACAGAATGAGCTGAAGAGGGTGTGCACAGTGTTTTTCACAATTTAAGCTTGCAGCAGGTTTTAATCAGTCAAACACCTGGTTGAAGAGAAAACTTTTCACCAGGCAAGCCTCCTGGGGAAGAGCATTTCACAAACGAGGTATTTCCATTTATTTTTTTCTAGTACCCCACGATCCAGCAGCTGGAGCAAAGTGCAAAATAGTGGCTCAGAAAGAAAGGCAGATAGGATAGGTCATCCACAAGTACATCAGAGTCCAGGAATCTGTTTTCAGTACCAGAATTAAGCTTACAGTCCCTTCACACAAAACTCCATTCCTGGTTTCCCTTCCCTCCAAACTTGTAGCAGCATAATTTGGGATGTGTGGGGTGGAGGTTGTTGCTATTGTTTAACAACTGGAAATGAGAACTGCAAATCATGTAGGGGCCAGACACCACACCTTGGAAACTCTGTGAACTTATTAAGAGTAGATGGCAGGTTTGGTACAGGATGGGTGATAAGGAGGACTTGAACCCTTTAGCCCCTCTCCTATGGTTCTGATCCAGATTGGGGTGAACATTACTATTTCCATCAAGACAAAAGTTTTGTTTGCAACATTTTTTGTTGCTTGATGTACTGATGTGGCTGTCTTATATTAGCCCACATCAAAGCAGCCCTTGACTGATTTGGGTGGTTCCAAACCTGTGGATTAGAATAGGAGTGGAGAACCTTTGCCAGATGCAGCCCTCTGTGCCTCTCTATCTGGTCCTCTGGATACACTTTAGGCCAGGGGTCAGCAAACTTTTTCCGCAGGGGGCCAGTCCACTGTCCCTCAGACCTTGTGGAGGGCCAGACTCTAAAACAACGAATTCCTATGCACACTGTGAGGGGGGCAAGTAGTCCTCCTCCCTGCCTAACCCCCAGCCCTAGCCACCTTCTCGGTTTGCTGCCTGCCTTATTCGCGTAAGGGCTGGTGGGGGTGACCGACACAGGCTTCCTCCCCGTCTAGAGAAAGAAGGTGCTGCACTTACCTTCCCAGGGGCTGCTGCTGCCACCACCGCTGCTTCTTGTGAAGCGGGGGTAGGCAGAGTGAGCTCGTCCGCTCCGCTCACTGGCCCACAGGAGCACCAGGGCGGCGGCGGCAGCAGGAGGAAGAGGCCAAGCGGTGGCAGCTCTGCCAATCAAACATTGCACCTGGTTTACCTCAGTGCTGCGTGGGGACGTCTCTGCCAATCAAACGCCTCTGAGGTAAACCAAGTGCAGCGTTTGATTGGCAGAGACGTCCCCACGCAGCACTGAGGTAAACCAGGTGCGGTATTTGATTGGCAGAGCTGCCACTGCTTGGCTTCTTCCTCCCATTGCCATCGCTGGGAGTCTTGGCTTCATGGTGGGTTCTGGCTTCACGGCATGGGCCGGATTTAGGACCCAGGTGGGCCTGATCCAGCCCAGGGTCCGTAGTTTGTCGATCCCTGCTTTAGGCCATATCTCTTCCCTAGCCACACTCCTCACTGGCCTTGAGAGTTTTTGCCTGCCTAGAATGTGTCCTTGAATTCTGATAATGCTGCTTGCTTGCCTGATGGAGGATACAGAGGGGTGGGGGGTGTAGAAATTAGGCCATTGTATAAAGATAAAATCGGTTGCTTCACTCACTCATATCTCTGCTCCACATGGCAGCATGGAGCCCCCAGAAGGTTATGCATTCCTCTGGCTGAAACAGGTTTCCCCCACCCCTGGATTAGAGGACATAATGTCTGTACCAGTCCTTGAGCAAATCAGCCCGTAAATTACTGCTCTTCTGTTATGAATAGCAAATGCCCCTAGTGGCAAATTACTCAGGACTAGAACAGCCTCACCTTCCTCCAGCCTTAAACAACTAACAGAATGGGCAGTGCTTGTGTGTTTCAGGGGACATGTGCTGTGGAAGTCACTCCCCGCTGCCAACCCTAACTCGCTCTTCTCACTTATCCAGTACAATAGCATTCACCAACTTGGTGGCTGGCTGGGGCTGATGGCAATAGCGCTCCAAACCCATCGGGAGGGCAGCAGGTTGGCAAAAGCTAGGGTAGCTCAGTTGGTAGAACACGAGACTCTTAATCTCAGGGTTGTGGGTTTGAGTCCCACATTGGGCAAAAGATTGCTCCATTACAGTGGGTTGGACTAGATAGCCCTCGGGGACCCTTCCAACCCTACAATTCTATAGAACAGAACATTGAGCAGGAGCTCAGGCTTGGGACCAGAGCAGCTCCTGGTGCTGAACTTCAGCAATCTAGTGCTATGTGGCAATTGCAGTCATTCCACCTGGCTGCAGCTGAGCAGGGGGGAGAGGCAGCACAACCCCTTCCACCATCTTCACTGAGACCAATTGTTGTTTGGCTCCTCCTCCATGGCCAGTCCACTCAGCCATGATGCAACTAAAAGTCTTGGGTATTCATATCTGTTGGATTTCCATCTTCCCTTCCAATACTTGTAAACCTGAGAACAAGGTCACTCTCATTTTTTGATCTTTGTATAATGCCTAGGAAATTTTCAGAACTAGATAGGTAATGACAACAATGAAGACTAAGAAAGGGGTAAAAGGAGCAAACCTAAAACATAGCCTGCCTAGTGTTGCCTTGTTGCAGCCTTGGAGAGCAGAACAAGCTGGGGGGAAGCCAAGCAAATACTTCCAGAGAGTCAAAAAACTTGCCATTCAGCAGATAACAAACCATGGCTCTTGGACTAATTCTGTATCCAGCAGGTTTAATCGTTATCTTTACTGATAACTGCAGTAGTTTAAAACAGTGAAGGTCAAAAATTTAATCTTTTACTAGCGAAGCAAACTGAAAGAGAATTCAAACCATACCTGTTTAGTTTGTTGATAAGCCTCCAGGGCATTCAGCCAGGCAAGCACTGGGCCTTTATCATCTGTCGACCCTCGGCCATACAGCTTTCCTAGGCAGAAGGAGTGACAATACTCTTAATTAAAACCATTCACAGGCCATGCAGTTCCTTCCAAAACAGCATACCATTATAAAGTAATAAAATTATTTATTATTATGAATAATAATAATAATAAACTCCAGCAAAACAAAAGCAGATTGGAGCAGGAAATTATTTCTAGTATATGAGCCAGGACCAAAATTAGTAGCAAATTGGTACTACTGAGGGCAAGATCTAAACCCTCAGTAGTTGGAAAATATCTGGAGTCCTTAGTTATCATAGTCTTATACATTTTTTTATGATTCTGAAGTTTCAGGTTCCCAGTTCTTTATTCAATAAAGAGCTCTGTGAACAACCTAAGTTTATTTGACCCTACACCAAAAAATGTGAATAGTGATAGTCCAAATCATGCATTTTCATCATTGGGAAACACTCCACTTCAAGCTGCATCATCATTCTCTGGGGCAAAATGTTATCTCTGCGCAATGGCAACAGCTGCCACAAATCAATAAGGGAACCCCAAAATAAGAATTGGGCCAGACCAAGTGACACATTTGTACCACCAGGGAAATGTCCCATACAAGGAAATGGTCACTGAAGGAACCTTGGATGGAGAGCTGCAAGGAAGCTATTGTTACCATAGTGTCAGTTTGTGAAGGCGGGAATTAGCTTAGTCATTAGCCTTTAAATCAACAACCACAAGCCTACTTATTACTATAACGAACAAAATTGAATATTTCCTGGCTACTGAGAATTCTCAGTCTTTACTGGGGTTTTTCTTTGGATGGGTGGGTGGGTGGGTGGGTGGAGAGCAGGTCCATTGCACCATTATTGTATTTTTCACCATTATCTGCATTTAACTGTGGTTGGAATTCCTGCTACTCTTTTTTAGAGTAATGTCTAGCTTGACAGGCATTTTATCTTTGCAGGTAAAAATTCATAGAGAGGCAAGCCAGGTGTTTGCATGCCTTACCGTCTCTTTCCACCAAGGTGAAAGGTTCGCTGTCCCAGCCATCGTCTAGTGCTGCAGGTTGTACATCCAGGTGTCCGTAGATGCAAACTGTCTTCTTGCGAGGATCTGAGCCAAGTGTGCCCAGAATGATTGGAGGCAGAGGAATCTCTGAACCGTCAGGCAGCTAGAATTAGAGATGCAAACTGTAAATGGCAAAATGCATCTAAGGGCCTTTATTCTTATTATCATTTGAGGTACCATGAATTCCATTGCAAGATGTATAAGCCAATGTTCTCAAAAGCACATTTCTGTATTATTATTGCAGGTTTCCAAAGAGGGAGGGAGGAACATGTGGTCATGAAGATGCAGCTGGACTATAACCCCCACCATCCATGCCCACACCGCCTGGGGCTGATGGGAGTTGTAGTTCAACAGCATTCAGAGGACCACAGGTTTCCCATCCCTTCTTTAGGGTACTGTGGGCCACATATGATCTGCTGTTCCTTAGCAGCCCTGACCTGTTTCCCCTTCCCTGCATTTCCCGCTGCTGCTGCTGCTCCCCTTGGCTGCCTAAACTCCTGTGGCAGCTGCCATACTTTCTTAAGATACCAAGGATGCAAGTATGCAGTGTAAAAACACCCAGCCAATGCATTTTCATGTGATAACATTGCATTACGCTTCTGAAAAACAAGGTACATTAGGGTTTTAAGAAGTGCCTTCTCTTCTATAATGCAGCGGAAAATGCAACGCATGTGGTGGTCTGCAATCAGAAAATATGTGCAACTCTGAAATGAATACTATTGAGTACACTGTTTAAGTTTGCAGGAAATATTTATTAATAATTTTAAGTTTCTGCAAGGAACGCACTGCTACATTGTGCAAGCAGGGGGGAAAGAATGCAAATTCAAAAGGTACCATTCAATACATTAAACAAGTTCCTATAACATAGTTAATCATAGCTCATCTGGGAGTTACACAGAGAGAAGAATCTAATTTCTACATATTAAAACCAGATGAGTCATGAAATATGGTGGTTTTCCTTTTCCAAGTTTCCTGCTAGGGCTTGTTTGACTTGATTCATATGACATTGAATGTCATGATGACATTCTACAGCAGGAGTGGGGAACCTTTCACCCATCAGATGATATTTGATATGTTATTATTTATTAAATTTGTACGTTGTTGCTAAACTATCAGTCCCTGGCAAGCATGGGCAATGGCTGGGGATGATGGGACATTCAGCAACATCTGCAGAGCTAAAGGTTCCCTACATCTGGTCTACAGCAAACTCCTTTTGCTGTAGACACAAGTGACAGAATGGAGAGCTGCAAGTTTTCCTAAGCAGAAAAAGAACAGGCTGCTGTTGGCAAAACTAAGTTTGGAGACTTAAATATCACATCTAGCTTGTGGCTCTAACACATCTTTGCATTTAACACGGGTATTTAAAAAGTGGAGATAGCATCAGAAGGGATGTGTGATCATTATCAGGGTTGCAGCAGGCAGGGAAGATAACTCTTCCCTCCCTTGATGTGGTCCTCTCAAAACAGCCACTGGATTGAAAAAATGTTACTTATCCAAGTGGCTCTAATGCAAAACTAGAGTTATTCTTATTACATGGCAATGGTTTTCAACCACTGATACACAGCCTGAGACAAAGGCAGAGCTACCAGAAAACAAAGACCAAGCCTGCCCTTGAAGGTAAAAACAAAACAAAATCACCCACATAAATAAATAGAACAGGCTGAGCATGATACAGCTTGCTTTGAAGAGCAAGCAAGGCTCATGGTTCAAGCAGCAACCCCCAAGACTCCCTCCAGATCGTACAGAAATTTGTCCCCCATCAACAGCCAAGCCATGCTAGTTCCCAAGGTCTTAGAAAGACGACAGCGAAAGCAGCAATCTTTATAAGATGTGAAGCAAGTGCACAAATGGAGATCTTCAGGCAGTAAACTTAGCACATGTAGCACAGTTCCGGCAGCTGGGTGCTGCTATTTGCTTCTAAGCCGCCCCCTCTCCCCCCAGGACCAGACAAGTACAGCAATTGTCCACAGGCAATAACAGGACATAGGAAACACCCCTAACCCAGGGTGCTGTATCCAATTGAAAGCACTACCTTGGCTAAATCTACCTACCTTCTGTTTTCCGATATCCTTCAACTCCGTTGTGCCACCCAGCCGCTCAATGTCCTTGGCAGCAACTTCCATCATTCGTTTGATTTCTCCCCTCTTTTCCGGCCATGCTGACACACTCTGGATAGCCACCCATTGAGCCAGCCGCTATAGGTACGCAGTTCAGGAAAGAAGCAGGACCGGAGATGAGAAAGATAATAAAACATCTGAGGCTTTTATTTTGCTTGGCTAGGATTTTAGAGGAGGCAAGCTGCAAAGGTGGGTGTTTTGGAAGACGAAACACTAATGCTCCTCTCCATTTTCCAACCGTGTGTGTGTGCGCGTGCAAGCACACACACATGCCCCGTTGCCCCATTACTGGAGATAACCAGAGACACCCCCACCCAGCCAATCTTGGGAGGTGGAGTGCAACCCAGAGTGGAAAAAGCCAGGTTTTTTTAACAATGTCACGTGTTAAACAGTGTTTTCACTCTATTCTTACCCAGTGGCTCCCAACCCTTTTACCATTTAGTACACCTTCTGATTTTAAAGTTGAAATCTATCACATTTGGTTATGGGCACACTCCAGCACTCCTCTTTGCATTTGCCTAGTTCAAAGCACAATGCGGGAGCAAGTAAAGCCCACTTCAGAGCCACAGCACTGTAGCAGACCACCTGATTTGCACACTAAGGATCATAAGTTCAGTCCTCAGTGTCTCCAAATAGAAGTGGGAAAGACCCCTGTTTGAAATCTTGGTGAGCTACTGCAAGTTAGTGTAGACAATATCAGTTAGCCAGATAGACCTAAGGCCTGAGTCGATATAAAGGCAGCTTCCCATGTTTCCTATGACTACACACAGGCTATTTCTATTCAGTATGGCTGACTGTCATGGTGACAAATGGCCCCATGAAAGTGGCCGTTTACAAGGGCTGTTGGAGCTTCTGGCTTCTGTCAACAAACAACTTGCTAGTCAGCACTTAAATTGTGCTCAGAGGCTACACCCAAGGCATAACTAGTTTCAGTTCCTCCAGCCAAGTTATAGCGCTACTCACAATATATGTGTGTGTGTGGACGCAACTGCAAAACGCTGTTACCATTTCCCAGTCTTCCATTCATTTCACAAACCATCCAAGGGCCTCTAAATGAGGCAGCAAACCTGTGTCTAAGCTATACCAGTTCAGATTGCTGCTAAAGAATCATATGAATGAATGCTCCTCCACACAAAAGCACACACACAAACGCACACACACTCTTGCAGTCTGAACCAATACTGTCCAGATGCAGAAAATGTACACTCTCCTCAATCTAAGTAGTAAAGAATTTTGAAAATCTTCATGGAAATAAGTCGTGAATTATATTGTCCTCCAACCTCCTGATCATCTGTATGTGTTGTTCTCCGCAAAGGAAACAGCAACTATAGCGGTTTCATTGCGGCCCATGAGTCTTATGGCTAATGCAGGCTTAATGTTCTTTATTCCTTGGCTAGTACTATCAATGCGCTGATGGAAACCTTAACCATGGTTAAGGTGTGGTAGGTGTGGAGACAGAGTGAGAGAAGCATGCGATACTCTTGGGTTTCTTAACTGAGACTGGAATAGTATGTCTGCACCAGCTTTGTGGTTTAAGAAAATTATGGAACAGGAAGCATTTAGAGATGGGTGGCTCTGCAAATGAAAACTTCCCAAGCCACCAAGGATACAGTCCTCCCACTCAGCATGTGGTTTTTAGGACAGCCAGATCAACTTTTCGGCTGTCACCTAAGACTAGCCAGCAACTGCTCTACAGCACTTGCTTCACAAGCCTGTTATTTAGAGAAGGAATTTTGCAGCTCAACATATGCATACAGGTTTGAATCCAAACTTAAGCCTTCTGTGAATAAAAATCATCTTTCAGTCCAGGGACAGCTTTTGATCCAGCAGAAGGAGAATGGGGTAGGTGGTGGTTTTAATGGATTCCTCCCCCAACCCCC
This sequence comes from Podarcis pityusensis, assembly GCF_964106645.2. Lineage (NCBI taxonomy): Eukaryota > Metazoa > Chordata > Lepidosauria > Squamata > Lacertidae > Podarcis > Podarcis pityusensis. The sequence goes on along the minus strand of NC_138031.1, from coordinate 55,192,129 downwards.
ATTTCTAGAGGATCTCCCAACTTGTCCCCAGTGGATTCACTGCACTGTTTGTAGCACAGCAGCAAAAGTTTTCTCCTCTGCCAGCAGGATGTCCCCTAAGTGATGCTCCTACTGGTGGCAGCAAAATCAAGATGTAAGGTATAGGCTCTGCAGCCTGAGGAAGCCAAGACTGGATTTAAAATGTCCACAGAAGAGGCCACTTACCTCAACATACAGGTCCTGGTGTTTATCAACATACTCAAAGAGGGGCTCAAGGACAGATGACATTTTCTGATCTGAATAGTGCGGCTGAAAAATCTAAAAGGCAAATTGAAAAAAGAAGAAAGGGGAGAAAGGATATTTAGACTCCAGAGCTTTCCAAAAGTTTGCAGTATTAGCTGACAAGAGGGTGCCTTTATACTTTACACATGAATGTCTGCCTCTAAACTGCCTCACTGCAGTTTCAGGGAAGTCATGAGGACTTGATAAATGAGGCAGCTCACCATGAATCATTCTGCAGATCACATGATGGAAGTTAGCAAACTAAGAAAAGCAGTGTCAGCTCTCTACTTAAAACTCTGCAGTTTTAGGGGAGGTCACTCTTGTGACAAGCATCAATTTAAGATGAGCTGTGTATATCTTGTTCCACTTTGCTTGACAGACTGCACAGTACTTGTGGTGAGCAAATCATCGGCAGGGACTGTCGAGAGAACCATTTACATACAAGAGTGATCTCGTAGCAGGGGCTCAACAGCAAGTTTCAAAATCAAGGTGTGTTCATGAGCACTCAGCTAGCTCATTCTGCAGGAGCCAGGGGGAGAGGTGAGCCAGCAGAGTTAACAGGGACTGCAGGAATTAGGAGCAGCACTGGCTGGATTCATGGTTTTTCCCACATTGTGATTTTTGCATAGGGCGTGCACACACACGATTCATGATATATTGCCAGGCCAAAAATTATGAAACTGATATGACGATATGGACTTCAGACAGGTTTTGGACAATATATCACCCAGCCCTGCCATTCACAATCAACATTTTGCAATATAAGCAAAAGAAAGTGGTCGTGCACATTTTTGTGCCATCTTTAGGAACATGCCAAAACTAATCAGCACCAAAAGAAAGTGGCTGAGCACCTGAACTTTTAAATTTGGTTTGTGCCAGCCTTGGAAGAATTTTCATGCTTGGCAAACAGGTTTTCGCAGAGTTTAATGTTTCAATTGGTCTTCTGTTATCACACAACTGATCCACTCTGGAGTGTCAATTTAACAATGGCAGTTACTGTTTACTTCATTCCTTAGTATTCCCACCCACATACACCAAGTCCTAATAGAACAATTTCAAGAACAATTTCTGCAGCCAGCAGTTTTACAGCAGTGCTGTAGGTAGAGTGTCATTTAGCAGTAAATATAGAATCAAATATTCATGCTGTCTACTTTAGCGGGCTTCATCCAGATTTGAGTCAAAGTACACCACCATGGGGAGGCTGTCAAATCACTTTCCCTGGGGGAAGCAATTCCACTCCACTCTCAGCTGCAATATCTGAATGTACTACCCAATGTGGCAGATTTCTAGGCCCTTCTTCCAGGGGCTTCCTGCTCTGATATCTGGATTTGGAATGGGCTTTCCAAAGAAGTACTTTTTGCAGAAGCTTTTGTACAAGCAGGGAGATAAGTGGTACAGTATCAGGTTCAATATGCTGTCTGAAACTCTGGAGAGTAACTGTCAGTCAGTACAGACAATAGATGAACCATTGGTCTAATTCAATATAAGGCAGATGTTGATGTGATTTATTTTTATTTTGTCACTGAAGGTGTGACAGCTCAGCAAAACTAATTTTTTTAACTCTCTGGTTATTTTTCTTTTTAGGTATTTTTAATTGATTGTTGCTTGATAACTACCTTTAAATATTTTTAAAGACATTTAGCACAGACGTATTTACAAATCTTTGGCCATATCACTCACGCCTACAGTCTGGACTAACATTAATTTAAAACAGTTTTTATGGCTTGTGGGCATGAGGACACACTGAACTAGCATACCAGGTTCTTTAGTTCAAATAGAGTCTTCTAGTTTGTGGGATTCTCTTTTGTCACAGATGCCTCAGTTTTGCCAATTTCAGTAAGGTGCAAAGTTGGAGGGGGCAGCATTCTTAGAATTAAGGAAGGAATGTGCCTTTGAGCACATACTCAGCCCCAAAATTTGTTTTCAGTCCCAGAACAGAGGTCAGTCTTGTCACACAAAAATCCAGTAATCCAAATAGTACTGCATCGTGCTATAAAGCTGTTGTGTGCAAAACAGTCAGTGAAGATACACTGCACAAGAAAGAAGCGAAAGGGAACTGGAACTGAAACTGGCAGAAAGAAGGAAAGGGTACAAGAAGTTGCCACAGTGCCATTGCTACAGCGTGGAAATGCAGAGGCTAAGGAAGGCCCATTCCTAAAACAGACCACAGTAGTCAGCAATGACAAGAGATATGTGCTCCTGCATTCAACAAAGCTACTTTTATCTTTCTCCCACAGTTCAGCTCAGATGCTTACAATTTTAAGAAGCCTGCCTTGTTCAGTTTGTTGCGCAGGTTCATTCCACTTTAGGGTGCATCCTGCACTGGCCTGTCACTTTCAAGAGGCACTTGCTCTCCTTCCTCAGTGGCACAACCCACAGAAACCTGCAGTTTGGAGGCCCCACATGCCATTTGCCTTAAAGAGCATAAAGGCACAGCAGCAGGAGGCAGCAGTGGGGATGAGATCCTTTGAGGTGCAATGTAACCAGGGCTGGCCCAAGACATTTTGTCACCTGAGGTCAACCACCACATGAGGACCCCTCACCTCCCTGCCTGGGAAGGAGTATCTAAGTCAGGCACATGGGAGGAGGGGCGGATAAAGATATACAGCAGCTACTGCTACCCTGTGAATCCTGCCACCTGAGGCAGTCACCTCGCCTCACCTCATGGGTGGGCCGGCCCTGAGCACATCGCGCAACCTCATTTGCAGGACACCTTCAAGCCCCTGAGAAAGCAAAGGCCCCGCCCTTCGCCCTTTTGACACGCAGCTCCCAAGGAAGCAGGGCGGAGACCCACCAAGGCCGAATTAGGCCCATTCCGCTCCCCAAAGAGGAACGTCCCGTCCCGCAGCCGCAACACCGCCCTGCTGGAGGCAGCACCGCCTGGATGGAGCCCACTCACCCTGCGGATCGGGGCGGGTCTCCACCTCCTCGCGCGGCAGCTGGGGCGGAGAAGTGCCCTGCAGCCCCTGGACAGGATCAGCGCCGCAGCCATCGCTGCAGGGTGGCGGGGGGGGGGGGAGCGGAGGGGATGGGAGGGGACCAAGGGATGAGGCGACAGGCGCAAATCCCCTGCGGCTCCTCCTCGCCATCTGCCCACGATGAGAAGCGGGAGGCGGCGGTGGGGAAGGGAAGCGGATCCCGGCAAAGTTTGCCAACTCGGCACCCCGGATCTGCAGTCCCCCTTCCCCTCCCCCCCTTGAACCAGCTGTGCCGGGACGGAGCCGCTACTCACCCCGCGCCGCGTTCCCACGTGCACCTTTCGCAGTTGCCGTCCAGCAGCGATGGAAGAGCGAGCAAAAGGCACAGAGCTCGGATCTTAAAATCCTCTCGGGGGCCCGCCCCTTTGGAACCGCGCGAAGGCCAATCAGCGCCCGTCCGCGCGGCTCGGTTCGGAATCATTGGCCGCGAAGCAGGAAGGAGAGAAGGCCAGAAGGGAAGCGAAGCGGGCGGCGAGGAGCCCCAGAAGCCCAGCCTTTAAAGGACACGCGTCGGTGCTTCCCGGCCGAAAGGTCTTGGGAGTCGTGAGCCTTCCGGTTAGGAGCCGGGGAATATGCCGACCTGTTGCTAGAGCTGCGTCAAGGGGCTGGCGCAGCGGGTCTCAGGCATGGGAGAGACTCAGAAAGGGAAGCCTCGCCCACGGCACACCCGGATTGTGGAACAGATTGCCCAAATTTTAGATATAAGTACCACCGAGATGCACAGCCGGTGGAAATAATAATTCATTCGCAAGGGAAGGGCGAGTTTGCTTAGTCAGTTGGTGAAGGACCGATGGGGTTCGTTTTTGATATATAATATAATATAATATAATATAATATAATATAATATAATATAAATGTGTGTGTGTGTGCGTATTGTGCCAAACCGAAGGCCAGGTGCAAGGATGACACCTCCGGTCCACTTGCATGAAAATTATAATTTCACAAGAGGATGTTTCTAGAAGATATGGGGTTAGCTGAAAGGGAGAGGCAAGAGGATGCTATCTTCCACCAAACAATTTCTGGGTTACAAGTATAGTAAAGGAGCAAATCAAGGAAGCTGTAAAAGTCAGAAGGCAACTTTGGCAAAATACAGAATTTCAGAATTGTAGAGTTGGAAGGGAACCTGAAGGTCCTCTAGCCCAATCCCCTGCAATGCTGGAATGTCAACTGAAGCATCTATGACAGAAGGCCATCCAACCTCTGCTTAAAAACCTCCAAGAAAGGAAAACCCGACACCTTCTGAGGGAGTCAGCAAATATTAACATACAGTGGTATCTCGGGTTACATACGCTTCAGGTTACAGACTCCGCTAACCCAGAAATAGTGCTTCAGGTTAAGAACTTTGCTTCAGGATGAGAACAGAAATCGTGCTCTGGTGGCGCGGCGGCAGCAGGAGGCCCCATTAGCTAAAGTGGTGCTTCAGGTTAAGAACAGTTTCAGGTTAAGAACGGATCTCCGGAATGAATTAAGTACTTAACCCGCGGTACCACTGTATAAGAGAAAAAAGCATGCAGCAAATTAACACAGTGAATGTAAATTAAGTACCCTGGTTCTTAAGACAGCTCTGTAATATGTTGTCATATTTAAAACAGAAGAAATCAGAGCTCATATTCAAAAAGCAGCACCCAAAAATCTCAGCTGAAATAACTGAGCAGGCTTTCTGCATACATTTTGCCTGGGGGGGTGGGGGGACAAAAAACCCTGTGGTGTGTGATAGCAGGAACAGTCCACAAGGTGGCCTCTTGTGCCAGCAGTGAAAACTAACTAAAAATAACTGGTTTTTCATCTTGAACCAAAAGAAATGCATATATTTACTTGCAGTAAGTTCCAGGCTTCGTAAGCTACAGTGGTACCCCAGGTTAAGTACTTAATTTGTTCTGGAGGTCCGTACTTAACCTGAAACTGTTCTTAACGTGAAGCACCACTTTAGCTAATGGGGCCTCCTGCTGCTGCCGCGCCGCTGGAGCACAATTTCTGTTCTCATCCTGAAGCAAAGTTCTTAACCTGAAGCAATATTTCTGGGTAAGCGGAGTCTGTAACCTGAAGCGTATGTAACCCGAGGTACCACTGTATTAGAATGTTTGGATCTGTGCATTTTGTAATGAGATGCTGAACTTTTCAGTATCACTATCAAATCAAATCAAACTCTGTTGCATCAGTAGCAGGACCTCATTTATAAATTGGTCTCATTCCACAGGTCTACCTTTCTCAACATAGCTAAATCCTGGGATCCTTAAACAAAGAAGCAGAAATCACTGCCTTGCTCACTTTTTCTGAAAAATCGAGGGCCAAGCAGGTGGGCGCATAAGAACTCAATCCCATGCGAAACAGGCAATGTTGGCAATATGAGAGAAATTGTGTCACACACAGTGTTAGATTTGCAATGCCTATACAGAAGTAAGTCCCATTGGCTTCCTTGGAGCTTGCTCCCAAGTGTATGCTTAACTGAGTAAGCCCACTGAGAACAGTGTCTCGTAATTCTGAGTAAACATGCATGGGATTGCACCCTAAGGCTGCATTCTATTTCCACTTACCTGGAAGTAAGTGCTGTTGAACTCAGTGAATCTCACATCTGAGCAAACACAACTAGAATTGTATTGTTAGTGCAAGAATAACTTCTAATCTTATGTGTTAATTTTGAAAGTGTGTAGTCCCAGGGTATGAGCTGAAAACACATGAGAATACTGCCTTCCTGAGGATAAGCAGGTCTGGGTGTGCTTAGTGGATGGGAGACCTACATGTAGCTCTTGGCTGAATTCCATGGCTGAAGAAAGATGGGATATAAATGTAAGAAAATCAATTAAGGATGCTGCAATAAACACATGCCTAGAAGCATCCCCAGCTCTGAGCAACAATAATATTTTTAAAACTGCAAACTTGTAGAATATTACCTGGCATGCTGATGGTAATAGTGTGTTGTTGTGAAAGCAACACACTGCATTGGGTCTAATACTGTATTCTAGATATAAAAAAGCATGAAAGGGGCCTGTGAGGACAGACATTGTAAAAGCTTAAATTGTTGGAAGGCCACTCTGTTGCCCAGAGTGATAGTGGCATTCAGCATTCCCTGATCAGCATTCAACACCCTCCTGAATACCGCCTTACTCCTTTGTATAGTTCTGTTTTGGCTTGTGCATAATGCTCTGCTCTTACTAGTCAACTGGTTTGCCACTTCTAGATCATATTTTTCCTAGCACGTCATAACTGTACAAGTTTGCAATCTACTCAAAAGCCATCCAGGTATGTATTTTGATGATTGCACAATTTACTGTGGCTTTTGGATATTTATTCAGGCATCTATCAGAACACCCATTAGTTGTCTGAACCCAGCAATTGAGAAGGATGTGCCTGGCTTTAATGTAAGCATTAAAAACAACTGTCAACATGAGACTATCTTGTTCTTAAATCATTATACACATGGAGCATCTGGGCAAAATACAGAACAAGACATCTTTGCAGTTCCTAAAAGCGTGGTCCCTCCTGCTTCTTGTTCAAGCATCAGATGAAAAATGGCAACTCTCTCAGATTTTTTTACTTGCATCTCTCCCGTTGCCCACTCAATGAAACTATCTCTACATTAGGATGCAGTACAGCTTCTCTAACAGCTCACAACAGCTTTAGTGCTTATTAGTGGCATTAATGAGCAAGATACATGGTTGGCTCATCAAAAAAGATTTCACTGCCCAACTGATAACGCTCAGACATGTGCCAACTCTTGTGATGTTTCAGCTTGGCTGCCAGATATCAGAAAGAAATATTTATATGCTAAATGTATTTTTAAAAACTGCCTCCCAGTAGGCGGGTTTTTTTGGGAGAGGAAATAAGTTTCATGTCATTTCTATATAAACAAGAGATCCATTTGTTATGAATGCAAATAAGAGAAGTACCTCATTTTCAAAGGGCCGCTTTATTGCTTTATGACTGATGAGACTTAAAATATAAGGAGCAATGGGCTGGTATGTTCACTAGAATGTCTCTTGCTGCATGAGTTTATCCTGTTTCATTATTCTTCTCTTGAAGAGACAGCTGTTGTTAACCATAGTGATTTAATTTAATGAAATTGGGAATGCTTATATCAGAGGTTTTTAACCTTTTAGAGTCCACAGCTCCCTTGACCAACATTCTTTCTGTGGCTGCTCTGTGGGGCAACACGCTCTGAGCCTAATAAGCCCAGTTCTTTCACCCCTAGTCTGCAGAGGCGGCCACCCCTCACCCCTTTTTGAACACCCTCCCTTGTGGAATGTTCCCTCAGCCTCCTCCGCACTCTCCTTGGGAGTCCAGGGCAGCTGCCGCCACCACCGCCCCTGGTCACTGAGCTGCCGCCCCCCCCCCGCCCCAAAGAGACGTGTCTCCTCAGGCCACCCCACAAGGGCCTGGGAAGAGGATGCCCCCAGTCTTAGCAGCATGATAGAAACTGGTCAAAGGTGAATGTGAGGCCAGCACCTTACCTTAGGAGGCAGCAGCAGGCACCGCTGGACCTACATGGTGGAACGGCTCCCCTTCAGCCCATGGCACTCAGCTCCCAGGCAGACATTGCACACAGCAAGCACAAGAAAGGCCAGTGTGCTGCCTTCCTGCTTGCTTGGCCTCCCACTTGTCCATCCATTCCCAACAGGAAGGGCTGCTGGACTGGCCAGCAGGACTCCCTCACCCACTTGCTTGCTTACTCTGAGGCCACCTCACCTCCTGGCAACCAGCACCCCCTTGGCAGCCCAAGAGGACCTGGGGCACTTGTAACGAACAGCAGCATAAGCCAGGCATAGGCAAACTCGGCCCTCTGGATGTTTTGAGACTACAGTTCTCATCATCTCTGTGTATGTTTATATTAGCACCCATCCTCTCAACTACCTTAAGCCCCTGGTTTGTTTATATACAGCTAACAAAGGCTGACAAGATGTAAAAGAGCCCCTGGATATGAGGGCCTCAGCTCTTATTAATTCTGTAAATAGCAGTCTGTGGTGTGCAGTTGACTGGCACAAAGAATTCCATTTGAGCATGGGCCTTCAGGTTACTCAAGACAGTGAGCCAAAGTATGTCTAAGCTACGTTGGGTCAATGTGTCTTATGGATTCAGTTTAGCAGCCTGAATGAATAAGCTCCAAAAGTGTGAGCTTTTGGATATTATGAAGCTGGTCATATGTGAAACCAAAACAGACAATGTTTCTCAGCTCAGCCTAGCCTCAACACTGCAAATGGGTGTGATTGCAGGATGAGCATGGGCAGTGGGGGTTGTGCAGTGGGGGTTTTTTGTAGTCAGCAGGGGTAGAACTATTCCCACCCCACCCCCCTTCCCAACCATTGATATACAGAATGCTTTCCTTTACTTGTTTGACAGCACCTTGATATGTTATGACTGTGTTATGTTCTGGCTGGGTATTATGGACTCACACCAGAATGGGTTTCCAAGCAGTGGTCTGTGGAGAAATCTCACTCCTGACCTTCATTCCATCAGTCAACCTTTATTTCAGGCTCAACCATATTGTCTGGTAGCTTGGAGCCCAATTCATGTGCAAGGAGCTGTGACCACACTCGTTTCCTTTGGTTACCCACTTAATTGCACATCAGCTGATGCCATCAATTCTGTTGTGCTGTTTGTTTAGACTTGGGGTTATTTTATTTAATTGCAATCACATTTTAATCTCGATAAATAAATAAGCACACAACGCACAAGAAAACCCCAGGACAGCATTAAAGTCAGTGTGGTGTAGTGCTAAATAAGTTGGTCTAGGAACAGGGAGACCTGCCTTCAGATTATTACTTAAAGTCTTGCTGAGTGTCTCTCCCATCTCAGCCTTCCTCATAGCATGGGGGTGGGGAGGCACACAGATATGCTTTCTGGAGCTAATTGGAGAAGCGGTTGGGTGAAAATGTAAGAATGCATAAAATACATAGGTGTTATAAATAACAAAATCTGTGATGTTCATGTGACTAGAACAAATAGTTCCCAGTTTGTATTCAGTACCAGAACACAGAAAAAATCCATTTTAGTTCCCACAGCCATTTGTTTTCCTAATCTCAGTGCCTAATTAAGAAGGTGGAGATGCGAAAGCTTGTTGCTGCTGCTCTTGTTGGAAGTGAGGAAAGCTTGGTGATCTACTGCAAATCAGCCAGAGATATACAAGCAGATCCTGATATACTACCTGTCCATTCCTGTGTGTAAGCAACGTGTCAGGGGCGAAGCTAGGCTTTATTTCAGCAGGGTCAAAGACCCGGTTTGGCACATGCACACTTGCATACACACACAGACTGGGAGTCTGAATGGCTTCATGGGGGCAAAAGACCTGGTTAGCCCCCCACCTAGCTGTAGCACCGGCATACCATTTAATATGTAGAAGACCCTCCACCTTACCAAATACAGTTGTTTTCCATTGTCTTCCTCTATAGCAAGAATTGTCAATGTGGTGCCTTTCAGATGTTTTGGACTACACCTTCCATCAGCCTCAGGCAGAATGGCTGGTGGTCAGGGACAATGGGAATTGTAATCCAACAGTGAAGGGTAGTCTGCCACCTCGACTACCCCGTGCTCTGTACAGGGTGATATAACTCCATTGCTTGAATCATCTGATTGGGATTGAGGATTCAGCTATGAAGTCTGATGTGGCTTTTTGGTTGATTATTAATCTATATTTCCTTATTTAAAATGTTTACGTATCACTTTCCTATTGAAAAAAAAAATACAATTATTTTAACCTAATGACTTTATGGCTGCAACATCTGAGGTGGCAGTGAAACCAAGTCAGCCAACGGCTGTTTAATAATGATTTTTTTAAAAGCTACAGGCAATAGACCTATTATTTAAACAAATCAATGAATGAAACCCCAATCTCTTAAACTCCTAGTAGAACTAAAACTTCTCTTTTATAGCTCTCAGACCTTAGCGGCTCACCAATTTTGCCAATGCAAATTTTTGGATTTAGTATGGACTTTAATATACGATTATCAAGGTGGCTGGATTTAAGGTGTCAAGTAAGTATGCAGGCTGCAGATGGGAACATGAACGAAAGAGTGTGAAGAGGTCATAAAAGACCTCTAGACTGAAGGTAGGGGGGTGAGAGTGAAGTGGTTTGTGATAATGTTTCAGCCTCTAGGGCTTCTTGTGAGAGAATAGTAGAGCTTTTGTTTTTCGCCTCTCACTTCCATTCCTCCTGCCAGCCTCAAGAAAGCTTTAGATCTTATGCATCTCATGGGTAGCATGTTTAATCTTCTTGCTGCCTTGCTGCCCTCCACCATCTCAGGCCTTTTAAATGCCTATATGAAATCCAGCTCTTGCATCCTTTTGTAAGGGATGTTTCAGGGAGGTCGCAATGCTTTGGTTCTACTAGTTCCATCCCTGTAGCAAAGGAACTGCAATGTCCCTGCAAGGAACAAAGCAAGATTTGTCTGCATTCACAGACACCCATCTTTTCTAATGGCGAAAGAGCGCTTCTGTTTAGTGGGTGTCTAAATGTGATGCCACATATGTTTCCTTGGGTTATTCTCTGCTGCCTTCTGCATGTTTCAGTTAGAAAAGCTTGCACAGCCTGGCTGAGACTGATGTGAGTTGTAGTCCCAAACACCTGGAGGGCCCCAGACTGGAGAAATCTGATCTAGCTTATCTTCAGTGCAAAATGGAATAAGGTGCTATTTAAAATAGAAAAGGTCCCTGAGCTAGAATAGTATTCAGGTAAGATGCAGGAGAAGCTTCAGACAATCCAATTTAGATTCAGCAACTCCTTAATTTCTAATATGAGTATAGCCCACAGTGTGCTACTTTACAGGGATGTTGTCAGGAGTGCTGTGTACATGTATGGCTTGTACTCAGCCATAGCTGGATAGTGCTTTCTGTCACTGGAATGGGGATTAACACCTAAATAACTCCATAAAGATGGAAGTCCAGAGCATGGCTGGAAGGCACTGTGATCTACTGATACTAGGAGGTGTGATTCTGTAGGCTGTTCCTATGTAAGCTACTCCAAGCTCTTGGGAGGGAGGGAAGAGTGTAAATCTCTGAATTTACCACAGTTACATGAGAGTAATCCTCGTTGAATATAGGAGGACATACTTCTGAGTAACTGTATGTAAGGCTGTGCTACAATTAATGGAATTTTGTTGATCAGGAGCTGTCTATGTGACCTATTTGAGGTGTCACCTCCTTTGCATTCAGAGTGGATGTTGCACTAGTAACAGCAGCATGCAGGCAGTAGTATCCTGGATACTGTGGCCAGAGAATATCTGTAGAATAAGTGATATTGATATTAGTGAGTCAGCGTGGTTGCCATGTATGCAACCAATCGCAATATTCTGGGATTATCAGTTTATGCTTCTGTAATTCCAAGGCTGTTGTTGCCCTTTTCATTTCCCAAGACTATAATTCAAGTGGAAAACTTACATTGGCTCTATAGGATGTACAATGAATTTGAAATTCTTTCGGCAACTCTCCCCCCCCCCCCCCGCACTTTGATAACCTTCTCCAAACCTCTCATTTGTGAAGACAGCCTAATATGCCCTTTGGCTTATTTGAACAAGATACAGTACAGCAATGCCAGCATTTCTTCCCCATAAAGGACAAATTATACTGACAAGCTTGCAACCATCTATGGTTTGCAGGTGTTAAGATAGGAAATTAATTAAGATCAGATCATGGAGGAGAAGGGAGAGAGTGGCAGGAAGGGAGGAGTCATAGAATTGTAGAGCTGGGAGGGACCACAAGGGCCATCAAGTCAAGGAAGGAGACAAAAGTGAAGGAGGGCCATAGAAGGGCAAGAGGGAGGTAGAGTTATAGCCTTGCAGGGGTGCCAACTTGAATTAAATATGGGGGAGGGGTGCCCCGCCTTGCATAATCGATCACGTGATTCCGCACAAGAACACCTTTAAATGGCAATGCCCATCCATTTCGGAGGGGGGTCCAAGTCCCCTCAAATCTTTTATGGGGGTGGTGGTCTGAACTGGGTTGGGTCCTTTGTATCCTTGTCTTTGTAATATGGCTTTTCATTTAATTTACGACGCACATCTCATTTGGATATGTAAGTAAATTAGTATATACTACTAAAATACAGCTTATAACGGAAAGCATATCGGGCCGTCAAAGTCCCCAAGGAATAACTGAATAGGACCGACTTGCATGTGCACCTTCGAAAAGGAGAGCATTCTGGAGTCGCCCCTTTCAAAGTGTCCATCAACCATCTCGATTTTGAAAGGAACGGCGCTGCGGGAGGAAACGCGCTCTGTCTGCCTCTCCCTCCTCGCGGGCTTCCTCCGCGTCGGCGAAAGTTTGCCGGGCGGGCGAGGAGGGGAGCCGCGCAGCTCCCGTCCGAGGGACGCGGCAGACAAAAGGGAGGCGGACCTACGTGGCTTCCCCTCGAAAGGCAGCGCCGCTGCTGCTGCTGCTGCTGCGCCGACGACGACTGGTGGCCGCGGGCGACTGCGAGGCGGCGCGCTGGGAACCAGGCGAGGAGCGCGGCTTCCCCGGAGGTCAGATGCGCGCCGCGGGAGGCGCCCGCCGCCGGACGCGCCCGCCGCGCTCCGCCCGTGCACTTGGCTCTTGGCTGCGCGTTGCAAGCCGGGCGGGCGGTCAGGTCGCGCTGGAGACTTCGCAGGAAGCGGGGAGGCGTCCGCGCCTCCCTCGAAGGCAGCCCGGGGCGCGCCGGCGTTGCTGATGGATCGCCGGGACTCTCCTGTCTGCTGCACGGGCTAAGGCGGGAATCCCCTGCAGCAGCAGCAGCAGCAGCAGCAGCAGCCCGGACGGGCGGGCGGGCGGAGTGTGCAAGGCATGCCCGCCTTGAAGCGCCTGCTGAGAGCCAGGCTGGCCAGGCGCTGCTCCGCCGCCTTCTGCCTCTTCTGGGCGGCGTGCGGGGCGGCAGGGGCGTCTTCTTCTTCTTAGCGCACGGCGGCGTCCTCCTCTCCGGGCGCTGCACCGACGAGCAGAGCCACAGGATCCTGGCCAGGCTGGTAGGTGGCCGGGGGCGGCTGCGGAGGGGAGAAGGGAAGGGTGGCCCGAGGGCGAAGTCCAGGGGAGCCCCCTTCAGACCGAGCAGGAGAGGCCCGTAGTCGGGGCCAGGCTGTTTTGCGCCCTAGGCGAGCCCAACTACTTGCACAGATAAAGCACACCCGCGGGGGGGGGAGGGGAGAGCTAACTACAATTGCCCAATTGTGCAGGACTTACCTGCTCCCCTCCCCAACATTTTATTCAAGTTGGCACCCTTGGATAGAACAGAAACCAAACTGTATAAAACTGTGCCCTGGGCGCTGCCTCGTTGGCCTCATGACAGCACCCGCCCTACCGGCAGTAATGCCTTACTATCTGATCCGAGGCCGGGAAGCCGGCAGACTGGAAGGCAAGGAATCCCACCATAGGCACAGTGCCAGAGGCAGTTCTCCGTTTGCCCCTATCCTTCTCCCTGCTGAATTCTACTGGGACTCAGGAGGGAGAGGAAACTGACAGGCAGGACCACTCCCTGGACTGGTTGCTAACTAAGCAGGCAGGCAGGTGAGGGCAGACCTGGGTGGCTGGGGCAGGGCCTCCTTGGCCCAAATTGACCAATCTACATTGACTCCACTGCCAAAAACGACATAAGGCTCAGCCACACTTCTTTTTTGTTCTGAGATTTGGAACAAACGTCAACCAGCACAGAACCAGTTTGTTCCAATTCAACGCTGAATGGCAGGTTTTCCGAGAGAAAGCGACAGGACGTGAAATGGCCCTCTCGGACCTGTGCCTCAAAGTCATGGGGCAAGCAGAGGAAATCTCAGACAAAATAGGGGTGGCTGAGCCTGTAGATGCACCAGTGTGGACAGATCCCACCTCTGGGTGAATCCTATTTCAGAGCCAGGCGAGCTAGTAGACATCATGGGAAGGAGGTTGAGTCCTGGTGGGCAGCAGCAGCAAAAGGCCAGGTTGGATCAAAGATGTCAGAATTAAACATTCCCCCATGACATTTTCTGGACGTCTTGACTCATGTGCCTTATAGATTGCTCTGCGGCATTTATTTCCTGTCTTCCAAGGTGGTTTGTGTGGTTCTCTGCTCTCTTTTTTATCTTTGCATTAACCCAGCAAGGCAGATTAGACAGTCTCATGCTTAAACATCCTAGTTTAATAGAAATATGAACCTGCCTGCCTCTCAGGGAAGGGGTGAAGCTCAGTGGCAGAGCAACTGCTTTGTATCCAGAAGGTCCAAGGTTCAGTCTCCAGGTGAGACTAAGAATGAATCCTGAAACCATAGAGAGCAGTTCCAAGTAGACAATACGGAACTAAGTGGAGCAATGATTCAATCTGGTATAAGACAGCTTCATATGTTTATAGTCCAACATTCTATCCACTACATCATGCCACTTCTCTATTGCTCAGGGAAAAGATGGAGCTCAAGGCCAATTGAACTTAGTAGGACTTCACTTCTGAATAAGTGACCATGGGATAAGCTGTAGGCATTGATTTAACAGAAGAGTAAGAGTGAAACAGGAATGTGGATGGATAAAAGACCTTGAGGGGGATTAATAACTTAAAAAAAAAAAGTGGGTGGAAAGCTTAGTATTTTTGCAAGAATTTTGAGCACTGTGGATACTTACTGTGGATACAAGTGCTTAATTTGTAAAATGAGAGGTGCCTGGAGTTTTTCATGATTTTTGCTTGAGAATACCTTGGTTCCAGATGTTAGGAGCTGATTGTTACAACTCAGTGGTGGGGAAGGAGGACATCTCCACATGCTGTCAGAAAAACAGAACTCCTGGATTATATGCAATTGGCAGGCATAACATGAATGTGAAACAAAAACAAAAATCCTATAAACACACCTATACATCTAAATAAACTTTATTTATTTTGTTAAATGTTGTAATGCTAACAGTGCAATCCCATACATTTCTACTAAGAAGTAAGCCAAACTTAGTTCAATGTGACTTTCTCTGAAGTAGGTGTGCTTCAAACTGCAGTGTTCTACCGATAATTGATATTCAGAAGTGCTTTTTATAAACCTATCCATTGTGTGTCAAGTACCAAGAATTGAACGTACTGTATAAATGCAATCCGGAAGTGGTGAGACACGAAACGATACAAGGGCAAACATTAGTAGAGCATTATCTAAAATCTGTTCCTTTATCAAGGTAGTCTGCATTAAAGGTGTCTCTCACGATTAAAAAGGCACACTCAGTTTTCAAAGGAGCTATGAATTTTGGTAGAGACTGAGACACAGGAACTTTCTGTGCAGCCAACCATTTGGTACATCAACTATGTACCAAATGTTGGAGAAAAGGGGGGGGGGGAATAATCCCCACCTTTCCAATAAAGCTAATGCAACAAAATCCTTGCTTATGGATGTGCATGAGACAGCCGAGTTCAGGAGTGCTTTCTGCCAATGGTATCTGAGCCTCCAATTGTACTTGTTCTTGGAAAAATCAGACCTAACCTCAGACATTCATACCTTACGGTTCAGTTGCATTATTCCATTTGTAGTAAGTCCAGTTGCACTCAAGAGGACTTGCTTCTAGATATGTATAGGATCGCTTTGTTAGTCATTCCCCCCCCCCTTCAGATAGATTGCTGCAATTCACTCTACATGGGGCTGCCCTTGAAGGAAGCCTGGAATTTGGTTCTGGATGCTGCAAACTGTCTGAGGATGGCAAGATGGGTTGTGTTAGGCCATGTTAGGCAAGAGGAACTATAATGAAGCGATTAATAGGATGGTGTTAATTGCATCGACACAATCAACATAATGTGTAGCTTGGCCCAGAGTTAAGCAATTATAAATCCCATTCAAATAAATGGGATATAAAAATACTTTGGGTTATATCCAGTGTTAGCCCTGTTTAGATCAGACCCCTTGAGATTAATGGACACGAGTAACTTAAGTTCATTAATTTTAGTGAGCTGCATTCAATTGAAGTTTTGTGCTCCCATAAGCCAGCACAAGTCCCACTAGGGCAGCAGGACTCCTCCTTCCCTATGCAGCCTTTACCCATGTTACCCTCCCCAAAATCTCTTTGGGAGAGTCGGGACAACCTCCAGAACAGGACACAGAGCAGAAAAGGGAGATTGCTCCATCTGGCATACAGAAATGCATGTGCCAATGAAACAGTTGCATTAGTTTCCCAAACTTGATTCTCCAGCTTTTTTTGGACTACAACTCCCATCATCCTTAGCTAGCAGGACCAGTAGGGTTTTTTTGGAATTGTAGACCAAAAACAGCTGGAGACCCAAGTTTGGGAAACCCTCCCATAGTGTGATGTTTAATTCCACCCAGTGGGTCTGCTTAGTTGGATACAATCCTTTGGTTTGGCTGTGTTACGTTTTCATAATTTTGTAGTGTCAGTAGCATAGTATTCTTGGCGGCAATTGTTCCACATTCACTGCTTAATTTTAAAAAATCGGGGAAAACATGTACGTCAGTAAGATGCTGTCACCATGTTATGCCACAAGGTGCCATGCCATTCCCTTACCTCCACTGTGCCATACCATAGTTAATAGATTATATAGCCAATTCTAGCTTGGTGGCCTGTAGATGATAAAGGATCATGCTTTTGGGTAAAGACTAATGGGAGCCAATGAATCCTTGATGTCATGAATTGGAGATTTGTGAAAGTATTGGCATGAAAAGCACTAGGAGACGAGCAGCCCATGCTGATGGAGTTTTGCCTGTGCTTGGGGGGGGGGGCGTGAGGGAAACAAGCCAGGCTGCTGATTAAGGGAATCGTCTGCTGCTTGCAAAGCATTTGCCACTGTGACTGCATCTTACACCTTTGAGGCAGCAGTTACTGTCAATTAAAGAAGACAGAGCATTCAGCTGCCAGGTCTAGCTGATAAAACGCAGTAAAAGCAGACGGGGGAAAAAAGGCAATTTGTATTTTCTAGTGAGTTTTCAAGGCAACTGTGTAGGTGGGCGTGAGGCTGCTCAGCTCAAACATCTGCAGTCCATATCCATTAACTTCCCCTGATAAAATAAGAGGATTTATTATTTTAAGATAGCTGGAGGAAGGTTTGCTCTGTTTTGTCTGTGCGACAACACATATCTAGAAAGTAGGAAAGTTACTCCAACGTTTTCCTTGCTTTCAGCTGCATAGTGCATTCTTCCTAAGCATATAATATAATAAACAGCACAAGGGGCAAAATAATTTCTTGCTGGAAATCTGCTGCAGCCTATAAAATGCCCTCTCTGCCCAGTCTACACCCAGATTAAACCAGAGCACCTGTGTGTCGAGGTGAAATGTTGTGTTTGAGCTGTGACTTACAAACATTTTCGGACCAAAATATTGTGTAAGGGATTGTCTCTCAGCTTTACAAGATGAGCATAGAGGGTTAAATAACAGGCCAAATTCCTTTATTTGCAAAGGGCTTTTGTCAAATGGGAAAGGAAGCCTAATGGAAATTAAATAATCTATTACGGTAGCAAGCTATTGATGACTATAAATTTTCCTGTGTTGTGTATAATAAACGAAGACAAATTATGTGCTTCTGCAGCCTTGCCAACTTCTTGGAAAGAGCAAGAAGATGAATTCTTTCTATCCCTTCTCCGTGGCAGGCAGCTGCAGTGCTGGATACCTCTGAGATACAGAATATTTTCCATTTCCTCCGGAGCTCTGCTAGAGCTCCAAAACAATTTGGAGGTATCTGACATAGCTTTGGGAATCACATCTGCATTATTCCCTTTGGCCTGTGTCCTAACCTGGATTCCAGAAGCAGAAAAGTTATTTGTAGCCTCATCCACAAACCAGATAAGCCAGAGTGCTGCACTAGGATTTAAGCTAGTTCAGTTCTATTAACTCCAAATAAACTAATTTGGTGGGGTTGGGGGGTGCCTGTAGCTCTTTAGTTGTCATTGGAGTAAATTCCCTCTCATCCCTGATCATTTGCTGTGCTGGCTGGAGCTGATGGAGTCCAACCACATCTGGAAGGCCACAGCGTCCCTTCCCTGAACTAATTTGTCTTACATTCTAACAGACCAGTTGAATTGGTTCCCAATTAATCCACGGGAAACTAACCTTGTGTGTTTACAGTCTAGTCCTCAGAGTGGTTGCATGATTTCTTTAAGAGAGCTTTGTTGTTTACTCCTGACTCTTTGCGATCGCTGGGAAGCTTTTGGATCGGTTGTTTATTGAGCATTTATGCTGATATGTCCACATCAAACTTATGTGGCGGTTATATGACTGACACTAGATGTTTACTGAGATTCATCCTGATATGTTTGCACGGAGGCCACACAGCTAGTGAGAGTTATCCCACCCTTTGCAGTGCAGTTTCCCATCACTTTTATTATAGGTTTTGCAGTTAGAAAAGTGACTAGATGATTACACTAGAAAGGGAGGGAAAATTTGTGCGAATAAGCAAGCTCCCTGGAAGCTCCCTCTTTCACAAGTAGGGGTGGGGAACCTGTGGCCCTCCAGATGTTGGACTCTAACTCCCATCAGCCGCAGCCAGCATGGCCAATGGTTAGGGATGATGGGAGTTGTAGTCCAGCAACACCACAGGGGGAGATGCCAAGGGAGCACCAGCTCTTACAAATATATAAAAGGGAAATGGATTGCTTTAGCGATTGGCTATAAAACGGATATTCTCGAATTTACTTCCATCTGTCATGTCGTACTGCTTGCATTAGTGAATGGCTTCAGGCAAAATCAGTGCTACTATTTAAATGCAGTTTTTTGAGTCTCTGCACACAGAAGTCTTTGCAGGCATAAGTAACGTAGCTTTTACAATGGTGTGTGCTGCGGTACTCACATCCATTTGGTTGAGCTACAGGCTTTCGTGACCTTAGGAGAACTTGGCTCTGGAGATGAGCAAAGTATGCAAATTTCTCTCTCAAAAAGGCTGGGAAGCATAGTGATTTGATATGCCCTAGCTGTGATGGATGGATATAACATTTCAAATGATTGTTGGTGGTGGGGATGGGGGAGAGGTGAAGATGAAGAATGAAAATAATACCTGAGCTCACAGGTGTTTGATAAAACCAACATGCCAGGCATTCAAGACAAGCTGCTTTGGGTTGTATCCCATGAGGACTTTGTGCTGTTTGAATGCACTTCCAAAGTTGGACACTCATTTTGTTGCCAATTCAGCCCTGATAGCTGAAGAACCCTCCACAAAACAGCATGGGATGCAGGGCTACAGTGGGAGGTGTGGTGGAATTGGTGGACATCAGGGCTTTGTGGAAGTGCTTTGTGTTAGTGCAAAGCGACATTGTGTTCAGCCTTCCTCCCCCTTTTAGAATTGTAGGAATCATCTAATCCACATTCTTGCTCTTTGGAACTTGCTATGATGGTGGTTTTATTGCCCACCCTGGAACTTGCTATGATGGTGGTTTTATTGCCCACCCTTCAGCCTAATGCCCAAGGTGGGTTACAATGATTTAAAACTCAGTTTCAAAACACAATTAAAACACACACATACACAATCTCAAAAAAAGAAAAAAAAGAAAAAAGGCTGGGTCCTGAAAGTATGCATATCACAGGTATTGAAGGTCAGGATTAAGAGGTGCTACAAACCGACTACAGAGCATTATGATCGCCAATTAAAAGTATATTCAGGCACCCCAAGCAAAGAAAAGCAATATCAGTTAATTTACAAAAGTTGGTATTCAAGTAACCAATCACATTGTAGCCATTTACTTGCTATTTTGCGACGATGGTAGCAAGGCTGACCCCAAATTTAGAAAACTTGGGGCATTGCCGCCAGTGGTGGTGGTGTTCTCTTCAAGATATAGCTGACTGATCTGGTTATCAGGAAGAATATTTCACCCAGGGGAGAAACTTGGCAGAGCATGTGACAAGTTCTACTCTACTATTTGTGGCTCCCAGAAGGACTCAGGAAATGGTATAAAGCAGTGTTTCTCACTGTAGCTCCCTTCCGACCTCATTTCCTTCCTGTGGCCCACCCCTTGCCCTACTGGTAGAAAGGTAGCTACTTAAATATTTTGTTTGTAAATAGAACATTTTCTTTATAATTTTTATAATTTATACAAAATACAATTACATTTTAAAAATATACTTTTAAGTATTTCTTGACCAATGGGACCCTTGTGCTTGTTGACCAGAAACAAGCTTTTTTATATCCGGTTCTATTGTGTGAGGGATAACTGAAGATCACCTCTGTCCATTTTGTTAAGGCGGTTCCGCATGAGGCTTAGTAACTCTTGCATGCAGCTATCTACCTCCTTTCGCAGTAGTGCTTGCATGAAGAAACAGCACACCCTCATAACTAACACTGTTGCAGTCACACAAGATGCGGGAAGCTTAGTGTGTGCAATGGTAGGGTGTGGAAGTGGGAGAGAGAAGGAAGCAGATGCGACGTTGCCACAGAGGGCGCATGGCACTGCAGCCACTGAGAAGCATGTTCGTTGCTCTGTGCACTCTACTTCTCTGTTTTCTGTTTTCTTTTCTCAGTCACTTTTCTGTTTTCTTCACTTCTAACTTTCCTCTGCGGCCTCCTAGTCTCATGCCATGCCCCCCCCCCCCATTTATGCGATTTTCACCTGTGGCTCCCTTGGAATATCAGGGGCAGGCGGGCAGGGGACCATATGGCCCCCAGTTAGGAAACACTGGTTTAAAGATAACTGATAGCAGTTCCTCCATAGCACTCTTGGAACTATTTATTGGCTCTCTCATAGGAGCATGCAGGGTTTGCTTCCAAACTTGTATCTGGGAGGCTTTTGTGTGAAGGTAGCATTTCTATGTGCTGCGTGTGGAAGGGGGTGGCGAGGCATAAAAGCTGGCAGACCATCACTATTGTTGGAGATGAGCCGAGGCAACTTGGCATCTGATAAATATAAAAACATGGGGCAGTATTCAGCTCCTGTATCCCTTCAGCACAAGGATTTCCGCTTGCACAATGGGATTCCGCCTCCCTTCCCCTGCAAGTACCCTGCACCCTCTGCTCCAGAGCGTTGGGGGAACCCCTAGAATGGATTTAGGGGTTGCACGGGGGGAGAGCATTCCATTGCACAAGCAGAAATCCTTGCACCGGCAGAATGTTTCGTGAACCCTGTGCTGGATTCTACCTTATATTCTGTACGTAATCTGTGCCATTTGGAACTGCTCCAGATTTTGCTCTCTCCATCCCTCGCATGCAGAGTCCATAGCCAATAGAATGTAAGCTGGCAGAGACCTGGCAATGGGATGAACTGGCTGGAGAAATATGAGAGAGCCTCGCGGGGCTTGCATTTTCTGGGGTCCAACATTTCTCTCATGTGAAAATCTATTATGGGAAATTCCTGGCCTGAAGAATGGGGTGTGTGGAGGGGAAATTAACACAGAAGTTGGTATCAAGCCACTAACTGGCTGTCTGATTTTCTTCATCTTCCACCCTAGCCCACGTCGGTCATCTTGTCCTCCAGAGAGTTGCCTGGAATAGACTTTGCAGCTGCACTTCTGGAAGGTCTGAATGGACACAGTTATGCAGATTGCTTACACTCCTAGAAACAGAGGGATGGAAACAATTATGGCTGGAGGAAGGGACTGGCAGGGGAAATCCTGTTTATTTATTTATTTTGGTGCATTTGAGATGACCACATAACTATAGTGTCCTGATTTCTTTTTTGTCTCTTTGGTTATGAACTGCAGAATTTGCAAACCACACAAATATGTCCCATCATACCTTTTGTCAGTGGACACCGTGACTTACCAGCAGGTCTTGATTAAGAGACTGCCCAGCTTTGTTGTACAACAAGCATGTGGTTTTTGTTTCATTTTACAAGACCCTGCATATTTTCAGCTTGGCAGATAACAATTTTAGGATGAACAGAGGCAGATTGTAGCCCTGAATTCTGTGTGGTCACAACTCCCCATGCATTTCAGTTGGTCCCACAAAATGTTTTCATAGCAAGTTTCTCCACCGCCGTAAGAAAACTCGTATCATAATGCCTTACAGCTGTTTATCTTTATCACTGCTTTTAATCATTGTGTAAAATTTTAGGCTTTCCGGCAGCCAGTTTTATGTGTGGCAAAAAAAAGTGGATGTGTCTGTGTTTTGAAGCAACAGGCTTCATATTGCTCTCTATGATTATCTGAACCCTCAACCACCATGTGGGTGTACAGCAAAGGCGACAGGCCCAAACCAACGAGGCACATTTTTATGTGTCTTTACACATGTGGCAGAGAGAAGGAAAAAAATGTTTCCAAAAGTACAGACCAAACTCACCCTTGGCATAGCATCCAAAGGAACCTGAACTTAGGGTGTCTCCTGACAGTATTTTGTGGGAGGGATTCAAGTGCATACTAGAACTTTAGAAAAGGACTTTCTGCATGTAGGAAAGTGACAGGGAAATGCATTGGGGAAAAATGGGTTGAATGAATGGCTAATGGGCAGATGTCAGCCCATAGAATAATCGGAATGAATTCTCAATGAAATTTGGATATAAATTAACCAATACACAGACTTTGTGTAAGCAAATCGGGATGAAAGCTCAATAAATAGGCCATCTAGAGGGAACCCTTAGAGCAAAAGTACAGAACTTAAACAACATGAGATACAATTTACTGACCTTTGTGGGCTGTCTGTTTATGAGCTTGCTACCCTCGAAACAACAGCTAGCAAGAGTTTCCTGGGAGTTTATGACCTGTCAGGTCTGCAGGAAAGATGGAACAGCAAAGATGGGCAAACATCTCCCTCAAACTTTCCTGACACCTTTGCTGTGTGTTACTTTTGTCTGTGTCATGGAGAACTTGAGTATGTAAAGCTCCTGCAGGGATTTGTCCTCTTCCCCTACTCTTGATGTGACTGGAAATGGTGGCTTTCTGCTGTCAATTGATTCTTTCTTTCCACATTTCTCCAGTGCCTTGACTATAGAAAAGGAGCCTTGACAGGAGACCTTTGCGAAGACTTGTGTGTGGCACAGAAGTTGATATACAAGCGCTGCCTTTATTACGACAGAGGTAAGAAGGTCATCCAAGCTGACTGGAGAGGTCGCCCAGTGATCCTGAAATCCAAAAATGAAATCTTCTCTAGCTACCACCACCTTGGCTTTCTGGAGGAAATGGAACCGCAGGGTATTCCAGAGGCAGAGCTCCTCCTGATGGTCGCTTTGGAGATCAAGAATGTTCTGGGTCTAGAACTTCCTAATAACACTGTGGTGCCTTTGTGGACGAAGGGGAGGGGCCCACACTGGAAAGCGCAGCTGGCTAGCATGTGGTCCCTACTCCAACAAGAAGAATATATTTACTTCAGTGTGCTGCAAGACTTCAGTAAACATGTCCTAAGGGTCATTGGTTCCTGTGGCCACTTCTATGCTGTGGAGTACCTGACCGCTGGGCATACCTGGCAGAAAACTCTCTTTTCTGTGGAAGATGCGGTTGGCGTTTCCTTTTCTGGAATTCAAAGCAAGGCTAAGGCCATCACCGAAATTGCCATCAGCTTCCTGGATATGGTAAAACATTTTGACAATGACTTTTCTCACCGGCTTCATCTCTGTGACATCAAGCCGGAAAACTTCGCCATCCGAAGTGATCTGACGGTAAGTGAGGACCTCAATGTCATAACTGTGGTTTGGGCACATGTAGCATGCAACTCATAACCAAAGGAGGTCTTCTTCTCCATTGATATCCCATATGCAGAGCCCTGTGTCGCACAAGTGTTCCCAAATGTTGACTGGCCTTGGAAATTTGTCTGCTCGGAAACATTCATACCATTCATTTAAAGCATATGGGTCCCCCCCCCCCAAAAAATTATAGGAATTGTAGTTTAAGGGTGCTGGGAATTGCAGCTCTGGGAGGAATAAACTACAGTTCCCAGGATTCTTGAAGGGAAACCATGTACTTTAAATGAATGGTGTGGATGTGAGCCAATGACTGACTTGATGAATCTATCACCTATCTTGTTGTCGGAAATCACTTGCCTTCTGCAAGTGGGTCCTGCACTTGAAAAACTGCCTCTTTTGCAACAATATGTTCTGAACAAGATGTTTTTTGACCATATGAGCTATGTACCAAAAATCAAATAACATATAGAACAAGTGGGACTTGCAACAAAACGTTGCAGTGTGAAGTACTCCTGTTCTAGCCTTTCTCGGGATATTCTCTTCCCCCACTCTATTTTTCCCAACAGAGACTTAGTGTCCTATGGTCACTGAGCACACTTGATTTGTTTCCCTCCCTGTTCTTTAGTGTTTTCCCCCCTGAAGATTTGTGTGTGTATGTGTACTTCTGCTAATTTCCAGGTTCCCAAGCTGATATCTCCATCTAGCTGGTGCTGTTTTAGCTACAAAATGGCTAGAATTTCCATATCTTGGAGAGTCAAGTACTTGCCTTGAGCATCTTCTAGAAGTCTGCTGGCTTATAGATGACATACAACATAGAGGTCGGGGACAGAGGATGCTTTGAGAAATTTTGTTATTGATTTGATCCATTGTGAGCCTTTGGTGAATAGAAATCCAATTCAATAGTGGGCCTCAGCTGATATTTTTTGTGAAGATGGAGCCTTCTATAAAAGGCTTTTCAAATCATACTCTCAGTTTAACTTGGAGCAAATTAATTTCCTCCTGTAGAGTGAAAGTAGAATATGTTCATTAACACAGCTGCCAGCAGAGCCAGTATTTATTAAGTATGCACACAGAACTTTGCACTAGAATGTGCTGTGCAAAGGTTAAGCGTGTAGTGATTTAAAGGCATAGGTATGTTTTTACTCTCCAATTTATTTTTGTGTTTGTTCAGGTGCGTAATTAGAAGCTAGGGAATGGGTGGGAAGCAGCAAAAAAGTGTGAATTATTAAGTGAAAGAGATTTTGTTTTTTAAAAAGCTCTGCTTACCATATGTTAAATCAGATTCAGCACTGTCACTATATAGCACCACTTCATTCGTTTGAGGACATCTTCTACCTGATCAGATTACAACAGCATCCTTCACCCATAGGGAACTGCTAGCTATTCACCAACGCCATGCCTACATGGTGCTGACAGTCCTGCCCCCTGCCTGCCCACCCTGTCATGTACCTCTTCAAGTCAGAACTGTTAATTCACTGGCTGCCAGATAGTGGTGGTAGCCAATGACTGCCTCCTGCTCCATGCTGTGCTAGTTGCATTGCTGGTTTAGTTCTATTGATTGGACCCAGACTGTGATTCATTGCTTTGTAGGTCCGTGTCTGAGTCTGTCCCTGAGTCATAGGGCAAATGTCAGCCTTGGTGCCATCGCATCTCAAGCTTATTCATAGGGAAATGAGTGGTGGTCAAGTTAGGCTTGATAGCGCTGCCAAAAAAGTCCTGAAGAATAGTGTGGGAAAGCAACCAGTCTCATGAAAAACGTATAACTTATTCCAGCAAGTGCCTCGCCATTTGCATTAATCTAATATACATCAGGATTTGCAGTTGGAGGGCAAACATGTAGAGATCACTCTTGATTTCTGGATATGCCTCTTGGGACTAATACCAAACTACTGATGACTTCCTTGTTGCATCTTTGTTGTGTGTGTCTTTTGTTGACTGCTTTTTGGCACACAAATTGGCCCCGAGGCGGCCCCATGCTTGGCTAGTCTGCCAGCATGAGTCTGCTGTGTGTAAACTAATGGAATGGCTGGTATATTCTATTTCTTTTCTTCGGCAGCCTGTATAAAGCTGAATTTCAGCCAGGCTACCTCACATACAGAAAATAAAAGCCAGGCCACGCACATTAAGAAGTTCTGGCCCAGTTATGTGCCTAATAACAATCCGCCAAACAAAACCCAGTAGCTGGATTTTTTTTTATCAGTGGACCCACTTAAAAAATTAGGAGCTCGATGAAGTTAGAGCAAGCTGCAGAATGCTACAAACTAGATATGTTTCTGATATTGCCTGCATGAACTTGCGAAAGGCCCCGGGGTGTGTCAGTCTTCTAAAGCTTTCCAACAAGTCTTCCAAAAACGCTTCGAGCTGAGGTCTGCTCAGAAAATGAGAGGGCCATTTCAAGTTCAGTACTTTCACCCCGTCACTCAGACAACTGTGGGTTTGAAAGCTGCCTTTTCTTCTCTCACTCCCCATTACTTTAAATGTTGTTTTTCAAGTGCAAAGAGTGTCCACTGTAGAAAGTGTTGTACTGACAGCTTGGAGACTAGAATTCACAGTTCACATTATCCACAGAATGAACATGAAGTTGGCAGGCAAATATCATTAGAAGCACTATTATCAACTCCTTTTGCTTTAAGGGTGTAATCCTATACTGAAAATCTGCTGGCTGAGGGGCAACAGGATTTTGCGGCAAACCTTGCTGTGCTGGCTGAGTGCCAGGTATGCCCCTGAAACCCTCAGAACAAAGTCATAACAAACATCACCACTACCCCTCCAACCAGCTGAACTGAAGGCTTCACAGCTTCTCAATCTATTTGCAGTTTGTGGTGTATTCTGGACAAATTTTAATCTTTTTCTCCCCCTTTAAAACTAAGAAAGTTGTGTGCAGAACAAAATGTTAATATCAATTTTGTGAAGGATGGCTATCCCTGCCCTTGATACCTGGCATAGTCTCTCCAAAGCAGAGCCCTTATTCCTTCTATTGTTTGCAAGCACACACTCACACACACATTGTCAAAAGACTTGGGTTGATGAGGCTCACAGTTCAGCAGTAGCCCCACCTCAGCAAGTTGCAGTTGTCTACATTTCTAAAGCATTAAAACAGGTGAGGAATCCTCGGCCCTCTAGACGTTGTTAGTCTACAGCTCCCATCATCCCTGACCATTGGCCAAGCTGGCTGGGGCTGATGGGAGTTCCAAGTCCAAGCGCATCTGGAGGACCAGAGTTCTCCTATATCTCTGCTTTACAATTATCCCAGTTCAGAAGAGCAGCATTGATGTGGGTATGTGCTTTCTAAGGGATGTTAAATTCAGGTTACCACTCAGCCATGAAGCTCTCACTGCATATTTCTGGGCCACTCGCAGTTTCTCCTTCCTAATCTCCCTCACAAGGTTGGTAATAAAAAATGGGGTCAGAGGGTATTCTGCTTTGAGCTCCTTGGAGGAAAGGTGGACTATACATAAAATCTCTGCACAAACCTTTGCTAATTTAATGGGTGGAAATAGCTTACTTATTTGGATTTTAAATGGTTTTCTTGTTGTTGCCCCACAGCGATGGAGAGTATCCGGACGTGGGGAATCCTCAGCAGTTGATGCTACTGACAATGGAGAATGTAGCATCTCAGAAATAGGTTAAATACTTGAAAAACAGATGTAATGGAGCAGTTCGTGAAGCGATTTCATTTTTTCATAGAAGGAATGAAAATATTGTATCTTGATAAGTTGAAAATGACCAAAACACTAAGTTTACCTGGTGACATGGTGACTCCAGAAGACCAAAAGGATGAGGTCTGGGCTATAGATGCACCAGAAAAAGAAAGTTAAAAACCCACCCATAGTTGTCATGGGGACAGTGGAAATAGATTCACAGACAAACACCCCAGGCAAACAAACAATAGCTGCAGCCACAGTAAATGAATGAATTTATAACATGAAACTCTGCACTTGGTCAGATGTTGACTTTATTTTTATTTTTTCAGGATTGCCAAGCTTTATTTTAATGTTTTTGCTCTAATGTGTTAGGAATGTAGCAGATGTAAAGCATGGAACAGTAGGAGCCAGAGGGGAAGAGAAAGAGAGAAATCACCACAATTGGAAGCAAATACCATATTATTGTCTCAAGGGGGGTAGCTGTACGTCCACTAAGTCCAGCATCTAAAATACTCTAACTGCACACAATGGGTGGGCCATTTGGTCACCTGAACATAGGAAGTTCTTTTATACAAGGTCAGGCTATTTGCCCATTGAGCTAAGCCTCTTATTTTGTCTCCTCTGACTGACAGCAGGACTCCAGGCCTTAGGGAGAGGTCGTTCTGATCCTTTTCAATAGGAATATCAGAGACTGAACCTGAGACCTTCTGTATGCAAAGGATGTGCACTACCGCTGGGCTATGGGAAGGGTCAGCTTGCTAGAGCAAATGGAACAGAATTTATGTCATCACAGAAACCACTCCCCTTGTGAAGGAGAATTGACCTACCTTATTCCAAGGCTGCCATTTTCTCAGGGATCTCCGAGAAGAACTTCCCCTCCTTTCACGCCAAAGTTGTCTGTTACTCATGCAATTCTGTTTCAAGCCTTGGTGTTGCAGAGCTAATCAGCGAAAGCTCTTCCACTTGTAATGTCTAATTTTCTCTTGCATTCATCTCGGAATGCTTGAATCAGCAGTCTTTAGGGCTCAGGAACAACGAGAGCAGAAAAGTGGCAATTTGCACGGACTGTTGTCACCCTTGAATGCATTTTTCTGGTTTGCAGGTGGTGGCTATTGACGTAGACATGGCTTTCTTTGAACCGAAAATGAGAGACATCCTTGAGCAGAACTGCACAGGCGATGAAGACTGTAATTTTTTTGATTGCTTTTCAAAGTGTGACCTGAGGAGCAGAAAATGTGGAGCAGAGAGAGCCAATAACAACCTCCAAGTGAGTGGCTACGGGCTTATTTGTCTCCCTTACTGGATGCATGTCTTGACTTTAAAATACCCATGAAAGTGCAAGTTTAAAATAAATGATGCTGCGAGCGACTGTCACTTAAGGACTTATTCACACATGCATGCACACCACTCGATGACTGCAGCTCCAAGCAGTAGCTTCCATGGATGAACAAGCTTTCACAGATGTAATCAACGCAGGCAGAGTTTCGCATCTTGCCGCATCATCACCTCAAGCAGAGTGTGTTCCAGTGAAGATGAGTGACATCTAAAGTGGCAGCGTTCCATGGCTGGTACAGGGTTGCTGCCAAAAATGGCACCCCCATGGCAAATTTTGCTTACTGCCGTAACATCAAGTGATACCACATTGATGCAGCGTCACTGCTTTGTCAGGATAGCTAACTTCCAACAGTAGCCAAAGGTGTTACACGGAGGGTAGGAAATCTCACATTGTAATGGCATTGCATCACTTGTCAAGTCCTTCTAAGTCCCTTTCACTCGTCATAGTAAAGCTGGGCAATATCTGGTTTTCAGCATTGTGATATATCGTCTGCTAAGCATCACGATATAACAATATATCACTATGTCGGAAATAAGGTCATACAATAGTACCTTGGTTCTCAACCTTAATCCATTCCAGGAGTCTGTTTAACCCCTGAAACCATTCGAAAACCAAGGCGTGGCTTCCGATTGGCTGCGGGAGCTTCCTGCACCCAAGCGGAAGCTGCGTCGGACATTCGGCTTCCAAAAAACGTTTGCAAACCGAAACACTTCCAGGTTTGCGGCGTTCAGGAACTGATTTGTTCGGGAGTCAACCCGTTCAAGTTCCAAGGTACCACTGTAACTATGTAGAGGTGAACAGAATAATGCTACTACTTAGGGGTCTAAAACTGATACATTTTTACTTACCTTTAACATATTGTTAGAACTGTTATTTTGTAGTACAAAGCAACAGGGGCAGCAGGAATCATGAGAGAAGCAACGATCAGTTTCACGATTTCCCCCACATCACAATATTTTACAAAGCACCCACATTGTGATTCACAATATGTGGCCATGTAAAATATTATGAAACCATGATCACGAGGTGGACTTCAAACCGGTTTTGGGCGATGCATCAATACATCGCCCAGCCCTACATCATAGCTCCCGCGTTGTTCTACGCAGAGGGGGGCCCACACTGAGCAGTGGCACCCACATGAACAACGCTACATGGTAGGGATGGACCCTTCACACCCTACATGTGTGAAGGCATAATTGCTACCTAGAACCCTGCATAACTGCGGTTCTGGATTGCATGGAAGCCTTTGCACATAGCAACTGTACATTCAGAGGCTCCAGATGTCCACATTGTTTGTGCAGATGATAGAGGGCTTCCTGGTGTTCCTTTGCAAAATAATAGGGGAACGATCGGGAGTGAAGAGGATTTCAAACAATTATGCCAGTGCTGCTTTGGGTGGCATTCCCATTGTAGGTGTACCATGTAGCCCAGCTGTCAGCTGTGAGATCAAGTGGTGTATGGACTTGTGTGTAAACTGGTGAATCCAGCTATGGATGCTTTTTTGGAGTGGAAGCAAATGGGCTCTTCTACCTATCATTCTGAATGAATTAGAAGCCTTTGTTGTCACTAGGGATGGACAGCCTTTGTCTGTCTTCTTTTATTCTTGTTGGCACTCAATCATAGGTCATAGGAAATAATAGGAAATGAATATTCCTCATGAGACCTTCCCACTCAAGGTGGAAAGATCAGCGGGTGATGGGGATGGGAACATGGGAGGCAGGGATGGTGTGTGTGTCCACAACACACCTTGTGTCTTCATGCATTCCTTAAATGCCAGGAGAGAGCATATACACTCCTTTTGCAAGTAAGATGACAGAGTGCACTATAGTTTGCAGTTGGTTTAATCAACCAGAGAGTGCAGGTTTCCTGCTTCCAAAGAGCCAAAAAAAATTAGAACTTATTACTGAACTTAGATAAATTATATGACTTAACAATAATCCAGTCACATCAGCAAAATATATTTTGCATGAAGATATTAACCTTAAAGTTGGATGGGACTAAAAGATCTTGTGTGTGAATTACTGCTTCTCTCTCTCCCTTTCCACAGGTCATCTGTGAAAAAATATTCCGGCCCTGGTTTTCTCCCAACTTCATGGGATCTGCTGTCTCCTTTCCCCTACAGCTGCAGTTGCAGAAGGCAGTGCAGGATTGTGCAGAAGCCAGCACCAAGGACACTGGCCATCATCGGAGCCATTCTTCACATTCTCTTTCTGAGTTATACCATTTGCTTCGAGCTAGTCAAAATGAACTTCAGAAATCCGGTAGCTACCCTCATCAAATTCACCAATGATTACTATTCAGGGAAGAAGGACTTTCTGTTTTTTTCTTCTCCATTCAATAGAATTAATTTCCACTTAATGACTTCTGACTGTGCTTTTCAAAACTGTGATTTGAAGAGGTAGCGTGTTTATTATTAATACTCTTTGAAATGCAAAATCATTTTTATTGGACTCTGTTTTTGCTTCATTCCTGAACCCATGCTGCTTCTTCCCTGCTGTTATCTTGCATTATATTGTTTATCCAAAAAGCAGCAGCACCCGTCTAAACTAATGTCTGACCCAAGGGTGGGACAACATTTAAATTTCAGATGTGCTTTGGAGATGGGGGGGGGGAGAACAGCTTTGTAAGATTAATTCAAGTTTGAAAATAAAGAGCTGGGGTGGAGTGGTCACCTAATTAATGTTTTATTCAATAGAGATTGTGTAGACTAAGATCTTTGTTAGCAAGAAAGGGAATAGATATTGGAACGAAGGATAGTTTTCTCGCTGCCTGCCACTCATTGCTATTTAAGTCAAAATAGACTAACAGTGTTAGTGGTTACAATAAAACTGTTTCACCCATTGATTACAATAAAACAGAATCAAGGCTACAAAGGTTGGGATAACAAGGCAGGGGTAAGCTACCCTGTGCCCTCTGTTGGACTACAACCCCCATCAGCCTCAGCTAGCATGGCCAATGGACAAGGATGATGGGAGTTGTAGTTAAATTAAGCACAAAATTGGCTACCCCTCATACCTCATCCCAAGTTCAGCCTGGGCCATTACTTCACTATTTCAGTGAAACTGCAGCACTGATTGAACCAAAGGAATTGGCTCTTCCACAAGAACTGCGACCAGAGTCAAGAAATATGGTACCTTGCACTTGGCTTGTCAGGTCATAACCCAGAGTGGTGGTCTACCTTAAAATCCCGGGAAAGGTGGGACACTCAGCAGTTGTGGCTTCTTCCACCTGTTTCTTTTCAGTCTTTTTAAACCCACCTCAATTCCTCCTGCTTAGAATTCTAGAGGTTAAGTCCTGCTTATTACAGTAGGTGAACAAGAGGTTTGGTAGGGTTGAAAATCCGGACAAAGTTGTTGAGCTTTTTGGGAAAAATAGGAAAAATAAAATCCATTTTTGAGCTTTTTTACAAAATGGAAGATAGGCAAAAACGGCACTGCCGGCATGGGCTGCCATGCACCCAGATTTTCCTGGACATTTGATACTGTTGCCGACTGCAGTATTCAGGATATGTCTGGGAAATTCTGGACGTATGGCAACCCTAGGTTTGGGCAGAGGAGAAGACATGGCTGCAGAAATGCCTCTCTAATTTGGAGTTAAACCATTAAAATGAGTTTCAGCCTCCTGCATCTTAGAATTGTCTGGGACAGCAGTTCATCAGAAACCACCTGAACATCACAGAATTGCCACCAGTGAACCTCTGTCCAAACAGCATCAAAGGGAAGTTTGCATCATTATATTGTTCCCAAATCGCCTCAGACCTCCAGCAGACTGGAGACAGGTTCAGCAAACGCTTGTGCACAGGGTTTTAAAGAAAAATGAAAGAAAGCATGCATTATGACAGTGTGGGTTGTCTGGTAGAGAAGAAGGATTGAGAACCGTGTCCCACCATGTTTAATTGTCAAGGGTAGGCACTGGCTGTGTATTGCACTATCATCTTGATGGCATTAATCTGTGACACAAATGAGGGTGAGAGAGGATGTCTTCGACTGTGAAGGAATATGTTGCTGACATAGCATAGCAATATTAATAAACGTACAGATACTGCCTTCTAGGGAAAGAAGCACTAGGATTTTGGACAGGCTACTGGGGAAAACCCTCAATCCTTCCATATCCCTATAATATACAGGAGGCTTCCTCAACCTCGGTCCTCCAGATGTTTTGAGACTACAATTCCCATCGTCTCTGACCACTGGTCCTGCTAGCTAGGGATCATGGGAGTTGTAGGCCAAAAACATCTGGAGGGCTGAGGTTGAGGAAGCCTGATATACAGAGTGCTGTTTTTATGCATGCTACATCTCACATGAAGTATAAATGGAAATGCTATTGTGTCTAATTTAACTGCGGAATTTGGGGAGAAGAATGAAATCTGTGTGCACAGGGGTAATTCTGATTCTAAGGAACACCAGCGGCACCATCCTAAGTACATTTAGTCAATGGCAGTCGCTCTGAGTCAAATGGGGCTTACTCAAAAGTAAGTGTGCCTAGGATTGTAGCTTAAAAATACTATACCAAAAAAGAAAAACGACACTTGAGTTTTGAAATAAAATCTTCTGTTTTTCATAAGATCGCCAGTTCTTGAGAAGATTTAATAAATGTAACTACATATGGCAAATTTCTTCAGCACCTTGAAGCTGTAAGCTCATGGGTCACCTCATGGGTGTAGATTATGGCTCTGCACCACAAATTCTTTAGGTGTATTATGTCCACTCCATCTTGCCATTTGTTTAGTCTATGAGCACAGTCCTATTAAACTATTCCTCACAAACTTTTCATTAGCAAAGCAAATTAATTATTTGTGTGTACCTGCAATACCAAACTGGAATTCACTGATTTTTTTTAAAAGGAATTATGCAAGTTCCAATTGTTGAGAATGTGAGCTTCATAATAGTAGAGCTCTTGGCTCAGAAAGCACTCTGTTGCCTGGTGGAAAATAATAGAGCAACTCCAGGCAGCTGCCTGGAAGACTTGGCTGAAGAGAGGGCACTTGTCACACTTTCCACCAGACGAGGGATTGTTTCTTGAAACTGATTAGCTTCTTTGGCACTGTGCACATTCGTGAGTAAAGATCATCTTAATAGCTGCCAGAACCTCATAGAACCCAGACGCAGGCCCAAACAAGACATGGGATGAATGTTTGTTTTAACCAATATCAGTCTCAGTAACCTTTTAGTTTGAGCAGACGAATAATAGAAGTGGGTGGGGTTGCTTAAACCAACTCCCCTGGCCATTTTCTTACTCAAAAACCACACACCCCAGCTGTTTTTCCATCTGCGCAGGAAAAAATATGTAACGGTGTGCTTGATTTTCATATGGGCCTTAGGAGATGAGTTTCATAGAATCTTAGAGTTGGAAGGGACCCAAGGGTAATCTAGTCCAACCCCCTGCAATGCAGGAATCTCTGCTAAATCATCCATGACAGATGACCATTTTCACCCTCATAGCACATGAGCCCTTGAACATCTGGGGCTTCAGCCAGCAATTGACTGGAGCTGTGTTTATGGTAGACTCAAGTAGCGGCAGGACTCCAGGGAGAAAAAAATGTGAGAAGTGTCTAATAAATTTGATTTACTTGGAGAAACAGAAACAACCAGTCTAAGCTTGGCAGTTGGATTGTGCTGAATGCTTTTCATTATAAACCGTTGAAGCCTTTGTTTGATCAGATTTACCCACACAACTTTTTCCAGGGCTGGCCCAAGACATTTTGACACCTGAGGCGAACCACAAAATTCTCCCACAAACAGGAGAAGGAGAAAAGATCTACATCAAGAATATGTGTGTCCTCTCCCAAGGGCAATGAAACCTCCCCTGGCTTCTGTAGAAAAGTAAACCTGTATGGACTCTTATTCCAATAAGACTTTCCCACTGATACAATCACAGGTTATTGAGTACATTAAATGTTACATTGAAATAATCTCTAAGGAAGAATAAACTATGTTTACCCAATGGATTTATAGATGACATGAAATTTGAGAAAGGTATTTCCCAGCCAACAGCAATCTCTCCTTTTGCTCGTTCAGGTACATATATCTGGGTTAGACAGCCTGGGCTTGTTGCAAGATTCCATCCATTTTACTGTCTAAGTTGCAGTGATGTCAAAGTTCCAGACCGCAATCTTGATTTTCAGGTTCCTATTGTCTGTCTATAAAAACAATAATCATCTGAAACTGAACTGATCTTTGATAGCAATGAACTTTGTCACAGCTGGGTAATTGAACTCTTAAAAAAATAAATCACAGTGCTTCAACACACAAATCTGCAGAGTGAGACAGGCAGACAAAACACACAACATTCAAACTGTGCTAGCCTGCCTGTCTATCCAGCTGCCTTGCCCTGGAGAAAAGCTCAGGGGGATGATATTTTTAAACAGGAGCCCAGTTTGAATATGAACACTCTCCAAAGTTGGCTGCAACGCTGTTTATTTCTGTTAGGATCAATCGCTGTCTTCGTTACTTTTTTCTCAGGCATCTGGAAAAGATATGGCATATTCTCTGTTTATGACTGCGTTAACTGCAAACACGCCCCAAGAAATCTTGCAAGGGATTGGTCATAAACGGTTTTGTTGCCACTGAATTGCATGTTAATCTCTAAAGTGGGTTGGGGAACCTTTCTCAATCCAAGGGCTTCATTCTCCCTTGGCCGACCCTTGGGGGGGCAGATTCAATTAAGAGTTCCACGAGCAGAAGCCTGTTCAAGGACTTCTGCTAACAAAATGGGCTTTCCTCCCCCCGCTGCCACCTTTTGCGCTTCCCAAATTGGCTGTGGACGGTTTGGGAGAATTCCCAAAAGAGCTTGGGGAGAAGAGAGGGGATTGTTCTGTCTGGCAAGCTGAAATGGTTGTGCTCATGGAACAATTGCCATAGTGCTACGTTGAATTCCTTCCTGGGTGTCATATGCCAATGGTGATCAGGGTCAAAAAGAGATGAGTGTGGCCAAAATGGGCACAGCCATGCCCACACAGAGAAACACATCCTATGAGTTTATATGACATCTAAGCCTGACCCACATTTATTTTTTGTCTATCAGTTTTAAATGTTTCCTGGAATAGCATCTCCTGACCCTAAAGGGGGATTTCTTCCCAAATGCAAACAGCAGCTTCAAAGGAGGGTTTTTGGTTAGAAAAGCAATAGGAAGAAAGGGTTAAATTATCCCCCTTGCTTTCTGTGATATTGATAATTATCAAACACCCCCACCCCAGCTTCAATTTGCATAAAACAAAACAAAACATGCATGTTAACTGCAAAGGCATGTTTAATGCTGCTTTTTATAGTTTGATCCTCGGAAAGGCCTTTAAAAAACAAACAGGAAAATGCAAGATTTGTTCTGCTGGCCTTGGTGCTACTGGGACTTCTCAAACCACTTGCTCAGATGGGGCCCCACGAAACTGATAGATCACATCACATACCAAGTGATTCAAGAGTGCAACCTAAATATAGCAACACATTTTGATGTTCAGACCACTGAGTTTTTATCTCGCTCATTTCATTCCCTCTTAACCCAATGAACTGTGGCTGTTTCCAGCTTCTGGGCTGAATCCCTTGACTGTAAAAAACGTGCACAGCTCCAGTATGAACAGAGTGCCAGCTAGCAGCTACTTAATAAAACTGACTCTGTAGAAGGCAACTTTATATGTTCATGACAAGTATCTGCAATACCTGTATCAGGATCTTTTAACGTGTCCTTATACTTAACCTATATCCATCTGGTTTGAGCTGTTTTAAAATGTCTGTGCTGCAAAGGCCAAATCCAGCATGCTAGGATTTATGCAGTGACTAAACACCCTGATCCTAAACATGCTTTTCAGATATGTCTGTCGAAAAAGCCCAAAATGGTACCCTTTTTTTAAAGGACTCATCCTAAGCATTTGTATATGCTATGGCAGAAGAATCAGGTCTCCTACCAGGTTAAAGTTTACTTCATCTTGGTTGTGGATCAAGAAATTTCACAAATGGCCAAGAGTGCTGCTCGATTGACCTCTCATCCACAACGTGACCCTGAGAAGAAATGTGTATCCCCATTTGTTAAGGCCTAGAGCAACATTGCTATATGCAGGGCGAGGGTGATGATGGTCATGATTAAGAATAAAGTTTTATATAGCTCTTCCAAGTCTTCAAAGCACTTCCAATGTATTCTTGAGTTATAATCTTCTGTAACAGTCCCATAAGTCAATATTCTTTGGATTTGCAAATGCGAGGCTGCGAGTGTGGCTTACCATAGACCACATGCTATGTTCATTGCAGAGGTGAGATGTGAACCGGGGATCGCTATACATGCTGATGCAGGTTTGCTTCCCCCAAATCAACACATGGGAGACCTGCTGTCATACCATGGATCTGCCTTCTTTGGCCAGGCAGATGAAGGCTGCGATCCTATGCTTACACCTGGGAGTAGGTCCCAATTAACTCAGTAAGGCTTAGTTTTGAACAGACACAGTGCAATTTACATTAATCCTATTTGAAATCAATTGTATTATTATTTGCACAGATGTGTGCTCTGACGCTGAGGTACGATTAGCTGAAACCCAGAAACTTTAAAACAATGAAGCCATTCCATTCAGCAGGATGTAAATTATACCCTTAGCGAATGCTAATACAAAAATTCATTGTTAGCGGCTTTTAAAAGGCTTTTCACAACAACTTCTCTAAAGAAGATATGGAAGAGGTAGTAAATTTAAAAATAATACTGCACATGAAATGAGAAGGAGCTGCTGACCTTGAAAAACAGTTTTTCCTCAAGATGAGAAAATAATTGATTTTTATTTTTTTTGAAAAGTATATTGTTAATCTTTTTTTATATAGCATTTTGTGGTAGTGAAAGCACTTTTATAGCACTTACAGCATTTATCCACACAAGCAACCATCTGAGCTGGGGTAAACGGAGAGTTTCAGGCCACCCAAGTAAGCTTTATGGTTAAGCAGGGATTTAAATGCAATGGAATTTATTTCTGTGGGAAGCCACAAGAATTTCAAGATGATTTCTTTCAATACATTATTAGGGTTACAAGGACAAACTGGTGCTGTTAATCCTAAGCATCAAAAACATCTGAATGCCAGGCATTAATGAACGTTAATTTGCCTCCCCACATTTGTGAAGGTAATAACCTGCCTGTGAGAAAAACGTGCAGATTCTTGATGTATTTCATCTATGAATGTACCTAAACATGCCCATTTAGCACACCAGCACCTTGTGCAGGCCCACCTCTCTCTGTTATATTTGTGAATGTTGGGTTCAACCCTGACTGTTCAATGAACTGCAAAAGAAATGAGAGCAATTAAAGCACCCCCCCCAAATACAATGGCATCCTTCCTACTGCACTGGACCAACTTGTTGGCTTTGATACCGGCTCTACGCCTGTGGCGTTTGCCCCTAGGATGCGTCAAGGAAAGGGTTAAAATGGGTGTGAGGTGATTGGCCAGTGAGAATGCGAGGGGGGAGTAAAAGATAGAGTGGGAGGTTTTGAAAAGACAGTTGAGGTCTGGGAGTTGACGGTTGAGGTTTGGGAGTTGGGAGTTGAGGTTTGTCAGTTGGGAGTTGAGGCTTGGGTGTTGGAGAAGGAAGAGGGTGGAATACGCAGTGGGTTGGTTGAGTTGTATTGTGAGAGAGTGAGAGGAATTGGTAGGGAGTTAGATAGATAGTTGGGAATAATTCAGTTTGAAGTTGTAGGGACTAAGATTTAAGAAACTGACAAGAGAAAAATAAACCGAAACCGTACGCTTATTCCTGCACTTAAAAATAAACTTGATTATTTGTTTACGTTAACAACTGTCTGGACTCCGTGTGTCCCTGTGAGAAGCGGGGTGGTGGCAGCGAAGAAAGCAACCGCAGTGGTGGCACAGGGTCAATAGACCATGAAACGTCCGGGGGCCCTGTGTGATCGCCACAGCGCCCACTAGCCTACTTCCCATTGTCAGTGTTCAAGTGACATTCAGCTGCCAGGTCTGGCCAGCTTCTGTATGTGAAATGGGGGGGGGGGGGCACCATCTTGTCTGTCTAAGACAGGTGGTGCCCTTTTCACCCGTCCAATGATCCTGTGACTTGCTGAGTTAAGAACTGTAGAACTCTAGAATCATTGCTTTGAAGGATTATTGCCAACCACCTAGTCCAATATGCTGGTCCAAGCAGCAAATCCAGAGCAAGAGAGCCCGCAATAGATCTCTAATAGGCCTCTAAGGGTGGCCAAATCTGCCAATGTCCATGCCAGTTTGCAAAAGTCCTCGTGAAAATTCATTTGCGTTGTAGTGTGAATTTCTCCTGATACACACATTTTTGTATGCACTTTCCCCTACTACAATATAGTTCTATGTTATTTTTCCACAAATATATACACTCTGC
Source organism: Podarcis pityusensis (assembly GCF_964106645.2). NCBI lineage: Eukaryota > Metazoa > Chordata > Lepidosauria > Squamata > Lacertidae > Podarcis > Podarcis pityusensis. Next base: position 55,153,150 of record NC_138031.1, on the reverse strand, counting down.
ACTTTTGTATGCATTTTGTACGTCCAACTTGGGCTAGAGAATGGCATTCCAAAATATGGAGAAGTGTAAATTTTGAAGGATGGCTATGTTTTGCTTCCCATATTATTTTTTCCCCAGAAAGTGTGATTTGTGTATGTTGACCCGGCACCTTCATTGTATATATTTTAGGTGCCAGTTCCTCTTCAACCAGGCCTTTGGCTGATTAATATCCCACTTTTAAATGTGTCTGTGGGAATAAGGGAGGGTATTGTTCTTCTGTTTTATTTTACCTATTTACTTATTTTTATCCTGTATTTTATGCTGTGAACTGCCCTGAGATCTTATGATGAAGGGCATTATTATTAAAACAAACAAACAAACAAACAAACAAACAAACAAACAAACAAATACTAATAGTAATAATAATGTGAACCAAATCAATTTTTTCCTCCATCTCTAACATTCTTTGTTTGAAGACCTCCAGCAAGACAGGAGACTGCTCTTTCCTTCAATATGTTCCTTCTAATGAACTATCAAAAGCTACCCTCCTGCATGTATAGCAGACATCAGTTTGATTACTCCAGCTGGCCTTGTTTTCCCCTGCATCTACAGCTTGTGTGATTAAATGGCAAAAAATTGTTCTTTGAGACTGCCTGTTGTTGCTTTCTATACTCCATAATAATTGGAGGCAAAGAAGTTCCTGAAGAAGAAAAAGTAACACTTGTTCCTCTGGTCATCTCTAAATAGCAAGCTCAAAGAAACAAACGGCCAATAAATTGTGGTTGCCAGGTTATAGCAAGGCATTTGTTTGAATGGATTTCCCATGCTGAAAAGCAGATTTCCACACCATCACCAGTGGAACTGATGCCCTCACTGCAGAGGCTGGATACATGGGGGGGGGGGGGGAAACATTTCAGAAAAGTGTGTTGTAAACCTCATAGTGGGAAATCATGTTGGCAAACGAAGGACACCAACGGCACCATCTGGTGCCACAGTATTATAATGCATTTAAAATGCTTTTTCTTTACTAATGTAGCTCAACACACAGCGAGTAACTAAAAGCAGCCCCTGACCAATGGAGTTGGCTTGTGCCAATGCTCAAAATGTTAATATAAAACAGACATTGATTTTTACAGGGGTGTTTCTCTCCATAAAATTCTTGCCAAAGAGTGTTACATTTTATTAAGAGGTAAGGGGGGGAGGATTCTGCTATTACGTGTTTGCAAAGGCTGCTATTTATTGTGATATCAGCAATTTTCACTGCTGTGTGATTACTGTGCCATAAAGCCCAACGACAACATTTAAACACCAATAAGAAAAGAGTGCTGAACTTTTTGAAGCAATAAATCTCAAGGAACCTGCTCTGGTTTCTCTTCATTGTGTTTTCCTTGGCTTCTTTCCATGCCTTTGAATAATCTGCTTTGACAACTCCCATACTGGCTTCCTTTAAAGTTTTCCTCTAATAAGTCTCAAATCCCTCACACAGTCTCTCTGGTACCGTATCTGGTAATAGAATCAATATGGGGTTCCTTGCTGCAAATGTGCCAGCAGAAAAGGGGAGAAATGTGCTTCCGATTATTTCTAGGGTTTCCTGTCTTGTTTTCCAGGTCTGTATTTTGTCAAATTACAGGTAACCTCATCAGTAGCCAGACAAAGCTGTCAATTTGGGTTTCTCATTTTTCCCAGTCCTAAATTAAGTTCCCCACATTCCCACATCAGTTTGCAAATTCATTTTAAAAGCTCCTCATGAAAATTCATCAGTATTTTCCCTAATATAGTGTGTGTTTTTTCCAGTCAAGAGGAGGAAAACTCATATGCTTAACAGCACAGAAATAACCAACACACAAGAGGGGGGGAAATCCCTACAAACTAAGATTTTTGTGTGTGCTATTTTACATTTGTGTGTGTGTTACTTTCACTCATACTTAAATTTGTATGCACTCTTTCTCCTAACATATGCATTTTTACACATGTCTGGGGGTAGGATAACTGCAGTGTAAAAGTCAAAGAAGTTTGACTTTTGAAGGATAGCTGTGTTTTGGTTCACATATACATATTGTTTCAGAAACTAGATTTCTCTTACATCTTTTCAGGATGCATACCACCAGAAAGAAGGGATTTCCCCTGCCCCTCCCTGGCAACCCCTGATACTTATGCTTCTCTTCCTTATGAGAAGGCAGGAAGAGCCTGATGCTATGAGGGGGGAAATTCAGACAAGTGTTATTGATGGAGGGAAATGAGGAGAAAACAAATCAATTTATTGCAGTGCAGTAGAAATTCACAAAGCTTTTAGTGACTGCTATTGCTTGAACACCATGCTCAAACTTAGAAAGTTTTGAGAAAAACTATCCTATACCATCAGGAATCACCAACATGGTGTCCATGGAGGCAAGTGTGTCTGCCAGTACCTTCTATGGTATCTGAGAAAGGCCTCAGTAACTATCCACTGTACAGGAAAGACTATTTCCTCTTCCTGCAAACAATCATGCTCTGCCACATTGAACATGTGCCCTCAAATGTGCCCACATTCATAGGATGCCCGGATCAGACATCCACCTTTTCTTCTGTTCTGAACAGATGAGAGGTGCAAGCAACTTTTATCCATGAGTGAACACAGTGGTGGTGCCTTTTCCTATTGATTCGGGAAGTAGTGTGATGTGCTGCATGCTTGCAGCTTTTTGTGCTCTTTTAGAAGTGGCTGCCATTTTGTATCACGGCACATGACAGCCATTTTGTGACTGGTCCCACTGGCCCCAAATGGTTGGTGGTCCCTGTTCTATTATGACTAATGACAGGATGTGGGAAAAGTCAGCTATTTTAACTGCAACTCCTGCAAGGGAATCCTGTGCTTTCAACTGTAATTTGTATCTTAGTTCCTCATCTGAGGGTGTTGACTCTCTCAGTAAAACCATGTTATTATGTGCAAAGAACCTTGCTGCGTATTTTGAATGTTTGCTTGCCTATGTCTGTTAATATCTGAGTCCATGAACTTTGGACTTGCTACCTCACAGGAAGGCCTGCTGTCAAAACATCTGCTGAGGTCCACCTCCAAGGGCCTTCTGGTGGTTCCCTCACCACAAGGAGTGAAGTTACAGGGAACCAGGCAGAGGGCCTTCTTGGCAGTGGCACCCTCCCTATGAAACTCCCTCCCATCAGATGTCAAGGAGATAAAGAACTACACAACTTTTAGAAGACATCTGAAGGCAGCCCTGTATCGGGAAGTTTTTAATGTTTGACTTTTTATTATGTTTTTATATGTGCTGGAAGCTGCCCAGAGTGGCGGGGGAAACCCAGCCAGATGGGCAGGGTATAATAATAATAATAATAATAATAATAATAATAATAATAATAGCACAATCTCCATACACAGATTACTACACTCATAATAAGCCAGTGTGGTGCAGTGGTTAAGAGCGGTGGACTCATAATCTGGTGAACTGGGTTCGCGTCTCCGCTCCTCCACATGCAGCTGCTGGGTCACCTTGGCTAGTCACGCTTCTCTGAAGTCTCTCAGCCCCACTCACCTCACAGAGTGTTTGTTGTTGGGGAGGAAGGGAAAGAAGAATGTTAGCCACTTTGAGACTCCTTCGGGTAGTGATAAAGCGGGATATCAAATCCAAACTCTTCTTCTTCTTCCTTTAAATGGCTGACAACCTTGAATTTGAGAAGTTCAGATTCTAAACTAATACTCAGGAATGATGCATTTGGCCAGTGCTTATACTGACTTCATTTATTTTTTTAAGTATCAAGTTTCTTTACTGACTTGCCAGAATACAATACTGTAAAAATCTTAGCAAGAAATCAATTCCTCATTTATTTATTTATTTATTTATCTTTCTGTATCATGTTTTTAAACTTTGCATTTCAGGATTGAACAGCAACCCTTGGGACTAAAAAAATATGTGTTCTAAAAGAGATACTGTATATCTTGGAAGAACTGCTCATTACTGAATTAAAAGGTACTTTGTTGAGTAAATGTATCTCTTGACAGTCTAGGCCACGAAGGGACTCAGAAAATCAATTTATGGTATCAGATTACCTGCAGCATAATCCTGTCTCTGGGTTTATGGTCACTAGGCAGGGTAGGAACACACAAATAACTTCTGCTTTGTTAACAGAATGACGCCGCAGTGGCACAGTAAAGATATACTGACTTTGCGCCACAAATGCCAGGAGAAAATCTGGGTGAGGTTGTGAGTGTTGCAGGGGTGCAATGGAGCGAAGTGCAGGTTTTGTGCTTGGTTCTCACCCTTACACTGGCAGAATATTAGACCTGATAAAGAGGTAGCATAGCATAACACTCCACTAAAGTTAATGTAGAAGCCCAGGCTGGAGGGATAACAGTACGGCACGTAGTTCTGAGAATTCCCCACCCCCACCCCCAGCAAGAGTAGGAGTAGTAGTAGTAATAATAATAATAATAAGAATAATTTATTTATACCCCAGCCACTCTGGGCGGCTTCCAACAAAATATTTAAAATACATTAAATTACATTAAAATACATTAAAACATCAGTCATTAAAAACTTCCCTAAACAGGGTTGCCTTCAGATTACAGATAGTTGTTTATTCCTTTGACATCTGATGGGAGGGTGTTCCGCAGGGCAGGCACCACTACCAAGAAGGCCCTCTGCCTGGTTCCCTGTAGCTTGGCTTCTCACAGTGAGGGAACTGCCAGAAGGCCCTCAGCGCTGGACCTCAGTGTCCGGGTTGAACAATGGGGGTGGAGATGCTCCTTCAGGTCTACTGGGCCGGAGAGCAGGAGAGATGCTAGCATCATTACTTGGCATCCTTAGGCATCTGCCAGGACCCACGACCCTGACGGCGACCACTGGTGTTGATAATTGCCCCACCCTGTGCACCTTGACAGATGGCTGGCAACAATGAACCATTTAAATCTTCCCACAATGCCTTGGAATAGTATGATTCCTGTGCATTTTAATAGCAGCCCATCCTGGAACACACTGGGGCATTATGGGAAAATTTAAATAGTGGCCTCCACTCGGTGGGGGAGGGGTTATAGGAGGGATCCACAGAGTGCACTAGGACTCAAGTATAAAGCCTGGCTAGGAGAAGCCACAGCAATGCGGTCTTCCAATGCAATGAACATTTTAAAAGACACAAGGAAAATCTAGCAATTTAAGAGAGAAGTTAAGAACAGATTTTTTATTTTTTTTTAAGGCAGCCTGCTACGAAAGCCAACTTTATTTTTATTTTACTTAATCAGTAAAAATCATAGCATTTAGAAGGAGTTTAGCCCCTTTTTATTGTGGGAGCACTTTTAGCTTTTCGAAATGGACTTCTGAGAGATTAAATCATACTTGCATTGCTTTAAGAAGGAAATGGAATGAGATTTCCCATTGAGAAATGTTAATGCTTGCTAATGCTAGTAGAGTTCATTGCCATCCAACCTTTAAGCCATAATTTGGTGTCTCGGCCCCTTTTTTCCTCTTGGCCAAGAGCTTTTTTCTCTAAATACTGACACTGCTTTTGGCTATTACAACAGAGACCCCAATAACTAAATGAACTAATTACTAACTCCAAACCTCGACTCATTTTTCATCTGAAGAACTGGTTTTTGTGGCGCACACACACTACTTGAGCAGTACAGGAAAGTTGAAACACTTATTGTTCATAAATATTACATAATTTTTTTTTTTAAACCAAGTATCTTTTTATTGCTCCCCTGTCCTCCAAACATTATTAAAAAATAATATTTTGCAACATCTTAACGATTTGTACTTGATATACAATTTCCCTCTTGACGCCAGAGCACTTCAGGAACCTATGCGATCATGACGTGTGGAAAATTTAAGCGAGGCTCCTAATTACAATTTCCTGGCAAAAACATGCAAAAAATTATGTATGCATGGTCAGACAACCCTACTTTCTTGATAGAGAGAACAAAGGACATATCTACTACCTTTACTTCATCCTGAATCAGGCCACCTACCCGTGGATAAACATTTTTTACAGAGCTTCTGGAAGGAATCTTGCCCAGCCTGCACACTGAGATCCTTTTAATTCAAGGATGGAGAAGGACCACATTCACTCATAGACAACCACTGGGGGGGAGGGGGCAGTATTCCAGAGATGAGTGGCACCAGAGGTAAAAGTGTGTAGGGCAATGGAAGTGAGAAGCCTGGGTATGTAGTCCTCTCTTCAACTACCCGCAGCAATGAGGATCAGAGTGTGGTGCAGGTGATGGCAAACGCTCCAACATTTCTCCAATGAAAATAGGGACATCCTAGTCATTAATAATAATAATACCCCGTCCATCTGATCGGGTGGCCCCAGCCACTCTGGGCAGCTTCCAACATATATAGTGATATAAGAAAAAAAACCTGCTCCTGTTCCCTTATGGGGTAGCCAAGAGCCCATATAGAGTCCTTTTGTAGGTTCTCTATCGGTAGAAGAAAATAATGGAGAACAGCCAGAGAATATTGAGAAGCAAAGCAGCTAGTAAGCCTGATCTTTATTAACTGTTGTAACAGGGTGTTCCCCCACACACAGGAGAGAGGAGGAGGACCCAGAATAAAGGTGTGGCTGCCCTTATATAGACATTTTAAATTGTCCACCCTGGAGTCCAAGACCATCCCCAGAAATATCATACATACATCACAGAAGGGGTGTAGCCCATGACCACCCCCCAGATTCATCATACCTACATGACAGAAAAGGCGGTCTACAACAGAAGTCTGAGTGTGTTGTTTATCTCCTGTCTGGCAAGTTACCTGATTGCATTATCTGGGTTTTGGCCACTCTTTTGTTATTATAACTACTTAATTCCTGAATCTAGGTTACAGGTCACAGGCTTACACCCTGTTCATATCTTGAATGTGCCCTTAGGACAGGATTTGTGAGGAAAGAGACAATGGGGAAGTTTCCCACTTTGACCTTGCAGAGAAATATTTGAGGTCAATTTGTTCAATTTTTGGGGGTTTTAGACATGTGGTTTATATATACAGTTATGAACATTTTTTTTAATATGACCTTCAAATTCTTATAACAATTGAAACATAACAAAACATTAAACATTAAAAACTTCCCTTTACAGGGCTGCCTTCAAATGTCTTCTAAAGGTTGTATAGTTACTTATCTCCTTGGTTCAGGGTCGCATAGCTCCATACCCTCCAACATTTCTCCGATGAAAATAGGGACGTCCTAAGAAAAAGCGGGACATTCCAGGATCAAATCAGAAACCAAGATTGCTTCTGTAGATCTGAGACTGTCCCCAGAAAATTGGGTGTGGGTGTGTCTGTGGTGGGTCTAGAGCAGTGGTTCCCAATTAGGTAAATACTGCTAGACCCCCTACTTTTGATATTTTGGTATCTCTATGGTTATTTTTGCTACATGGTTTCACGAACCTCCTGGGGCCAGGGACCACCAGCTGGGAACCATTGGAGTAGAGGAAATGGGTAGAAAGAGCCAGGGCCACAGATTCAGGAGCAGATTTAAAATAATTTGCTGTAATCTGCTTTAGACTGTTTTTAATGCTGTATTTTATATTGCTGTAACCCACTCTGGGACCTTCTGGTGAAAGGTGGGTATAAACAATAACAAAAGGATGACCAGTGGGTGAAAACTGATAAGTGGCACAGAAGGTTCTGTAGCTTCTCTTGTTTCAACACAGGTACTGTATTAGAAAGACAAGCACCACCTCCAGGTTGATAGATGGCAATCCTAGGTGTGTATAAAAGACCCAGATTTTAAAGAGCCAGGGGCTGGAAAGAAGCAATTTGTATGTTAATAAAAGAATTGCACTTCTTTCTGAGAGTGCAATTGCTCATTGTCATGGCTATCTTGCATGATAAAATTAGCTCTTTAGGTTCTGTGAAAACACAGAGTGACCTTCATTTCACTGCCTTTCTTGGAATAATGGTTGCATTAAATACTCTTGACAGAAGTTTCCTAAAGGATGCAGAGGAAGATAAAACAGGTGATGGTTTGTGAAACCAAAAGGACATAAGAACTGGCCATATTTGTGTTTACATAAGCTGTTGTAGCCTGGCTGTTCCATATCCCAGTTTAGAAACCTGTTAGGTTAAACATTCCTGGTTTTAATTAAGAAAGCAGCTTCAGCCATTGATAAAATAACAATGACTCTTAATAAGAACCTCTACTTTGTTGAGATGTCAAGCCAGTTCAAATTACCTAAGAACATCTCTGGCAGCATATCCTCTCAAACTCAGCAAAGGCCCCAAAACAGATGAACAGGAATGGAGTCCTAAGACTCAACATGGCTGTGGAAAATTTTAGTATAGCCCTATTGGCCTTTGTTAATGACTTTAAGAGGAGACATGGGAGGAATTCCTGCATTCCCAAAACTATCAGGTGTTATGAGAATTACCTAAATTAAGTCTAGATGAATCCTGTAAAAATATTCTCTCTCTCTCTCTCTCTCTCTTTTTCTCTCTCTTTCACCTTTTAGCATTTAGCCCTCCCAAGGCAGTTAAAAAAAATCAAAACAGAATTAAATAATGAAATACATTAACACACCAGCACAACACAGCTTTAACCCAAGGAAGAGTGAAACAAGAATCTATTTAGGCATATGGCCAATGCAGATTGGGCCATGCATACTCTCTAGAGAAAGAATTCCATACGTGTGAGGCTACCACCAAAAAGGCGCTGTCTGTGGTACTTGTTTAATAATGATGAACCTTATCAGAAAGGCAGAAAGGAAAGCTTAAGAATAGGATGGGTTTGCATCAGTGCAGGAAGGCCTTTAAGCAACTGATAGCTTAGCCTTAGAACTTCAAATGTTATAATCAGCACTTGAAAGTGATCTCATAAATGAATAGGCAAGCAGTGCAACTAGCAACAATGCCTCCTACAAGCATTCTAGCAGGTGCATTCTGTGCCAATGGATGTTGCTGCACTCATATGTAGACATAACAACAACGTGTATAGTTGATGCAAGATCTGCTTTCTTCAGATAGGGCCACAACCCAAGCGGGAAACAGACAGTCATACACCTCCATAGATAACACTGAATCCAGAAGAAGACTCCCAGACTCTATGCTTAGCTTTTTAGGCAAACCTCTACCCCGTTCAAAACCACTTGCAAACTTCATACATCATATATTGTGCAATGCACCACAACACTTACTTTCACTGAGCCACCAAGATGGGGGAGCCTTTTTTAATTAAGAAAATAAACAATATTAATAATTCATACATAGTTATTATATAAATATTTCATCCTTTCTGTATGCAATAACAAATAATGACTAATGTGCTTTCCCCTTCCCCAACAACTCTAAAGTGGCAGGGGGAAAGAGGATGAGACACCCCCCCCAACACACACATATTATTAAAAAGGAAGCTGTGCTGAGAATCCACTTCTCTAATACGTGGCATTAAGCATTCTCAATGGCTCTAAATGAGATGAGCTTTGTTTCATCTTTCCCATGGGCAACATTCAGAGCACTGTAATATGTTAACAATCGTGCATCTTAAAAAGGCACTGGTTGTTCAGAGACTCCCTTATAGAACTGTGATGTTAAAATTTTGCCTTGGATGATCTAGTTGGATGGGCCAAAGGTCAGCTGTGTGTTTTGTTTTGTTTTAATGTTGCTGGTCTTAAAACTTAACGATGTACATTCCTAATGTCAACGTATTTCTGTTAGAATGATTAAGCACCCGCAAGGAGAACCTTACACGGTTTGGAAGGGGAGCATTATGGGGTATAATGTTTAAGCATGAGGAAAGAGGCCACTGTCACCTTGAGAGCAGAAGAGGTCTATTTCACAAAAGTGTACATATCTTTTTTTTGCATTCCACTAACACTATACTATTATACTTGCTAGACAATATTTCAACTGTGTTTTCCCTGGACACACCCTGGACTGGTGTGGTTCCTGTTGTAAAATGTCATTTTAAGATGAGAAACATGTCACCATTAACTGTTTTGTTTTGTTTAGATTATATTTTAGGCAAAGCAGGGCATTAAATTTTAGTCCCATACTTTTCTGCTCCCTTTTTTCTATTCTGTTTTGACCTTCAGTGTCCTTACAACAGCACAGTCACTCTTGTTCCCAGCTTTTGTGTGAATTTTTGCCACAGTCTTGTTGAGATTCTTTTTCCCTGACAGCAGCTGCATAGCTTTCCAATATTCCATGACAGACTCTTTCCCACCAACAGCTAGAATATTCATGAGAATTCCACAGAAGTCATTCAATGTTGGGCTTCACAAGTAATAGGAGATAATCAAACCACTTTGTAAATTAATATGTAGGATGTGTCTGCAGAATTTATATAAATATATGCAAATGTCTTTGTTAAACTGCATTTCAGTGCAAACAAATTTGCCTTTCTGTTACTCAGAATGAAATAGGATTTACTTTAGAATTTCTTTGAGCAGTGTGAGACTGAAGTTACTGAACATTGTAATGGTATCTACACTAGGTACTCAGACCTGTTCAGTTGCTAAAGCTTCTTTCAAGACATGAGGAACTTAGGAGTTGTTACACCTGAAGTTATCGACATTTTCTCAAATTTACAATTTTGGTCCCTTGATTAAAGCTAAGCCCACTTATGTTACCACAGCGAACATTTCTATGCCTTAAAAATACATGGTAGCACCTTCAGATGATAACCCTGCCTGCTGATTCAATGAGTTAAATGTCTATGTGTGTTATACCACACTTCAACAGAGCAAGGGAGATTGGACGGGTACACCATTTCATGACCCTGCAAGTCCAGAGCATCTGTAATTTTAAGAGCTTAGATATAAGAAGGAATCTGGACATCCTTTGCTTGTTCAAGTCCTGTATCAGGCAGTTGGCTGTCCAAGGACTTAGGAGAAATAAAAAACTTAGATAGGGCTAGGGCAGTGAGTATTCTGATAGATCAGTCACTGGAAGAGCCCTGTGTAACACACACAAACACGAGAGAGAGAGAGAGAGAGAGAGAGAGAGAGAGAGAGAGAGAGAAACATCCTATAATTATACCTATAAGGTTTTCCAAGACATGATAAGCTCTGTAATCATGGCATATTAAAAAGATCAGCACAATCAGCTCTCTAATAGAGGTACCCAAACATAGGAGAAGGTAACAGCAAAATCATTTCCCAAGCTTTCCTAGTTACAGATGGTAGATGATAGTCTTTGTTGCCATGTTGAGAATCTTCACATAGATGTTGTGGATTAGGGAATGAAAATGTTGCCTTGTTAAAAAGACTTATGGGAAATAACACCCCTCCCCAGGTTTAATGTCATTGCTAATGACAAGAGGGAAAGATAGGGGTGTAATTATATATTGGTTAGTCATCTTGAGTGCAGTTACTGAATACCCCAAATCAACAATGCTTTTGGAATTTTTCTTTTTTTAGATAGAGTTTTGAAATAATGCTACTGTTAGGTCTGCAGCTCTAGGATTAATGGAGACAAATGTGTTTCATTTGGCATAGCTTGGAGAGATGCCCACATGTAATGAGCCACACATTTCCCATTATTGCAATGCATTGACTTGCATTTTTTAAAACAAACCTGTAGACTCTGAAGTTTATTGCTCCTCTTTCTTATTTTAAAACCCCTTGGAGGCCGACTATCTCATTAGTCCTATAAACCCAAAATTCAATCAGATGAAGTTTAATCGATAGGGCAAAACAAGGTGTGTATCTGGCAGAAAGGACAACTCGTGTCCTCAAGCAGCTCTGAGGCTTAATAAAAAGAAAAAAAGTCAAATGTTGCCATTAGCCTACATTAGGCTTCCCCTACCCAATAACCTGCATATTTGGATGTGAATTATAGCTTCCAGGAAATACCTTTTTACAAAGACTAGTGCAGAATTGCTAAATGAGAAAGGTCAGTTTGTTCAAGTGGCATGACTTTAAAATTCTGGTTGATTATAGTGGAGCAGATTAACAACTGCATTGGAGTTACAAAGTTTTACTCTAATTCCCTGATATAAATCTGTTTTTTGTAGGTCAGCCTTTCCCAATTTGATGCTCTCCAGGTATTTTGGACTACAACTCCCAACGGTCCCAGGCATGGCTAATGGTTAGGGTTGAAGGAGTTGTAACTAAAACATCTGAAGGACACCAGGTTGGGGAAGTCTGAAATAGGTTATTCGACAAACCTGACACTTAGGAAGACGAACTCCTGATGATTATACAACTGAAGCCAGGAGAAAGCTTGCCACTGACAATATTATTACAGAGCAGGCCTCAGCCCTGAAAAGTTTACACTTCAGATAGACCAAGATGTTTGACGTTATGTGTGAAAGGAGACAGGGAGAAGAAATCACAGGAGATGAGATTCTATATCATATCTCTATCATTCTGCGTGAATGCTATTGGGTGTCAGTTGAGTATTTGTAACATAAAATGGTTGCTTCAGTTGCATAGACTCCACAGGTTTTATCCAATTAAGTTCTACACAGAGTAGACCCATTGAAATAAATGGACCTTATTAATGGACATGATGAACTTTCGATGGGTCTGCTTTGAAGAAGAAGAGAAGAGTTTGGATTTGATATCCCGCCTTTCACTCCCTTTAAGGAGTCTCAAAGCGGCTAACATTCTCCTTTCCCTTCCTCCCCCACAACAAACACTCTGTGAGGTGAGTGCGGCTGAGAGACTTCAGAGAAGTGTGACTGGCCCAAGGTCACCCAGCAGCTGCATGTGGAGGAGCGGAGACGCGAACCCGGTTCCCCAGATTACGAGACTACCGCTCTTAACCACTACACCACACTGGCTCTCCAGTGTGACTAGTGTTGGATACAATCTAGTAAGTCTATTCCAGCAGCCCACTGAGGACAGCCTTGCTAATAGAAGTACAGAATGTACCCAGCAAAACATTTGTACTTCTGTAAGAAAACCCTGCTCACACAATGCACTTCAGTACATCTACATGTGGGTAACATGCAATTTAAAGTTGTTTTTTCCTCACTTTGTTGCCCACATATTGGGGGAAATCTGAATTAAATGAGGGCAAAGTGTGGGCTGCCACTTGAATGAGGACATTGTGTGGAAAATGTGAAAAACATGCACGCAGGTGATGCCTCATATCCACTTTAAACTGTCGTGCGTATGCAACCTCAGTACCAGTAGTTGGGGAACAATGGTGGGAGGGAACTATTGTCTTCATGTTTAGTTTCTAGCCCTATAGACATCTGGTTGACCACTCTGGGAAAGAAGAAAATATAAGCCTGTGACTTGATCCAGCACAGCTCTCTTATACTGATCATTTATGAAACTGTGGACCCATAGGAATTGTGTGTTTACTTGGAAGCCCCACTGCATTCAATGTGGGTAAGGGTTAAACTATATTAAAGGCATGTTTGAATCCCATGCTTGAGAGTCCCCACAGTATTTTCTTTACAAAAAAAAAGCAGTTGCACTGCCCCCTTATCTGACTGCAACCACAATATAGTAGGGGGTGGGAGTTCATATTTTCCCCTTGCTATTTTCCTACTGAAACTCATATCCAAGGCTACCGTTAGTGTGTGCAGCCACTTGGGAGGCAAATAGCAGCATGTGAGACAGTTCAGTGGAAAAATGGATTGGGGGTAAGGGTCAATACCCATGCAAACTAGACCAGATTGAGGTGCCCATAGCTACTTTTTAAAAATACAGAAATAGATGTGGAGATCCTAAACCTAAGATTCTAACACAAATTAACATGTAGCTTGATGCTTTTTAGCAGGTAAAGATGGCACTACTAATCATGTCTGCATCCTGTCTCATATTAATATTCTTGTATGATTCAATTGAGTTCTTTACATTAATGTTTTTAAATAGTGGGTCAGATTTTGTTAAAACATTCAGTGTGCTTTATGGTTATATTACAGCCAAATCAGAAGTTGTGCCAACTTCTGATTTATTAAGGCATTGTGCCACTTTCCTTTTGCCCACTAAATTGAAAGTTCACAAGACAGGGTTCCAATCGTTTTAAAACAGAAGACAATTGTTTAATTAGTGGAATATTCAGTACTTAATTACAGTAGACAATTAAAGCCAATTAAATTTTGGCAGCCTCTTCACATAAGTGTAAATGGGTCTTTCTGTGATAGATTATGACATGGGAACCCAAGATACAAAATGAAAATACTTCATACATCAGCACTTTGTAATTTGGCAACGAAGTATGACCCCAAAGTTACTAGCCATTGTGAACTGTTTGCCTTAAAACAATGTTTTACTCTTTTCACATATTCTAGTTTTTTAAAAAGTATAGCATATGCATGTATACTTGGAATGAACTTTGGCTGGAATGAAAATTAAGTTGTTCAATAAGTTAAATGTTTCAAATCAGGCTAAGAACTCTGACTGAATTAACAAATGAAGGATTAATAATTCAAGCTTCTCACCACTTTGTGACAATAAGGACTCCAGGAGACATTTCAGTACGTCTATAAACATTTGATTCCATTTGCAGCAGGTGGCAGCACAGAGCCCCTACTCTATTTCAGTCAGTATCACCCATCTGTAACTACTCACAGAAATATATACTGGGCTTCCACTTACACAGGAGAGCTTTTCAAACCCCCTGAAATGTCATCACCTCTTAAGGTTGGGGGTCCAAAGCAGTATTCTGAGAGGTGTGAGACACTGTCACCTCCCCATATGCATGCAGATACATATTGGAGTTTCAATCCTGAACATTTATAATAATGATGAAAGCTGACTTTTAAATTTATTTATTTAATGAGAATGAGCCTTAATATGCAATGTTATGCTGGCTTTGTGTAATTAAAAGCAACGTATACATGAGAAAATGCATTTATACAATATACTGTAAAATCATTTCAAAATGTGCACTGCAACATTTATTACCACATATATCAATCAAAATTAGACACATATGAGACTTACATGTGATACAAAAGGAAAGAATATCACAATGCAGACAATTTTTTTTTAAAAAAAACATTTTTCAGATGAAACAAACCTTATTAATGGAACAGTTTTAAAACAGATAAAAATCAACTAGGTTGACTATTCCACATCTTCTGAACAAAGTCTTTTGCAATTTGATTTTTTTTATACAATCACATGCCCTTGCTTTCACAGCTGTGGAAAAATAAAATACATAATATAACTATGTTGCCATGCTCTTTGCAATTTAGAACTATCATAAAGATATAGTGGCAAAGAGAAAAAAATCTTCAAAAGTTGAGTAAAACAATCAAAATAACAACTAATTAGGCAGGTCCAAGAATGGTGTGTTTCGTACTACCCCTAAGCCAACACTATTTCTAAACATATTCTCACATAGCCATACAATGCTTCACATTGCATAATACATACACAAAAACTGCAGCTTACAAAAAACAAAGAGAGTTTAGGAGTTAAAGCACAGCTAACCCAATTCCAATATAGCTCATGAGCCTCTGAGGGTGAGAGGGCTCATCTGCACCATACTGTAGCCCTCTGGTTTGGCTGCTGTTCCCACATACTGTGGGATAACCAGCCTCACATAAATCTAATTAAAACATGAAGTGATTAATGCCATAGAGTAAGCTCTCCTGTCAGGTTTAGCTAGGCCACTCCTCCTTACATTGGGAGGAGGGTAATCAAACCTTTTGTTCCCCTTCAGTCTACCTGAGAAGCTCAAATTGTGAAGAGGTTTTGAGCTGGTTGCTGCAACTCAGACTACATGGCTCTTACAAACCATTTTTGTGTTCCTATGCCAATAATTTCACCACTGTAACTAATCCAAGTTTTACTGCCTTTGTTTTCTGGCTGATGCATGGAAATGCACATGAAACTGACCTTTGGAGAATTTGTAAGTAAACCATTTTTAAACTTATTGAACGTGGGGTCTTTTTCTAAGCTAGAGGAAGATGGGAACTTTGGAAGGAACTTAGAAAGTCATATTTTAAAGGTCTAATAGCTTATATTTCCATGCTTTACTTTGCTGCATATTTTGTGATTTTAAACTTCTGCTGGGGTTCTCTCACAAAAAATAGTTGCCCCAACCTTGGATCTTGACACCCAGGAATCCTCCTTTTGTATATCTATATTTTCCTTATAACCAACACATATTGCTTTACAAGGACCACACATGTGTTTACTTTTGTTTTGCATTTTGTGTAACATTGCCATTTTGAATATCCTGCCCATGGCTTTGCATAAGCAACCCAGATCCCTCCCTGCCCCCCACCCCGAACCTCTGACCATGAACTTTCCAGTGGAAAGAAGGTAAATTCATATGCTGCACAGGGGGCTTTTTTGTATTTCTGGGCTTTTGCCATATTAGATTTATTTGCACATCTGCGTAGAGATGGGTCTTTGCACTCTAACAAAAGAAAAGTACTAGGAATGCTTGAAAACAAGGAAATACAATTCTTGGCTTGTGGTAAGAAGTGCAAAATAGCTGAGAAGCACCATATAAGTAGAAACCTAGTAGCAAATAAAAAAACCTTATGTGATATTTATTTCATCAATAGCTATGATCATAGGAATGGTTATAATAAAAGAAAGTACAATTTAGTGCTTACATACCAGTTTTTTCTTTCTTTCATCTCTAAATACTTATTCTAGTTTGATAGCTTACTGGTTCTTAGTTTCTTTGGCTTTGAGTAACTGACTTGTTTTTCCTGCCAACATGTTAAAGCATTAAAGCAAATTACATTTACAATTAAGAAAATCAAAATACTTTGAACTGAGTTGCATTCAGCCAAGAGCTACCCTAACAAATGTCATTCCTACCTATTACATATTTTTATGCTGAAATATTGAAGTAATGCGCATACGACATGTGACTAGCAAAACATCTAAGATATCATTCTAAACATTTTGATTAAGTTAAAATCAAAACCAGCCACATTTTTTTAGGCCATGGAACTGAAAGGTTTTACTATAAACAAGTAAATATTTCAGTCAAAATTACCATGTAATGGAGAATCAGAATATGGGACTGGGAAGTATGAATGATATTCTAGAATTAATTAATTTGCTAAAAAAAACCCCACCCCTCTTATAAACATTTCTGAATAAGACCTTGTTCTTAATGTGGTGCTTTCCATTATCTGTTTTATGTATGAGTCAATACGGCAAATTTCCCTCTCCTTGTTCTTGCACTAACATGCCTATAAATACTATTACTAAACCTTTAACTGCTGTCTTTTTCCACTTCTGTTTGATGCAGATGCCAAGTGTGTTTCCATCTTTGACAAAATCTGAACTGAGTTTGTATCTTTGCAATGGGATGACTTGTTTGTCTTAGGTATCTTAAAAAAAACAAAACAATATTATTCCACCATTAATTTACAATCATACATGGTTACAAATGTCCTTGGAAATGGAACTTTAAAAAATACGTATAGTGTGATGTGTCTTATCATTACAATACATTCTGTGGAAAACTTTTAATCTTTTTTCTGTTAATTTTAATTCTTTTTACTTGTTTTTAACTGCTCTTATTGATCATATGAAACCTGGTGGGATAAGTCCCATGATTGGAATGTAATAATGGGGGGATACAATCTATTTCAGAGAAACAGACCAGACAAGAAAGGAGGAGGAGTGGCGTTATATGTCAGGGATGTGTATACCTGTGAAGAGATCCAAGATTTAGAACCTCAAAGCCAAAGTGAGAGCATTTGGGTCAAAATTAAGGGAGAGAAGAATAACAGTGACCTCATTGTGGGAGTTTACTATAGATCCCCAAGCCAAACGGAGGACATAGATGATGCCTTCCTGGAACAGATGGCCAAGCATGCAAAAGGAAGGGAGATAGTAGTAATGGGGGACTTCAATTACCCGGATATTTGTTGGATGTCAAACTCAGCCAAGAGCATAAGGTCAAACAGATTCCTCACTGGCCTTGCAGACAACTTCATTGTCCAGAAAGTGGAAAAAGCAACAATAGGAACAGCCATTTTAGATCTGGTCCTAACCAATGTTGATGACCTGGTTAGTGGGGTAGAAGTGGAAGGATCATTAGGCGCGAGTGATCATGCTCTTCTGAAGTTTACTATACAGCGGAAAGGAGCAGCCAAGCATACTAGGACTCAATTTCTTGACTTTAAGAAAGCCGACTTCATAAAACTTAGGGAAGTGCTGGGTGAGATCCCATGGACAGTAATACTAAAAGGAAAGGGAGTTCATGATGGCTGGGAGTTTGTTAAGAGGGAGATAGTAAAAGCACAACGTCAGGCAATACCAATGAGACGGAAACATGGAAGGTGCCTAAAGAAGCCAGGGTGGCTATCTAAAGAACTTTTAACTGAGTTAAGATTAAAAAAGGATGTGTACAAAAAATGGAAAAGGGGGGAAACCACCAAAGAGGAATTCAAACAAATAGCCAGCACGTGTAGACACAAAGTCAGAAAAGCTAAAGCACAGAATGAACTCAGGCTTGCTAGAGAGGTTAAAAGCAACAAAAAAGGCTTTTATGGGTATGTTCGTAGCAAAAGGAAGAACAAAGAAACAGTGGGGTCACTCAGAGGAGAAGATGGTGAAATGCAAACAGGGGACACAGAAAGGGCTGAACTCCTCAATGCCTTCTTTGCCTCAGTCTTCTCCGATAAAGAAAACAATGCCCGACCTGAAGAATTTGAAGCAAATGATTCAGCAAAGGAAACACAGCCCAGAATAACTAAGGAGATAGTACAAGAATACTTGGCTAGTTTAGATGTATTCAAGTCTCCAGGGCCAGATGAACTGCATCCAAGAGTATTAAAAGAACTGGCAGATGTGATCTCAGAACCACTGGTAGTCATCTTTGAGAATTCCTGGAGAACAGGCGAAGTCCCGGCAGACTGGAGGAGGGCAAATGTTGTCCCTATTTTCAAAAAGGGGAAAAGAAAGGACCCAAATAATTACCGCCCAGTCAGTCTGACATCAATACCAGGGAAGATTCTGGAGCAGATCATTAAGCAAACAGTCTGTGAGCACCTAGAAAGGAATGCTGTGATCACCAATAGTCAGCATGGATTTCTGAAAAATAAGTCATGTCAGACTAACCTGATCTCGTTTTTTGACCGAATTACAAGCCTGGTAGATGAAGGGAACGCAGTGGATGTAGCCTACCTTGATTTCAGCAAGGCATTTGACAAGGTGCCCCATGATATTCTTGTAAAGAAGCTGGTAAAATGCGGTCTTGACTATGCTACCACTCAGTGGATTTGTAACTGGCTGACTGACCGAACCCAAAGGGTGCTCATCAATGGTTCCTCTTCATCCTGGAGAAGAGTGACTAGTGGAGTGCCACAGGGTTCTGTCTTGGGCCCGGTCTCATTCAACATCTTTATTAACGACTTGGATGATGGACTCAAGGGCATCCTGATCAAATTTGCAGATGACACCAAACTGGGAGGGGTGGCTAACACCCCAGAGGACAGGATCACACTTCAAAACGACCTTGACAGATTAGAGAACTGGGCCAAAACAAACAAGATGAATTTTAACAGGGAGAAATGTAAAGTATTGCACTTGGGCAAAAAAAAATGAGAGGCACAAATACAAGATGGGGGACACCTGGCTTGAGAGCAGTACATGTGAAAAGGATCTAGGAGTCTTGGTTGACCACAAACTTGACATGAGCCAACAGTGTGACGCGGCAGCTAAAAAAGCCAATGCAATTCTGGGCTGCATCAATAGGAGTATAGCATCTAGATCAAGGGAAGTAATAGTGCCACTGTATTCTGCTCTGGTCAGACCTCACCTGGAGTACTGTGTCCAGTTCTGGGCACCACAGTTCAAGAAGGACACTGACAAACTGGAACGTGTCCAGAGGAGGGCAACCAAAATGGTCAAAGGCCTGGAAACGATGCCTTATGAGGAACGGCTAAGGGAGCTGGGCATGTTTAGCCTGGAGAAGAGGAGGTTAAGGGGTGATATGATAGCCATGTTCAAATATATAAAAGGATGTCACATAGAGGAGGGCGAAAGGTTGTTTTCTGCTGCTCCAGAGAAGCGGACACGGAGCAATGGATCCAAACTACAAGAAAGAAGATTCCACCTAAACTTTAGGAAGAACTTCCTGACAGTAAGAGCTGTTCGACAGTGGAATTTGCTGCCAAGGAGTGTGGTGGAGTCTCCTTCTTTGGAGGTCTTTAAGCAGAGGCTTGACAACCATATGTCAGGAGTGCTCTGATGGTGTTTCCTGCTTGGCAGGGGGTTGGACTCGATGGCCCTTGTGGTCTCTTCCAACTCTATGATTCTATATTTCTTGTAAACAGCTCCAAGTTTTACTACAAAGTAAGTGGTGCCATATATAAATTTTGTTAAAATAAATAAAAGGAATGAGAAGAAAACTGGAAAGAAAGCAGATGCTTTTGGCAAGGTAGTTTACATATTCAGTGCTAGCCCTGAGTATAAGAAGGTTTTGAACTTTACAGAACTCCACTGAAAGTCTGATCATGCTATTTAATATACATTTTAAATGTACATTTTGTAATACATTTAATTCTCTTTTAAGAGTGTCATGCTAATGTCAAAGACATTATGTGTTGACCTCGCTTTGCCATCTAAGGAAACAAGTAGTCAAAATATACTGGCAATCTATGCGGTACAACCCAATAATACTTACTGAAGTTAATGAAAAAATGTTATTCATTTGTCTGGTAGAAAAAGACCAGCATCAAAATAAATGAAAAGGGTATTCTCACTTACCCTTCAAAAAGCACATAGCGAAAAACTCCTAGGCATTTTCTCATCTAGGCACTGATCAGCTTGAGGCCTTAGTTTTAACCATGCAGTATTAGTATGGTGTTCGAATTATTTTCTAAGGTAGAAGTAGCTAAACTGTGTTGCCCTCCAGATGTTATTGACTCCAGCTCCCATCATCCCAGCAAGCATAGGTAACAGTCAAGGATGATGTGGGTTGTGGTCTAGAAACATCTGGAGGACCACAAGTTCCACATCCTTTTCTAAGGACACATCTGCACAGATTTGTTTTATTTTCTGTTGGGCTCAGCAGCGCTAATTAAGCCCATATGATTCCCACAGGCCATACAGCACGCACACACAGCCTGAGCTAAGCACCTGATATTCAGATAGGGAAGGAAGGTATTTGTAAGAAACTGCTGGCTAAGCCTAAGTCATATACCTGAAATTTGACACAAAATGACCCCCCCTTCTTTCTATGCTGTCTTTGTATGAATCAGCAGTATGAGGAAACTCCTATGCTGAAATGGATTAAATACCTTTATTACTAGGTATACCTGTAGGCAGTTGCCCTGCAGATGATGACTAGAAGTCTTAATGGTATCTTGCTGGGATATTCCTAGTGATTCTTTGTGATCTCCTTGTTTGGCCCTACTGTGTACTGAGCTGCATAAACTGTAAGCATTCATTTTCTCTTCTTCAGCTGAGCTTTGTATTTGATTGTGAAATATTCTGGGATTTCCCTCATCCACATCTGAGTGAGACATGCAGGGATGGGATTTCTTTGACTCGGTGGTCAAGGTATTCTGGCTTGTTCTGAAATTTGAAGGTGTATTCAGATGCTGGTGGACAACTGATACATGATGCACTGCAAGGTCACTAGGTGATTTCAAAGAGGAATTTAGTCTTATGGATTTGAATTTACTTGAATCCCTGTCTAAAACTCCTCCATTAGCTAAAGCATAATTTGCCAAGTGTCCATAATTCTCATTTTTCTCTTTTAATGCAAGTTTACTAGACTTAACATTGGCTTTTCCAGTCTGTATCCGAAGAGCACTTCCGTTTGTAATATTTTTTAATGATGCATCACGTAACAATTTGTTAACTTGATCTGTACTAGGCTTGAATACAGCCAATTTAGCAGCTGTGTTCATTACTTTAGAAGCATTCTGCCTTTTCTTTTCATGGGTGGCCTTTGTGGTCTGCTTATCCAGCTGCAACAGCTTTCCTTTAAAGATGGGTATGATTCTGGTAGAATAATTTCTTAAAGTATTATTTGACGTTTTAAAAGATACTTTTGAGCTTAGCATTCCTGCAGATTCTTCTGAAGTTTTTTCTTGTTTCCTACTATACACTTTTCTCCCTGGCGCCTCAATGTTCTTGTCTTCTGCTAGTAAACTGAGATTAGTAAAAATATCTGTTTTCGGTTGGTTGGCTTTAAGCTCCATCTTGTGGCTATTTTCTATAGCACATGCTGAAGAACTGAGCATGCCCTTTTTTGGAATTACCGGTACTTGAGTCAAAGTTACCTTGCAGTTCCTTTTTCCAGTGAGATTGGCTGGTTTGGAGCTAACTTTCTAAAAACCGAGAAACCACAGAGTAATTTGAAATACATTATGTACCATTAACAGGTTTTGTATACAACAATTTTTGGGGAAAATCTGAATTACTTGGGACGGGAAGTGTGGGCTGCTACTTGAATGAGAACATCGTGCGGATGAAGTAAAAAAACAAGCAAGCATGCAAGGCATCAAAACAAATAAACTACATAGTTTAAGACTGCTGGGTGCCCTGTCATGTTGGGGGAGGGTGCCATATAAATAGCACAATGATTAGTTTCTGAAGTTATTACTAGTTTCTGAAGTTCTTACTAGTTTTCCCACAAATCAGTGGAAAACTGCTCATAATAATCAGAGATCCTAACTAGGAAGACCTGGAATCATTTTAGGCACATAACTATTTGCAGTTATCATGCCAGCAACAAGAGCAACCATCACATCTCTGGTTGTCACAGTAAAAATTATGTGGACTGCTTTGGTTTCCACGTGACTGCTGTGTCTGCTTTAGTTGTTCACCCTCTTACTTCAGCCACTTCATATATTATCCCACTGTTATAAGAGCAGAAAGAGATGGCTTCTATGTGCCACAATGGCAAAAACCAAAGTACAGTAGCTGTCTTCCAAAGTTTCTAAAACTATTCCCAAGATCCATTAACAATACATCCAGGAATTTCAACAGGAATATTTAAATAGCCTTTACCTGTACAGATGATTGGGTAAGATCTTTGGTGGCATATAATGCTTTACTTATCATTTTAACAGGAAGCCCACAAATGTGTGGAATGACAGTCTTCAGATCAGCAGCAAAAGCACTTAGAACACCTTCTAAATCTACTCTAGGAAAGTACTGCACTGGCTGACTTCGTATGCAACTGAAAGGATATCTGAGTTGGTGTTAAGGACTGAAAGAAATTGTTTGAGAAATATACATAGAGAAGTTGTTGCTTCATTCCTTGTGCAATGTGTATGATAAAGACAGGGGGTACAATCTCCTGCACAAGGTCTACTGAAATGAATGGAAGCTGCACACAAGTGCCCCTTTCCAGCTCCTGTTTATTGCAACAAGGCTTTCACTGGGAAATTTTCCTTGATTAAGGCCATGCTATATCTGCACCTTAGCAAGAATTGTGAAGAATGGGATCATTTGGCAGTTAGCGCCACTGGCGCTCAAAAGTGTGTGCAGACTGCAAAAGGGCAAACACATAACTGTTGACAATGACCATTTAAACTTCCATAACAATTGATGTAATTGATGCATCTGTGGTAGCAACTGATGCATCTGTGCTGATTCAGCTTAAAACTGAAATGGAGCACAAATAAAGTGAAGACAATTTGAATCAAGATTTAACAAAACAAAATAAGTTATGTTCATATGTATTTCAGTTATCTAAAGAATAGTGGTTCTAGTTCATGCAGTGCTCTGCAGCTGCTGTGATTCTACATAGAACATTACAGTGCAGCACAAAGAAATCTGTTTTTGAAAAACCCACCCTTTATTTACTTTAAAAAATAAATTTTGGGCCATTATGCTTTTTTCAAGCATGTTTTTACAACTATATAGATTCTGCCTGCTGAAATATCAGAAGCTGGGTAAAATGTTCTAATAGTCGGAATAATACTTCAGTGTCCTTCATACCCCCTTCTCCCTCCCAATGAAGATAAAAATCAGGATAAATGATTCAAAACAAGAAAAAAAAATCTAAATTTGTACAGAATTTAGGTCACAGGATTTAGCTTTTTGGTGTAGAATTTTGATTGTGTGTTTGTGACCATTTAAAAAATGATTTATAACTCAGATGAAATTATGTGTATTCAGAGTGGTGATAACTATTATTTGCACTTAACAAATGCTGAATGGGAAATAGCCTTTTATGTTCTCACTAAAATCAGAGACTTTAAAAGGGCTTATGTTATATTATGTCACTTTCATTTACTATGGAACTACTTGATAATTTTAACTACTGAGCTTGATTATTTTATGAAACTTTGTGTATAGCAGGTTTGGCCCATAATCTTAGGTAGGTGCCAAAAAGGAGAAATAAATTAATACATAAATATAAAGTTTATAAAAGATATGTGAAGAGTTGCTCCCCTATCAGTTTGAAGTAAACGTTGCAATAAATCCCAGGATCCTCCGGAAGAATATAGCCATACTGAAGAAAATATATATACATAAATACAAGGAGGTTAAGAACTTGCTATATAAAATAGTCAACATTGAACAAATTATGTATTTGCACTCACTTACCAGATTTTCCCAGTGAAGCTGCAAATCACTATATGACTGGAATGGAGTATCGGGTGGAATTATGTGGCTAATGCTTATGATCTGACCCATTTTCATGCTGTGCAGAAGTAAGGAAAGAAAACTAAAAAATAATAATTCCATGCCATATAATGAGATAGAAAACATAGTTACTTTCATGACACATATGAATTGTGCTGGATGATCCTACAGTCCACCCACACCAGTGAGTGATTTACAGCATTGTAACTTAACTTGGCTAGTGAAACAATTTGCCTGTTTTACAGGAAGTAGATCAGAAACTGAACTGTCACTCTTTGTTTATAATTTAACAGTAAAATTTTATCTGCTACAAAGCTGTGACATTTTCGCCAGTCTCTCATACAGAAAAAGCTGGTAACGCAAATTTATCTGCAGATATCACTTACAGTTTGATACAGGGAAAACAGATAGAATAAATTTTCCTATGGAAATGTGTAAAGATTAAAAATAGTATGCAATAAAAATAAAAATATAGACTTTGAAAAATTCCTTTTTTAAAAAAATAATGAATATGCCAATTGAATTTGTATGAACACTTATGAAAAGTTGACATTGGTCATGAAATGTTTTTTCTCCTTGAGTAATCAATTTCCAAACTAGTCATAATTACTAATACATATTGCAGGAGATGTGTTGTTCATCTCATTAGCATTTCTTGTTGAAATATAAAAACATACCTTGGCAAAACATAGCACCAGTTACTTAAAATAGAGTATTTTTGAATGATAGCATTATTATCACTGTCAAATTTCTTTAAGATGTTTGCTGAAATATTAAATTCTTCAAGCTGAGAATAGAAAAAAATCAATAAAGTAATTTTTCAAAGTATCTGCAAACATATACGGCAAGTAAGTATTATGCATTAAAATAATTAAGGTACCATAAAAACCTATACAGCATTCATCTACTTATTATGAAATCAAAACTTCATGAGTACATTGGCTTATAACCAACATGGCACTAAGCAACAATCTCACCAGTACAAATATTTCTCTTTGCAGAATGGGACTCCCCATCCTTCACACTCACTAAATCTGTTCTGCAGATTCCCCAACCCTCTGGAGCAGATTTGGAGAAGGTGTAGGGTAAGGAAGGGGAAAGTGTCATAAATAATAAATAAACCCCCAATAGGATGCAGACTTGCAGGCCTAGTTAAAATGCAAGTAGAAAACATTGATTTACTCCTGTACCTCAGGTGGTGGCAGACGTACTGTGAAAACTTCGACACTAATGCAGAGCTGAGTCTCTGATACATTGATGTCCATAACTAAAATAAAATTTGTAATATTCAGATAATTAATAGGCAAAAAGATTGTGCTTAATTTTAAACAAAGTTTCCAACCAACAATTTACACTATAGGAATCTGGCAAATCCAAGAGCTTAAGCATGTAGCAAATAGCCATCCCACCTTCTCTGTGTAGCCCTAGCCTAGCACTTTTCCTGGCAAAAGGGTTGTTTGCAGCAGCTACAGTTGTTAGAGCTATAAGGGAATTTGAACCCATGCTTGAGGAAAACCATAGTGCTTATGGTTCCAGACATGAATTGTTGATCTCCTAAAGGTCACAGAATTAGTAGCAGTAGAGGGGCATTCTAGGTTTTTCCTGGTAGTTTACTTGTGCCTAGTATTGGGGAGTGACATAATATAGGCATTCCTGTCATCACTGCATGTTGACAACTGCCTTTCATGCACACGTTATGTGCAGTCATCTTACTGGCCTCTGATTGCCACTTGACAATGGGAAATATATGCATAATCTGCCTTCATGGTGACTGATATACCAGGCTTTTAAAGATACATGACAGGATTCACCTAATAAAACCCATCAGCAAGGGCTTCAGTGTGCCCAATGGGGCTTTCCCCCCTCCTCAGCCCCCCAAAATTGGCTCAGGGGGGTGTTGAGAGAACCCCCAGTGTGTGGTGGGAGTGAGGAGAGGGATTGTTCCATCTTGCAAGCTGATATGCTTGTGCAGCCTGAACATTTGTAATAGCCTGACATAGCATTCCACCGAAAGATATCTTCATCAGGTTCCAACAAAGCAAACATAGTAGAGGTTCAGCTGGTGATCCTCTGTACCTGCATTTGATGCACAAATTATTCCATTATTTTTCAACCACACTGACATGAGTACACATATCACCAAAATAATTTCAGGTCCTGAGAGGGCAACATATATTTTCTTCAATCAATATTGTACTTACCAACTGCATTTTGCTTTCCCCTTTGTGACAGAAAATCTTTCCCTTAACAAATGGAATTGGTACATATTATAAAACAAATATGCCTGCTGCCTTTATAAAGCCTTTACAAATCAGTATTTTGGAAAGGATCTGGTTTCTCCCATCCAAGGCTGCCTCAAAATAGATTCCTTATGCAGTATGAAGCTTGGGTTCTCAAACATTTCACCCCCAGGGCCCACTTGAGATGACTAGAAGTTACTGAGACCCACAAGACACAGAATGGTGGTGCAGGGACAAAGCCAGAAAGAAAATGGTGCTAAATGGAAGCAGAGTTTGACATAATCCGTTGGCAATGATGGATATCATTTTCCACTGATGTCTAATCCATTTTAGGAAATTCTTTGTCACAGCATTTTCCTTGTGACAAGGAGTTCCATAACTTAGCTTTCCCCAAGCTAAGCACAGACACTTGAGCTGGAGGTACTATGACTCAACATCCCAATTTTAGACAGAATTTGCTGATTCAGAGCGTCTAAATCAGGGGTTGTCAAACCTTTTGGATCAAGGGACACATTTTTTTTATTTTCAGAGAGGGCTGAGGGCACCAGTCACAAAACCTTTTATCTCACTCTTTAATTACCTTCAGCACCTCCTCTGGTCCTTTGGGGGGTGGAAACTATCCTTACCTTTTCTCTGTCTCCTGGCCATCTTTATTTAGCATACAAGGAGTTGGTGCAGGCATTGGTCCCACCAAAAGGCTATGGCATGGCTAGGGAGTGGGGCAGACAATTGAGGAGGCACTGGCTAGACTGTGCAATTGAGCCCCACTGAATGAAAAATTCAGTATCTTGAATGGAGTCATGACAATTCAAAGAAGCTGACAAAGTTGTCTAGGCTTTTCTTACATAGGATTTTATATGGAAGTGAATATGTTTTATTTCTCAGAGTTGTGCTTTATCTTCTTTGAACCTGTAAATGCACAACTGTCATGTCAAATACCATTTGGCAGGAGTTCCGGTAGTGAACAAGCAGTGTGTGGTCTGATGAAATATGAACAAAAATTCTTGTTCTAGTCATGCTATGCAGTTTAGCTCAGTGCTATTCAGTCAGTGTCCCATGGGACCTTTATTCCTTTTTCTCAACTCTCCCAAACTAGTTAGTACTAGGGGAGGTGACTGCCCAGATCAGAAGGAATATGCAAATATGCATGGGTATTATAAGCATTTTCTAAAGTAACACTTAAAATTTCCTTAGGATCACTTGACAAAAGAAGTTCTAAAGCTAGCAAATTGGCAATGTATGCAGAAAAGAGCAAATATATAACACTACATAGGACTGTGATTGTCAAAGGTTCAGAATAAATACCTTGTATCAAGAGATGACCAGCTTGGTTCCAATTAGGAGCAAGTTTGGCTATAAGTGTATAGGACAGGCAGGTTTGAAAGACAGCTGGAACAACTCTCTCTGGCATTGCCATCTAGTGTGATAAACCAAAAAACAATAAAAAATACATGCTTTCTCTTTCAAAATATGCTAATCATAGAGCATACTGACACTATATGAAGTTGATTGATCCATGCAGCGAAGTACATTCCACTCTGTCTAGCCGCAGCTCTTCTTTACCAAAGGGCCAAATTAAATGGGGTGACCAACAATTGCAATTGGCAGTTGTGGGACAATTTTCTGTTTGGTAAAACAGATGGTTTGAAGGGCAGGATACAGGACCACAGTGTGGGGAGAGAAGAGATGTAATCCACTGCCTCTGCCATGGTTTTTATCTTGATTGTCTCCACCAGGGAGGGAGGAGCTGTTATTTGCAGGAGGGAAGCTGCCATTGGCACTCTCTTGGGGTGGATAACAGCTGGGCAGGTGACCCATGGTGGGGACAAAGGGTAAAATCTTATCTCCCACAATGTTGGTTCCAATCTGAGTTGTTATCTACTAAACAAAAAAACAATCATTCAGTTCCCAGTGATGTGATTGAAATATCTAGTTTTGCCTTTGAAAGTGCTAACACAGCTTCCCAGTGTGCAGTAAATTACACAAGTTATTTTTCTTGGTTCAACATAATGTAGCAGTGTTGTATACTATTACAATTGTATAACATCTGTGCTAAAAAATGAAGTGAAAATGTAAGCTCTGTACTGAGGTACAGTCCTTCAATAGCCATCAATTTTCATGTTTTCTAATTTTCCTGGTTGGAGAGGAACGGTGGGAGAAACCAGCTGGGGAACCACCAAGGGAAGAAGACTCAGAGCCCAGAGAGTGGTGGTGGGACAATGATGAGTGGTCAGAGGGAGAAGACTGGGAAAGGGAGGTATTGGAAGCTGAGGAGGTAACAGGCCTTAGTGAGCTGGGAAAGTGTGTAACAGAGAGAAGTTCCGAATCAGAGGCAGAAGCTGAAGCAGGAGGTGGAAGGAGAGAGGCCAAGAGGCAGAGATGAGTCAGGCTGGTGAAGTGTCATGGGTGTCTCCTCCTGCTGCTGCAGCAAGCTCCCCTCCCTCTTGTCTCCCTGAACCAAAGGCAGGAAAAGGGTGGAAGAGCGATTGGCGATGCACAAGTCACAGTCTCCAATTGCTTGGAAAACAAACCCTGGAGAAAAGGGGACTTAGACAGCTGTAGAAAGGCAGGGACCTTCCATATCAGCAACTGATTCATGGGAACAAGAGATAAGTTGCTGTGCCCGCTAGGCCTAACACTTCTGTGTCAATTGCGTTTTTGCTAGTAGTGTTACCGGAAAAATCCGAGGGCTCCCTTGGACAAAAACAAAGACACCAACCAGGATAATTTGGAGCAAAACAGCAGCCTGTAGGCTTGGCCTTTATTGAACTGTTGCAACAGGGTGTTCCCCTCACTTGCAGGAGAGAGGAAAGACACAGAAAGATGGTGTGCAAGACCTTATAAAAACTTTTGAAATTCCCATCCTCTAGGTCAAGCCCACCCCCAGAAACATCATGCATACATTACAGAAAGGAGGGGTTGACATCATGCATACATTACAGAAAGGAGGGGTTGAGGGAGGAGTTGTGGTGGTAACCTGAGTGTCCTGTCACCTGGCTGGTTCCTCCTTTCCCCTGCCCATGAGTCACTTCCAGGAGACAAAGGGGAGTTGGCAGTTTCCTGCCCCCAGAGGGAAGATCTGATCATTGTCCTTTGTTTCAGTCCATGCTGAATCCACTCCCATATGCAAGTTCTTTGTGATCTTGATGGTCTTCTGTCTAGGACCATCAGGGTTGGCATAGCAACTGGGCAGGGCTCCTGTGGATGTGCTGGGATGGTGAAGGGATTATGGCTGACCAGAACCAAGCCACCCCCCTTTGATAGTCCTTGTCATATGGAGTAAAATAAAAATGGAACAGTGCAAATCCGATGTATGGTTGATTTTTCTATGAATTTATAACAGAAGTGTGGCATATGTAGTGTGTGAGTGTGAGTGTGTGAAGTTTGTACAAACTGAATGATTGGGGTGGGGGGTTCCTGCTACAGTAGAGATAGCTCCAACTTTCACCGTGTGATTTACCGCTGGCTCACTCCTGAAATTTGCCCTTTTCCTTTTCACTTTTCCTACAGAAAATTAGTTCTGTATTGATAGATAGCAGGTCAGGGGACAGAAACCTACAAAAACAGTTTTTCTGTTGATTTATACTAATAGCAAATTCATTATCCAAGTGTGGATTCTTATACAGCCTTAACAAGCTTAACAATTCTTAACAAGCTTGTGTGAACTGGTGAGGCACTGAACTGGTGATTAAAAAAATAATCAACTTGTGTTACTACAGGTAGTCCTAGGTATACTGCCACCAGCCACTGGACTGGACTGGGCATTATAAAGAAAACTTTTCAAACTTTTCAGAGAGCTAGGTTTTATGTGAGGTATATACATTTAGCAAATAAACAAAACAAATAAGTATATGCAATTGCTAAACAATGTAACCAGGCTTAGAAAAAACTTTTATTACTTACTATAGATCTGTTTTTCTCTATATAAGCTTGAAATTTTCCTGACTTATAGAAGAGTATCTAAAACAAGCAAAACAAACAAATATATCACAGATAGATATTGTTTGGATACATTTAATGAAGATAATCTTACATTTTTTGAGAAAAATGCAATTGGTCTCACTCCCATATGTAGAAATGTTGAAATTTTCTCTAAATGACAAAAATCACTACAAAGAAACTATGTTACTTGGTTTGTTCATGACAGTTGTTTGTCTTTAGAATCTTTCTAAACTCATGTATTTAAGGGAAAGAGAAAATGGGAAGGCACTATGTTTAGTCCCCTTGTGACTTCAGGATAAGACCTTTCCAGAGGGTGGCTGATAAAGGCAACTGTCAAATGCTACGGTTGTATAACAAGCTTCTATGGACTGGAAAGTAATAGTCTAATCTTAAGATCAAGGTATCAATCACATGAATTCTGCTAACAATCTTTATCTTTGTAAGCATGTACATTTGCAGCCCTGCTAAGGAGCCTCATCACTGGCTTGTTCTCTGGTATAATATGAGATAGAAAGAATAGGGGGTTAATGTCACATATTTAGGGATTTAGGGGAGTGCTACTGGTTCAGTCACTTTGGGTGCAGCGCTTGGGGTTGTTGCAACTATGATATAGAGTGAAAGGTGAGGGGGGTGGTTTGCTGAATTTTGGCATCACACAGGATGCTGTTGAAATTTGAGACCCCCAGGCCTGCCACTGAATGTCTCCCAGTTTTTCCTCCTTGTTCTTGGCCTCCAACCTAATCAACCGTTGTAGCCAGAATGTTTGATCCTCAGACATATGATCAACATTTAAATTAAAGATGGGAGGCCTCTCATGCTTTCTGTGGTTGCCTGGAGTCCTATAAGACTTTGGGGTCTTTAGGGAAGAGCCAGGTCATTCCAATTGCCAGGGCAACCAGGCCTCTATACTTTTCTGCTTGTACAGCCTCACCAGTTCACTGTTGCTTGGCAACTTGGTTTCAGTTCTCCAGATCCTGGATGGGGAGTGGCAGTTTATTCCCTGGGGAAATCTTGTCCTGGAAAACCCTGACTTCATAAGCTCAGACATAAGTGTGTGCAATATCTTGTCCAGGGGATCTTGGACCATCTATACTCTGAATTTATATATAAGTTACCAGAAATATTATTACTGACCGTCATAACCACTGAAATTTGATTCAATGTTCCAGGAACAGGTGAAGAAAGCACATCTTGATGCAGATGCAAGAGTTGCCTAGGTAAAGCATTCAAAACTTGTCACTAACCTCCACAATTCCATAATAGTAAATCTATAACCCAAAGTACACTGCACTCTACAATTTTTTTTCTTTTAGTCAACATTCTTTAAGATGTTGCTTCACAGTCATCTAAGTGTCCTCAGAATAACTGGCCATTAACTATGTATATTCTTTAATTCCATGTATCTTACCATAGATATTACTCATGGAAGTGAAGCACAGTTGATCAATTAGCAGAAAACAAAAATCCTAGCAAATGCAATTTCATATGTATGGATGCAATATCCATTTCTATATGTAAATTCTACTGGCCCATTCTTAAGACCTGATGTGCCAGCAAGCACAGGTCCACGTAGTCTGAGGCTAGGCTACAATTTTTAGAGGGAGACTAAGTCAGAGGTCCTTTACTTTTGAAATCATTTGAAGTGAGGCATATTGTGATAGTTCCATAGTAACATCAAGTTTTGTAATGTTGTAACAAAATCTTTATTGAGTCTTAAATATTTAATAATGTGTATTCATTATTGACTGGGTGCCTAAAACTGGCTTTAGTCAGAGGCAGCAAGTGTTTTATACACTCAGCTTCTTATCATTTTGGCATTTATTAGTGTACAAAGCATCTGAATTGTGAAGAAAGAATATCAGAACTTGAGCTACAGCAACTCTCTCACAGTCACAACAGAGTGTTCCTTGGCTCAGCAAGCTGCAATAGGATTGTTGGACCCTTTGCAGATAGTTTCAGTGCCTGTGATCTAACCATGATAAGCAACCTATATGTAAAAACATCAATGCATGCTTTCCCCCCAGCATCATCATTCCCCCTTCCGCCATGTGTCCACTATGAACTTCATTAGGATAGCAAAGGTGCAAAAAATACAATAAACAAATTTCCTTTACCTGCACATCTTCCTTTGTGCTGTTCTAATTTCTGTTGCTGCGAACTGAGAATTCAGTGTAACCTTCACGGCACAGAGTTTTCGCAGCTCAGGCAGACTGATGAAAAACAAAGACTGGCACGTAACGTCATTCATATTGCTTTGCTAGCTACAAGAACTGAGTAATCTCTGACCTATAACAAAGTGGAGGGTGGGAAATGATTATCAGAAAGGGTACATATAAATAAAGGCAAATTAATATAAGAAAGAGGGGGTAGGTGAGAAGAAGTTAGGTTTTTCAGTAGCACGTTACTGGGGGAGGATTACTGTACTGCATTATACAGGGAGCTGCCTCTGAAGACAGTATGGAAACTTATGCTGGTGCAGAATTCGCCGACCAGGTTGATCACCAGGGCAAAACAGTTTGAGCCTATCACACCAATACTGGCTCGACTGCACTGGCTGCCATTTAGTTTCGGGCCCAATTCAAAGTACTGGTTTTGACTATAAAGCCTTAAATGGTTCAGGATAGCAATACCTCAAGGATCACCTTTCCCCATATGAACTGACACAGACCCTGTGATGATCATTTGAGGCCCTTCTTCGTGTGCTGCCTTTTCTGTGGTAGTTCTCTATTTGTGCAATGCTCTCAGCAGGAAGGCTCATCTGACACCTTCATTACATAGCTTTAGGCACCAGGCCTTTGGCTGATTAAACATTCTATGGTCTTTGAAATGTGTGTGTGTGATTGGTTTTTGTTCTCATTTTGTATTTTTATGTTTTAATCTTTGGATGGAGGGCAGTATACAAATTTAATAAATTATCATGATAAATAATAAAATAATGGCATATGGGACTTCTGACTATAGAGCATGGCACATAGTAGAACAGAAAGCAGTTTTGTGAACATCAGTAGTGGCTTCTTTATTGTCATATCAAACAGAGCCAGAAGCAGCACACAAGCTGCTTTTCAGCCCAACTTTTCATTCACCAAACATCATTCTGAAAACTGAATACCCAAATATATGACCAAATAACCCTCAAAATTTAAGTAATTGTATATCACTGGTATTATTTGGTTATGCATTCAAGCTGATTGTAGTGATGACCAGTAAGAGATTAGAACTTGGATTTACTGAGGTGAGTTGATTGTACAGAAAAAAGGAGCTTTGTGTAGTTTAAACTAAATTCAAATTGTTTCCTAAAAACAACTGCCTAGGTACATATTTCTACCTAAAAAACTAATGTGGGAGCGCATCAGAAGTCTGAAGGAAAGCTTTCTCTTGAGGCTGGGGTAGGGAAGACTGTTGAAAATCCCTCATCCTTATTTTACTGTTGACAGTTATGCTGTTACGACATGACGACACTAGTAGTTCTACTTTTCTTGCAGTTCTTCCCTTACTTTCCCCCCTTCAGGCCTAACGTTAGCAGAAAGATGAAAAACTTGAAAAACGGGAACTAAATCATGCAACCTTTCTCTTACAGAAGTTGATTTTGGGGCAATCTGTTTATTCCTATATTACTTATTCACAATATCCAGTGGTGGTTATTATATGTGAATGGACAATCACAGATATTCCGTAATCCTACCAATAGGCATGACCAATGGCGTGGTGACTCAAGACACAGCCTTCTTGGTGGCAGCACCTTGACTGAGGAAATACAATGGGCATTGAGGCTGTTAAGTTTCAGATGTTAACTACAAACACTTTTGCTCACTTGGGCTTTAGGGATGATTTTTCCCCTCAGTTTTTAACAATGTTGCTATTGCGCTGTTGTATAATGTTATGTTTAAAGCTGCACAGCTTGTAATTATTGTGTTCAGCTGGTGTGCTTATTATCACATGGTTCCCTGCCCCATCAAGAGGAAGGGTGGCATATAAATAAAATGGTAATAATATATTCAGCGTTACTCAGTTGTGTCCATTCACACATTCAGCTGCCTGTCACAAAGTGCAGAGAAATCGAGGGATTCAGGTGTGTGTGTGAAGCAGGCCCCTGTGGCTTATGGATACCTATTGCTGTATATGTGCCACATTCCTGTTGCAAACCACCATTTGCCCAGAAAGTCTAGTTTGGCTCTGATGGTCGAGTTGTGAAGAGTTTTGCAGGGCAGCCTTTGAATCTGTTCCAAAGATCTGAGCGTCCTGAGGTGGATCTCTCCTCTTACTGGGAGGGCTACCTCGAAAGGCAGCGGGGAAGCAATCGTGAGGGCAAGAGCCCCAGTGAGAAGCCGAGCATAGAAGCCACCTAGCAAGAAAAGCGCGGGAAACGTGAGGGGGGGGGGGAACGTTACACAGGCAGCGTCCCCTGGAAGCGCCCTCTGTGAGGGGAGCAATCACGATGACAGAAAGTTGGAGAAAATGGACTCATGAGGGAGGAAAGGGCGCGGTTTGGAGAAGGAACACGATATATAGGGGAGTCGGTCGCCTCTTCGACTTTTCTGCTGAGAAACCGGCTCCCCGCCTCCTCTTCACAAGCTTCTCAACTTTCCCCTCGCAACTCTCCCGCGGGGCTTAAGAGGGAGATAGTGTGAGGGGGAAAATGACTAACTACTTTTTTGGGGGGGGGGATGGCATGCGGAACAAGCCCCCGCTTCTTGCAAGGCAGTATTGGTCGTGGCGACGTTCCCCGCGTCCAAAGTTCAGGAGAGGCGCCCGATTCCGCAAAGGGCAACCTTTAGTCCTGGAAGGAGGCGGCGTCGGAATGAGGAACAAGCAGCCCAGGAGCAATGCGACTTCTCATCTCCTGCAGATAATCTATGCTGTAACATTCACGGGGCCTGCCTGTCAGGAAGCACAAGTAGTGTTCTCCTTGAATCGAGGACCCTTTCCTTATCTCTCTCTCTCTCTGTGTGTGTGAAGGTCTTCGCAATTGGTTAAAAAAATAATAATACATTCCTTTTTACTGAGCCTCAGATCACATACAGTGCTGGACTTTCAAAGTTCCCTGAGTTCCCTGCTATACTGTGGTGCAATTTTGAGAAGGTTTATTTTGAACAAAGCCCCATTAGCTTATTTCTGCTAGCTCCAGCGGGTGATTTCCTTAATGACCATGGCAGAGAATCGTAACAAGAATTCTTGCTTGGATCCCAGAAAACTGCACTGTGTATGTATAGAATCCTAGAATTTGTCGAGTTGGAAGGGATCGCAAGGGTCAATCTAGTTCAACCTCCTGCAATGCAGGAATCTAATCTAAAGCATCCATGTAGAAGTGTACAAGATGACATATTACTCCTAAAATATTATGGACAATATATTTTTCTGTCTCAAGGGGATGGGGACTCAGCATTACGGCCACCCAAATTTTAGGAACAACTGGCATTTTGTAATGTGTGAACGCTATAGTAAGCATATAGATCTCTGCGTATTTTAGAAAATCATCTTTCTTTTGGTTTTTCAGCCAAACTTGTTTTTGGTTTTTAAACTAAACACCTGAATGTTTTAGACAGCAATCATATACTGTATCCACTCAACTGGGAATAAGCCCCTTTGAAAACAGTAGACCTTTATAGCATTATACTGTTACTGAAGCAGTTTTTAATCCAAAGGAACTTTGTTAGAGACTAATGGAGTTCACATCAGATTTCATACCTGCTCAATTGTGAAATATTTAACAGTTTTGAACTGACATAGTCTTGAATAGGTAAATAAGGCTCTAGAATAGAAAAACTGCCAAGAATCTTGCAGCACATTAAAAACAAATGACTACGATATATAAAGTTAGAAACCTTTATAAACTGCAATTTAATTCAATTGCAACTGCTGAAACAGTGCTAGTGAGCAATCTTATGTACAAGAAGCTGGTGTAAAGCAGACCCGTGTAAATTAAGCTGATGTAAATTTATACAAGATTCAAACTCTGCAGCAGCAGGGGTGCTACTGTCTAAAGCCAACCTAAGTCTGGCTGAGGGAAAACAAGTCTTTAAAATAGTGTTTGAGTTACACCATTGTTTCCTAAGTGGACTTAATACTGTACATATGTATCTAATGAGAGGGACGCGGGTGGCGCTGTGGGTAAAACCTCAGCACCTAGGACTTGCCGATTGTATGGTCGGCGGTTCGAATCCCCGCGGCGGGTGAGCTCCCGTCGTTCGGTCCCAGCTCCTGCCCATCTAGCAGTTGGAAATCACCCCTAAGTGCAAGTAGATAAATAGCTACCACTCCAGCGGAAAGGTAAATGGCGTTTCCGTGTGCTGTGCTGGTGCTGGCTCGCCAGAGCAGCTTCGTCATGCTGGCCACTTGACCCGGAAGTGTCTCTGGACAGCGCTGGCCCCCAGCCTCTTAAGCGAGATGGGCGCGCTACCCCAGAGTCAGACACGACTGGCCCGTACGGGCAAGGGTACCTTTACCTTTATCTATTGAGAACATAGATTCTCAGGCTTAATACCCTAGGGCAGGGGTCTGCAACCTTTAAGACAAAAAGAGCCACTTGGACCCGTTTCCGAAGGAAAAAAACCTGGGAGCCGCAAAACTCGTCATGATAAAAATAACTTTTTTGTCACTTTTTAAAAATTATTTCTTTGTTTGACCCCTCAGAATTCTCCTCATAGAAATAAACGTTAAATTAACAAGTTACCTTTTTTTTTGTGTGTGTGTTCTTCACTCCCCTTCAAAACAGTGACCAGCGTACATGCCCCTTTCAATGCAGTGACCAGCGTACATGCCCCTTACATTGCAGCGGGCGGGCGGGAAGGTGACGTCGGGACGGTGCGTGACTAACGCAAGCACTGCTCCCATGCGACGTCACAGCCAGTACAGCGCCCGCCATAGTGGGGAGTGTCGGGGCGCACAATGCGCCTCCTCCCCTCGCTAGTATCCGCCCCGGAGCTGTGGCAAAGGTGTAAAAGAGCCACATGCGGCTCCGGAGCCGCGGATTGCAGACCCCTGCCCTAGGGCATTCAACCACTTCAGATGGTTGCATATTAATGAGGCCCACTAGTTACAAAATGTGGTACTGGGACTGAGCCAGTCAATATGGTGGCAGTTGGAGATAAAATCTGGCATTATATGCTGGCACTTACTTACACTACTGTCAACTGATACCTAATACATCTTTGGAAATTGGTAAATTCTTTGCCATAGTCTTTTTTTTTTTTGTAGCAAGGAGTTCCATAGCCCAGCTTTTTTCAGACTAAGTGCAAACATTTGCTGTGAGGTATTGTGACTCTCCAATTTAGGAAGAATTTGCTCATCCAGAGGCTCTAAATGGATTCTTTTATATTATCTCTTCCTACCTCCACATACCTCTCGGTGTATTTTTTTTTTAAAAACCCAAATGTCTGGTAATTTATTCTCCCGTTCTCCAATTTGTACCCTATTCTCCCTGCTCCCCAAATCCCACTCTGCAAGTTTCTTTCATCCCTCCTCCCTGGTCCTTTTCACTTCTTTCTCCTATAACAGCTTTCCTCTTTTATCCCTTTCCTTTCTATTCCCACTTTGTTTGTTCATAATAAATATGAACTTCTTATCTCATTTTCTAATTTCCTTCAACATCTCTTCTGGCCCTTTCCCCTCAGAGGAATCACTTCCTTCCCTTCTTTGTCTCCCTCTACTCAGCATGTTCTTCTTTGGCGATCACTTGTAGCCAAGTAAGATTGTCTTCCATAAACGTAAAGTGTTGCTGGTACTGGCATCAATCCAACCAAAAGGCTATGCCATGGTTAGGGGCAGGGCAGTCTGTGGCACTGTGGCCCACCTGAAAGTGGCCCAAGGTGGGTTCCTGGCTGGCTCACTGTTTGAGAAACAGTGATGTAGAGAATCCATATCTTGCAACTCCATAAGGTGTCCAAAGCAGATAACAACTCAACCGCTTCTTACAGGTGCCACATAATACCGGTTCTGCATTTCAAATAATTCAATCTTTTATTGTTGCAGCAGCTGCACTTGCCTACTGACATCTGGTAGGCACCTCACTGTACTCTTTTAGGCAGTTGCTAAAAGCATTTCAGTTTCAGGAAGCCTGCCCTGGTGTTGATGAGAGTTTGAATCTATTTATTTTCATTCTGTTTGATTCTTCTTTTAATGTTAATGTTTCTTGTTGATGTTATTATTTTGTTTTATCTGTTTTATAAACTGCTTTGAGGGTTGCTTTTACAATCAAGCGTAACAATTTGCTGGGCGAAAGATACCTGCATTGCAGGAGGTTGAACTAGATGACCCTCTTGGTCCCTTCTTACTTTAAAATTCTATGATAATTTGTATGAAATAAAATAAATTAAACAAAAAAGCAACACGGTAATAAGAAACACGTTTTGTAAGATGCTAAGGGGCTCCTTTTTGTTTTTGTTACATAATTTTTTTGTTTATTGGTTTTTTGTTGTTGTTTGTTATATAAGGCTGAAATCCAGGTAGCAACAGTCTAGTCTTCATTTCGCAGCATTGCGTGACTGGCTCTACTTCCCTATGTCAGCGTGAATGTTGTGCTTTAGTTTCCACCTTCCGAGCTCTCTTTTTCTATCAGAAAAGAAAGCCGCCGCCTTGAGTTCTTGGAATCTGCGGAAAGGACAAACACATAAACAAACCAACCTACGAGCTTCTTAATTCCCACATCCCAACCAATGGGCAGCCAGCTAGGACAGCTTTCCCCGCCTTCCTCCGAGAAGTGGGCGGTGCTTCGTGATTACGGAGCTGGCGGCGGAAAGGTTCGATCTGCGCGTGCGCGAGGGGGCGAGGCTGTCCTGGGTCAGAGTTCCCAGTTGGAGATCTGCTGCCGCTGCTGCGCCCAAGGGTCAGTATCTGCCAGGTTGAGAAGCGAAGCTAAGAGTTGGGGCGATGGCGAAGGTGAATGCTAGCGGCGACAGCAAGCCTGGAAAGGAGCCGTGGCGGGGTTGCTATTATACCCTCGAAGAGATCCAGAAGCACAATCACAGCCAAAGCACCTGGATCATCCTGCACCACCGTGTGTATGACCTCACAAAGTTTCTGGAGGAGGCAAGTATAAGGGGCTGGAAAGGTGGGGCTGCTGAGCTTGCAGGCGATTTCAGTCCTGTCGAAGAGGCGATGGGGGCTGGAGTAGTTCTGCACGATCATGCACGCTGGCAACTTGCTCTCAGCGAAAAGCTCCTCCTCTGGGTGTTTTGAGACGAGGGATGGACAGATAGATGGGGACCGTTCAGAGAGCAAGGAGGTGCTTCCGTTAAAGTGCTTCCTCGTAGGCGTTTTGTTATTTTTGCTGTTCGTCGAAGTGACTTTCTGATCCTGTAGTGCTTTTGAAGATGAGAAAGTTCAGCTCACATACAACATATTCCATCTGTATCGTTTGTTGCAAAGTAATATTTTATTGTATAACAACACAATTTTGTAAGAGGCACTATCATTGTGGGATGAGCTAGGTGGAACTGGAATAGCTTGGAAAAGCAAGGTTGCCAAATTTATGGCAAGCTTTGCAATGAAACTGTTGTAACCAGATGCTTACAGGCCATTTCTTGCAAGCAATATGACACGGTTCATCCATCAGTTGTTCAAGTATAAAGGGTTGAGTAATGTCATCTTTGTACTAATTAGCTGATTAGAAACAGCCCACGTTCACTTCACTTTCTCCTTTATTCATCAAGGAGCTGAACTATTGTATATTCTAAGATGCTGTATTTAGAACTTGTGTATCTGTACATTGCTATTTCTGAAATCCATAACGCTCCTGCTCCCCTAAGGTGGGGAGAATCCAAATGCAGACAATGCATTTGTCCTTCTGTTTCCGGGCTGTTAACATTTCCCCCCAACTTTTCCTATATTTTCCTTCCCACTAGAAATAATGGGAGAGAGAAAGTGAGCTACACTCCTGAGCACATATAAATTTTGCACAGATTTGGGGGAACCCCAGTGGTTTTGGATCTTTTAGCCAGTAGAACCCTTCAGGGTATTGTGGGGGCAGAGAGAGGTGGGCACAAGATCTGCTGTATCTTGAGCCTGTCTTCCCATCACGTGACAGCAGTGGGCCAAATCTGGGCCTCTTCACTACACCAGTCTTGATAACTGGCACAGCAAGGGGCCCGACATCCGCTCTGACTGGTGCAACCGCCAGGGCTGCAGATGTGTCTGCCATCCCATTAAGTCCTGCTGCTGCTGCCCAGTGGTTTGCATTGCCTTCTTAGAAAGAAGTATGGTTGGATGACTAGCCAGAAGTTGTCACTTGTGGAATGTTACCATATCACAGGGTGGGTTGTTTCTCCAAAGGAGGAAAAGATCATGTTGCATCAACGTGGGAATTGAATTGGAATCCCTTTGCTAGTGCTGTCTCCGCTTTTTCACTTTCCTAGCATAGTTATGTTAAGCAAAGGATTCATGTTGGGGGCTGCAGTGAAGGATTGTTTCAAGAGTATCTGCAGCACTGCAGTCCTGCACATCTTGGGTGGGTTTTAAATAGCAAGGAGGTACAGCTATGTACCTTGGTCCATTCATCAAACATACAGAACCGTTGCATTGATATACACCAGGGGTCACCAACTTTTGGGCCTTCATATGTTGCTGAACAGCAGCTCTGACCATCCTTGGCTGTTGTCTAGGCTGGTTGGAGCTGCTGGGAATTGGAGCCCAATAACATCTGAAGGGCCACAAGTTAGCCACCCTTGACAGAGACCTGCTTACTAGTTGTAGCTAGGGAAGATGTTAAGGTTCATGCCATACAACTATTACAGCCCAAAAAATGACTGCGAGTCAGGGGATTGGGGAGCTCTTAAGGAAGCTTAGGATCTTTCAGTTGTCACTGTTGATTTAAATTAAATTCTATAAATAACTGAGCTGCTGTGTGTCACTTGCTGACTGTATTTCTTGGTACACCCATGTGCACTGATAAGAATATGGTTTAAACCTTCTAGCAAACTTTTTGCTAATTTCCGATCTTGTTCTCTGACAGCAATATCTTGGTTTCAATATTGCATGAAAGCCACCGGTGGCTCTTTCGCCTGTGAAATTGATTTTATGTAGCCATTTATTTCATCAGCTTATTCTGAGAAACTGATTGAAGATAGTATGCTATGAAGACACTTTCTCCTTTTTAGATATATTCTCACAATACTTACTTCAATCACAAAAAAGGAAAAAAGTTGTTTCAAGAATATTTTTTTTTGCCACAGATAAACATAATTGCATCCCTCAGACATTGTGCGTTAAACATGAGGAAGCTTTTCAGGTTTGGGAAAACTGTAGCAAACTTCCTTTATAGTCTAAATTGTTTACAGTAATAGGTAAACTATTGGGACCTGTAACAAAATACTGCATTATTTCTTCACCTTCTGACTGGCATGCTCCTGTTCAGGGTCTCAGCCTGTTCCAGTTCTACCCTTCTCCAGAGCATTATAGGCCAAAGGTCCCAACATGGCACCCATGGGCACCATAGATGGATCTGCCAGGGCCCACTGCCCCTTCCAGTTTTTTAATTGTTAAGAAAAACAAGGGGTTTTGACTTCTCTTTCGTTACATAATGTGGGGTTCCTTGTTTGGGGTTGTATTTTATGTTTTGGGGTACATAGGTATTTTGTCTTACGGAGGGGATTCCAATACCCATTTTTCTTCAGTGAAATGCGTATTTTGTGGTGCCCATAACAGTTTCTTACATTTGAAAATGTGTCCCAATGCTCAAAATGTTGGGCTCTTCAATGCAAGATCCCCATTCATTCCTTCGCAGCTGCTGTTATCAATTTTATTTTACAGCTGGCAGTCAACATTGTGTATTTACTGACTGAGCTTATTCTCCATTTAGTATTCTTAGTTTTTTTTAACATAGTTTTTAAAAATGAAGGGTGAAAACTATTTGGTGTGCTTCTGCCCCCTAAGCATGCTGGCACCTCCTTCTTGTTTCTCATTGGGGCCCTTTTGAGTCCATTCCTCTCAGTGCTCACCACTGAAATGTGCTGTGGAATGATAGTCTAGTTGGGTAGTTGTCCCAAGGCATCTGATAGGCATGTGAGAGCTCCTGTTTTAGTGGGGGGAATACTGTTTCAAGTCTCAAATGTAAATGAGGACAAACTTGTTTGCTCACCCTTTCACCTACCAGGTTGCAATACCAGGAACTCTTCTGACCCCTGTGATCAATAAGCCATCAGCACCAATAATTACAAAATGAGCACCCTTTGGCAAGAACCTAATCTTGACTATTTATGTTTCATATTTGAGTTGAAACTGACCACATTTTGTTTTAATGTCTCTATACTGACAGAAGGGTTGAAGAGTGAAAGGTTGAATTTTTGAAGAAGGAAATCTGGGAGCTGCCCCCACCGCCATTAAAGCTTATAGTTAAATATGTGGATAAACTTTTTTCTCTATCATAACTAAGCACATAAAATAATAGGAGAGCAAGAGTCTTAAAAAAGAAACTAAAATGGTCAGACCACGCCCCAACCCTTCTCAAATTAGCTATATTTAAAAGGTAGTGATATTAACAAATCTTTTCCAAGGATGTTCCCTGGTTAGCCTGTTGTGTAACTTCAGTACCAACACTAGGCAC
Organism: Podarcis pityusensis; assembly: GCF_964106645.2. Taxonomy (NCBI): domain Eukaryota; kingdom Metazoa; phylum Chordata; class Lepidosauria; order Squamata; family Lacertidae; genus Podarcis; species Podarcis pityusensis. The sequence goes on along the minus strand of NC_138031.1, from coordinate 55,110,045 downwards.
CTGCAGATTTAATATTGTTAATTGGTCACTGATAACTGGCAGCATCCAGAACAAGCCTCCCAGCTCATTTTTGGGAATGAACAGGATTTAGGGTGTGCTGGGTACAGATAATCTGCATTTAATAGGTATTGTCTTAATCTGCCTTTCTCCCTTCAATTCTACATGTATTGCAGGAACTCATAGTGCTCTCTTCTGAGTTTGAACTAACTGTAGCACGTGGTTATGTTCAGGTTCTTTGTGCTTTTTATGCACTGTGGTCTGATTTACATGCAAACTTTGGGGGGGGGGGTGATACTGGATGGGTTGCCCTCCTTTTGAGCAAGGGTTTGGCCTAGATGGCTGTGAAAGTGTTCCTAGATCTAGGATCCCATAACTCTATATAGAGAGTTTGATCACATTGTATCTGTACACTTGCTTAAAAATAAATATTACATTTTGCCTTTACAGGGTGGGGAACATAGGAAGCTGCCTTACACTGAGCATTAGTCCATTGAAGTCTTGATTGTCCTCACTGAGTGGCAGTGATTTAATTTGGGAGCTTCTTCGTGCAAAGCAGATGCTCTACCACTGAGCTTCTGCCATTCCCCAATATCATTCTGCCATGGGATTGGTTTTCTTTTGTTGGATTTAACTGATACGCCACTCTCAAACAGTTCCTACAAAAACTGGTTCTCCCAGAAGCTTATTTGAGGTTCTTCATTGAGAAAATAGGCATTGGAAGACAACTTGCTTCAGAAAGAACAGTTCCAAATGACTAATCTTGGTCTGCATTGTGTAACCGCAGATGAATGCTTTGTTTTAGGGTGCATCTAGTTTGCATGGGACAGCAACTATGCATGGTAAGCAAAGGCTTCAGACCTGTGTAAACTGAGACTGTACAGAGTTTCCCACGCTAAAGTAGACTTCCAGACTAATCAATATGGAACACAAAGCTTCTTGATAGTATGAACTTTGAAAACCATTGGAGCAAGCATTTTTATTTCAGCTTGCATGCAGAATTCATTTTTAATGATGACATCTAACAGAATGCTTTAGATCTGTGCAGCTGCAGAGGAAGCCGCTCGGGCGCCTGAGGTGGGCGCGAGTCACCCATAGGGGCAGGGTGCACCGCAGGGCCTCCAGAGTCTGCCTTCCTCCTCCCACTCAGCTGCCCTACAGCTGGGAGCGGGGAGACAGCGGGCGGACCGTGTGGGCAGTGTGGAGTCTCTGTGCGCCCAAGCTCCTATGGGTGCGTCTCTCCCAGACACATGGCTCGGGTGCTCTGCAGGCCCCGCGGTGAGTGCTGCCCATCATTTTGTCACCCCCCTCAGTGGTGACACCTGGGGCGGGTTGCACCCACCACACACCCCTTCCTCCGCTCCTGGATCTGTGTGTCCTGGCTTCCAGTTGCTCAAGAACAAAGACAGGAGGAAGAGTTATTTTGAAAGGCTTTAATGCTTAGATTACTGCAATACATATGCAAATTGCTGCCTTAAGGCACTTCAGGCAATACACATTGTTAATCCTAAATAGAGCTATAGTGGTACCTCAGGTTACATATGCTTCAGGTTACATACGCTTCAGGTTACAGACTCCGCTAACCCAGAAATATTACCTCAGGTTAAGAACTTTGCTTCAGGATGAGAACAGAAATCGTGCTCCGGTGGCGCGGCAGCAGCAGGAGGCCCCATTGCTAAAGTGGTGCCTCAGGTTAAGAACAGTTTCAGGTTAAGTACGGACCTCCGGAACGAATTAAGTACTTAACCTGAGGTACCACTGTACAAGAAAGGTAGGTGCTGTTACTGGCAAAGCTTTGTTAGTTGCTCCACCACTGTCACTGTTGCACCCCTTTGCTATCCTGTATATAGGAATGGGGTGGACTCCTCTGAAGGCTGTAAGTGTTTATGCAGCCTTTATCCATGCCTGGTAGGTGGAACCCTTTGTTCCCTTCTCTTTTGATTGCTCCTTTACTTAGGTGATGGGGGAGGTGCCTCTGCCTCCTGAGAGGTGGTCAGGACTCCTGAAACATCCCCCTCTGGGCAGATAGAGCCACTCCCAGTATCTGACAGCTCTGGAGTGAGTGCACCACAGAGAGGCTCTGTCAAGCTAGGAAAAGGAGGCAGGGACAGAGAGGGAGGCAGAATTCACGGCTTGGGGACGGAGAAGACGTGAGAAGATTGAGGAAGCTGCCAACCCCCCCCCCCCGCCAATCCTCACTAGCAGACTCTTCGGCATCTGGCAGAGGCTTCCACATCCCGCTGGAGCCTTTTCCTGGGTCCTTGGCCAATCCTCCACCTGATTCAGACAGCCCATTACACTGTATTTCAGCAACATAAGATCTTCATTTGTGATGTAAGGAACATATTTATATTTCACAAAGAAAGTGAACAAGCTGAGACAGGCAGGTTCAACTTGAGCAAAGTTTGAAACTGAAATTACCCTGATGTCACACGGCTGGTTGCTACATTTGAAAGGCAGCTCTCAGTTCATACTCAAACAACTCTAGAAGTCCGTGCAGGCTGCAGTCAAGACTTGCAAACTGTGCAAGTGCTTCATGGTTCCTCCTATTAATGTGTCTTTTTTATTTATTTAAGGTACCCACTTTACTGCTGTCGCACTTTACAAATTTGGTCTTTGACCTGGGTATGACTTACAAGACCACTCCCAATTCTTGTGGGAAGTGTAAACCCATTGGATGTACATTAGCACTCTTGGATAAACCCAGAAAATTTTACACAGAAAGCAAATAAAAAGAAATTAGGTTGTCATTAAAGCCTGTGAAAGTCAGCTGGTGTCTATTATGCTCATGGAAAAACTTTTGGGGAACTATTTTGCTTTTGGGTAACAGGAGCAGGGAACTGTGATCTCTGCTCTGACATATGAACTTGTAGGCTAAGATCTAACATTTAAAAACGACTGCTACAGCAGTGTTGTAAAGTATGAGTGCTGGCTTGCAGACTTGTTCACCATCATTGCGTTTTTTTTTTGCAGTTGTGGCTCTCATAAAAGGTACTTGTGTGTATGCAGCCAGGATTTTAAGAGCTATGTATCAGACTTTTCCCTCTCCTCACAAGTTTAATGCATTAAAAGGTAGTTTGTATGTTTTAGGAGAAGAGTATCTAGTATGCTTTGAAAAAAGAAAGAGAAGGAAAAACTGTTTGTGTAGTAACATGACTTTGCCAAAGTCACTCGTTTATTTGTTACACTTACACCCTTGATATTTTAGTTGTATACTGTGGTACCTTGGTTCTTGACGTTAATCCATTCCGCGAGTCTGTTCAACTCCCGAAACCATTCGAAAACCAAGGTGCAGCTTCCGATTGGCTGCAGGAGCTTCCTGCACTCAAGCGGAAGCCGCATCGAATGTTCAGCTTCCGAAAAACGTTCGCAAACCAGAACACTTACTTCCCAGTTTGCAGTGTTCGGGAGCCTATTTGTTCGACAACTAAGCTGTTTGAGAACCAAGGTATCACTGTACTTAAGATATTTTACAATCTTTTATTTGTGAATTGTCCCACGTACACAGCTACTTTTTGAATAATTTGTATTAGGCAACCACAAGAATTAGGATGGCTAACCTGTGGCCTTCAAAAGGTTGCCTACAACCCCCTTCATCCCCGATGATTGACCATGCTGGCTGGGCCCAAAGGGAGTTGTAGTCCACAACTGCTGGAGGGCACCAAGTTGGCTACCTGTGCCCTAGAGGCTGCTTCTGCTTGGGTTTAAAATGTGTAGAATGGTGGTATTTTTGAGAACATGTTATTCGTGTGTCAAGGGAGTGTCTTTGAGCTGCTATTTCCTTCATCTGCTTTTTCCACTGTTGCTTCCAGTGGTGCTATTGTCTAGTGTGGAATGAAGTGAACAGAGCTCACATTTGTGTTAATTGCTGAAAGAAGCCATTTATCATCCAAACAGAAATAAGTTTCTTATCTTTCCATGTGTATCTAGTGAATACTTTGAATTCCAAGGTGTAACAGGTATGTGAATATTTTGAAGAGATAAGAAACCAAAACATTGTTTCTACACCTGGAAAGATTTACACGTACAGTGGTACCTCAGGTTAAGTACTTAATTCGTTCCGGAGGTCCGTTCTTAACCTGAAACTGTTCTTAACCTGAAGCACCACTTTAGCTAATGGGGCCTCCTGCTGCTGCTGCGCCGCCGGAGCACGATTTCTGTTCTCATCCTGAAGCAAAGTTCTTAACCCGAGGTACTATTTCTGGTTTAGCGGAGTCTGTAACCTGAAGCGTATGTAACCTGAAGCGTATGTAACCCGAGGTACCACTGTACAAGAGTCTGGTGGGGTGTTTTTGCTTTTGTTTTGCTTTTACTTCACTGCTTTTTCTCCATGGAAAATATGTAGCTATTCTGCAGGTTATCTACAATATATGTAATCTTTATCAGTACAAATCATCTAAGGAGACACAGGTCCAAACCTTAGTACAGTTCTTTGTACTAAGGAATGTTGGGGTCTTGGTTTGTGACTTTGAGATCTTCCCTCAGTTCAGAAGAACATGGCCACTGGATCAGGCCCATGGGCCACATATTCCGGCATTCTGTTCTTACAATGGCCAGCCAGTAGCATTTGACAGCACAGTATATTTTTACATCTTTACTTGTGGACTGACCTAAAGATTACTCAGGTGAATGCGTCTTGTGCTGTCAAAGGGGAAACTGTTTTAAATCTGACCATATTTCTCCTTTTCAGTATTTTTAATATTGCTCTGTGCCTTACAATTCAGAACAGGAAGCTTTCTCTCTTCAGTTCCTTCTCCATTAAAAAATGGGTAACTTCATGAAATGACATTTCATGGCAGCTATTCACCTTTTTTTCAGTATAGATGTGCTAATAGGAGTTTGGGCTCATCATCTCTGAAGAGTTGTGTAAGTTACGCTTTGTTGTTCAACCTGTTTTCTGGATTCAGTTTGCTGAATGCTCTGTAAATCCCACAGCAATCAGCTGCAGCGTCGTTCAAGACCTTTGCTCTACTCCTTTGCTTGGATAGTTATCAGTACTGATTCAAGGGCAGGATTTTGTCAGTCATATTTGCACGTTCGCTTTGACTTGCATAATCTCTCTCCAGCATGCACTTCCTTAACCTTTTGGGGATTGACGGCCACATGTAATCTTTGCTCTACACACTTGTGCAACTTTTTGCCCCATTTTGCTTAGTCACTGTGCATAAGCACTGTGCACTTTCTTCACCCAATTATTTTTTTTCTGCAAAGAAACTTGGAAACTTTTACAAGTTTATCACTTTTAGGCAACAAATAATACCTACGCGTGTGTTTTTAGAATGTTGCCAGGGCATCTCTAGACAGGAGTGGTTTCTTTTGAATGGTTTGATATGGGGAAATTTAGAAAGTTGCCTACATATGTGCCTACATACTTGCCTACATACTGCCTTGCATATGTGCTTTCTTTCCCATTCCTCTCGAAGTCCTGAAATGACAAGACTAGGAAATGTGGTTTTGTTTTGTTAGTGTTTTCAACTTCTCTTTGATTTAAGAGCTGCAGTGTCGGTTATGTGTGAAATTAATTCTGGAATAAGATCTTGGCTAAACAAGTGCTTCAAAAGCCTGACTCGTATGAAGTGCTCTCAGGGTTAAAAACATCTTTATTTTTATATAATGAATGTTATAGTACTTAGGTGGAGCAGCATTTACAGGATCATATAACGTGGATTAAGAACTTCACTCATCCCCTTTTATGCAATAAGAATAAGTTAAACACAGGCAGATTGGACTTCTGCACTGGCAGAGGGCCCACTGCCAGTGGGGGAGGCTGGGTCAAACTTCACCGTGGGAGTGCCAGAGAGAAAGAGAGTGCATATTTATTTAATGGTGTGTTTTTTAAACCCTGCCTTTTAGGAAAGCTTTCTCCTACACATGGCTCTTTGTGTGTGTGTGTGTGTGTGTGTGTGTGCGCGCACACACACACACACACACACACACACACACAAAACATTCACAACCACAGCACAATCAATCAACAACAATCATCACTAGGTAAGTTAATTTTAAGACATTTAAAACATAACAGCCTGATAAAACCATAAAATGACAGAGTAGCACTACAGAAACTGCAGCATGATTTTTTAAATTCCTCAGATTATGAAAATGCAGTTACAAATCAGTTTTAATGCCCACAGAAGCACCTGCACAGTTGGGGCCTGCCTGTTCCCAACTGGAATGGAGTTACACAAATATGGTGGCTTGCCAGCCTAATTGGTTTGGTTTTACTGACAAGCATGCTGCTGGCAGTAGGGCTGTGGAAACTCTTCTTAAAGTGCCATTAGACTGATATGGGCGAAAGTGAGGCTTCAAGGTAGCCAGTCCCAACCTGTGTTTCAAAGGAACAAGACACATCTTTGGGGGACTTGATCAGAAGCTGCTGCAAATATTGCAGTTGTAAGACATAAACCAGCCAACAATTTAAAATACATTTTTATGAAGGACAGTATAAAGCTGGATGATTGAACTTTGTTTTAATCACAAGCACAGATATATTCTAGTGGTATTTTCCTTGTGTCTACAATATCTTTGTGTCTACAATATCTACAATACTGATGGTAGTTGCTGGGCAAAATAGTGTTCTTCTGTGTGCTCAACTTTTCCAAAAAACAAGAACCATATGCACACTTGTTATGCATCTAATATTAGAATTTAGGGCCATTCATTGATAGTGATTGGCAGCCAGTTTGGCTTAGAAGTGTACTTTCAGCGGCTCAGGTCAACATTTTGTGCATCTAATGAAGTGGACAATGCATGAAAACTCATGCCATAATACATTTGTTAGTTTTTAAAGTACTACCAGATTCCTTGTTGAGCATGCAATCTGTCGCAGTTCCATTTGTGAAATTGACAGCTTTAAGATGTACTGATACCTATTGGGACAGAAAGCTTTAAAAAACTATTTGTAAAGTTCATGGATACTTATTCATATGTTGTTTTCTTACAGCACCCAGGTGGTGAAGAGGTTCTAAGGGAACAAGCGGGAGGAGATGCTACAGAAAGTTTTGAAGATGTTGGCCATTCCACAGATGCCAGAGCATTGTCGGATACATTCATTATAGGAGAACTTCATCCAGTAAGTGCACTTTCCATGTACAGAATGTGTGCTTTCTTTTACCTGTATATTTCTCCATATTATTAAAACCTTAATGAACATATCAAATTGGATGCTGCGATGCAGTGTTCTGTGTCAAGTTGTAACTTTGTAATTTGGGATTAAAAATGTTTGTGCAGTAAAGCAGGTTATCAGTATCTCCTCCCATCAGTTGATGACTTTTTTCAGTGTATAGTTTATTAGTGCTTCTCTGCAAGTTCTAAGCTATTTTTTAGGTTTTAAGTTTTTTGTTTTAAAATAGTTGGTTCCTGTGTTCAGAATGGATTGGGAAAGTGAGAAATAAATAACAGTTAAGAAGCAAAATAAATAAATAAGTAAAACAGCAATAAATTGGCAGTGGCAGTAGAAGTTTAAAACCAAGCTTGTGATTTAGAAGAGACTGATCTGAACACACATTTGCTGCACTGCAAGACATTTGAGTCCAGGGCAACAAATGTATGCCCTTCAGCAACACTTAATGTTATATCTGAACCAATTACTCTTTGCTAAGATCCCACCAATGCAGTTCCCATAGCTAACCACGGGACTTATCCTGATGGCTATTCATTAAATTCTAGCACTAACTGAAACAGTCTTCAGTTTCCAAAATTCTCTGCACATCACAGAACTTGCCAGTGTGTGTGTGTGTGTGTGTGTGTGTGTATGCATATGCATGCATGCACGCACAAAGGTGCTGTCTCTTTTGGTTGGGTAAAGGACAAACTCTACCCAAGTCCTCTGACACTTAACAGAGGACCTAGGAAATGATCGGGATCATTTATGCGTTTTGTGCAGAGAATTAGTAGTGTTGCCAAGCTATTTCTGCCAGGTATGTCTGCATGGCACTTCCTGCATTCTTTCCTTTCATCATATTTAGTAGGATACACAGCGGTATAGGGTTTTGAGGTTACGTCTCTAAATCAAGACCCTTCATGCAGTTACCAGACTAAAGTTTAGACTGGTGTGTTTGATATTTCTGGAGCTGGTACATGAAGAAATTTGCTTCTGTTTAGCATGTGATAAACTACTGTAATGGGTGTTCAAAGTGCACTGATACTTGCTGTGTTCCATGCAAAAGTACCTTCATGACTTTAGTACTGGAATCAAGAAGCAGTTACAAAGTCCGCTTTTTCAAAAGAGCCAAACAGTTCCTCCTGTTTCATAACACCCCTGTGTCTAAAAGGCATTAGAAGCTTTGTAGAAAACTGATCTTGGCATCAAAACATTGCTGCAAGATTTATTTTTAATAATTTTGTTTCCTTTGCTTTTTTAAAAGTCTTCCACCCACACTTAACTGTTCGGTTATGCTAAAAGATCCGTTATGCTGGAGGACTTGAAAGTAGCTCGTGTGCTACCAGGGAGCATTTAATCAAGCCACAGTAATGTTTATCTCATGAGGAGATAATGTGGAGCAACTTTTCTGGAGGCAAACTCAAAATAAGTTTGGTAGAATAGAATTGGATAAGGAAGCATGTTGAGAATTATCAGCAAATACTACAAAGAAGATAGGTTGCGAAATGCTTTTAGAATGTATGTGTATCCATATATTCACTAATCAACAGGGTGAAATTTACTGTACTAGTTTTACATGTATAAATAACTTTTGGTATTTGGGGGCATTCTACATTGTGTTGCTTATCACTGTTTTTGTGTTGCAGGATGACTGGAAAAAAGTTCAGAAACCAACGGTAAGCATTCCACTTTAAAGCCATCCCACCATATTAATGTTTGGCAGCAGTGATCTGTGTTACGTGCAGTGCTGGCAGGGACTTTAACTAATGTTAAACATCTGCTGCTCCTTCCTGTATCAGCTTGGGAAGAGCAGCAAGCAGGGTGCTGTTGCTCTTGTGTCCTGCTTGTGGGATTCCCAGCAGCCTCTACTGTGCCATAGTGGGAAATATGAGACTGGACTTTATGCGAGGGTGGTCTTATGTTTATGGGGAACAGTTCTACAAAATCTTAAGCATGCTAAGTGCCCTAGAACCAGCTGATGTAAGGCTTTACACAGTGTGCACTAAGAAGGTTCTGCAGCCATTCTCATATGATTGTGCAAAAGGCTATGCACTAGTAGAAGTCTTTGCACAAGTGGAAGTGGAAGAACATCTGATTTCACTCTCCTCAAGCAACATTCTAGCACAAGGCATACAGCAATCCTTCCTTGAACAAGAAGGCACCTTGGGTGGTATTTAGCTAAATAATTCCAGGCTTTCCCTCCTCCATGCCCCTGCCACCCCCAATTCTACTTTGAAGTGTTGGGCAAACCCTCAGGGCAGATTTAGGGGGCATGTGGGGGATGGAGAGGGGAAGAACTTTTTTGCTGCACAAGGATAAACAGTTGTGCTGATGGAACACCCTCCCCTTAGCAATGCTTTTAATACAACCCCTTCTGTGCACAGAAAGGCACATCTGGTCCAGCTTTTAGTACTGAAAAAGGAGTTTGAGTCAATAATTCTTACTTGAAAGCTTTTTCAGATATGAAAATAATACTGTTCAATATTGCAAAGTATTCTAATGCTTACCAATACTGAATAACAGCTGACATTCTTCAAAAGTAGAGGTCTGACCCATGAGACTCAAGTGCTGTGTTGTGCACACTGAAGGGAAAAAAAGTAGATGCCATCTAACTCAGTATTGTTCACATTGAATGGCAGTGGCTCTCCAGGGAATGTCCCCTGCCTTGAAACCCTGAGCTAGTCTGACTTGGTACACGGCAGTCTCGTATCTCACCGTTATGTCAGCCCCTTTATTCAGAATCATGAGGACTGGAATCTGAAATCGTGGAGAAACCCTTCTAGTCAGTTTGGTTAAAATTGAGTTAGGTAGACCATGATTTTGACTGTATATAATAAGGGAGCTTCCTATGGTCCATGAAAGGTTATGATCCAGAGAATGCTGATATGATTTACATCTGAAGATTTTTCAGCAGTTCTGTTCTGCTATCAGGTTACTTTGTCAGGCCTTGACAGATAAGCAGTTCAAATGTGAGCTGAGTGGAAAGTCTCTCCAAATCTTTCTGCATCGCAGAAACTGTTAAGAGGATGCAAGAACTGCCCTCCTGGATCAGGCTTGAAGATCCACCAAGTCCATCATTTTCCCCCTGAGTGGTGGGCAGTCAAATACTCAAGAGACTCTAAGAAACTGTGGATGATGGTGACGATTAATTCCCTCCCATTTGCGCAGAATGTGTTTTCCATAGGCATTTCTGTCTCTGAACATGGAGATTACAATTAGCTTATCTTCCACAAATGCTGCAAGAATAACAGAAAGGATCTAGAAGGTTAATCGTATGAAGTTTAATTGTGGATAAATTGTGTGGCAAGATTTAAGTGAGGGTTGTGTGGCAATTAAGTGATAAATTGTGTGGCAAGATTCCCAAGGCTGAAAAGTGTCCTTGTGGGTTGTAAGATGTTGCAATGAGCCCAGCCATTTATTGTCTAGCTGCTGTATTTTAGGTGTTGACTTTTAAACCAAAACATAGTGGTTTTTTTGCATGGCAACAAGAAGTCATTTCCAAAATTCAGGGAATGTAGCATATACTGCCGTAGCAGCAAGTGAGCACAGAGGGCTAATTATCATGATGAAAGGTTAGATGTGAAAGGTTACACCATATCAGAGGACATCTGAGGAAACAGTAGGTGAACACAGTAATTGGCATGAGTTAGCTTTGTGACAAGAAGGATGGGCAGGAGAGACCAGTTAAGTCTGACTAATGTATTGCTTTGTTTTTCAGGAACCTTACATTACCACTCTTGATTCTAATTCCAGGTATTGTATGGCCTTCATTTAACAAGCCAATACTGTTTTTCTTTTAAAAAATGGTATTCACAGTGCTTTTTTCTAGGAAATTATGTGCTGGTACTCACCATGAAATTGTTACAGTAGGTGTCACACTTTTTAACAAAACAAAACAAAAAGAGGTGCCCTTGAGTTCCCTCTGGAAAAAAAAGCACTGGGTATTCAGATAGGTTGACATCCGGTGACGTTCACTGCTTGTGAAAAATAAATTCACTCACTCAGTGGAATTCTGGTTCCTCCCCCCCCCGCCCCCCGTTTTCCATGCACCCGCAAAATCTGCTTGGAAGCGGTGTCTCCCAACCCTCCTGACAATCTTTTGAGGAGCAAGGGGGTGAGGAAAGAGTGGCCATGTTATGCAAGCGGAGGTTTGCTCGCTCCATGTTGGCTTTCACCTTTACTAAGTAATTTTGTTACATTTTCATGATGCTATTATTATTTTTATTACCCTGCTTTTTTGGCTTAAGATAAAAACAAGAATAGCTAAAAACATAGAAAAAAATCATTAGAAAACATTAATATATACATTAAAAATCTGAAGACAATTGGAAATGGGGTCATATTTGAAGTCTAATGCTTGCATGTGTGTAATTGTTTATTTAACAGGACTAGGCCACATTGTGTTTATTGAAAGAGCACCCTAACTCTGCATCTGGCACATATTTATTTGTTTATATAAAATGTATAGCTTGCCTTCTGGTGCCTGCCTCACTGCTTCAAGCCCACTGTCTCTAACAGACTCATAGAAACTTTCCAGTGCTTGGGTCTTGGGAATCTTAAGTTGCATTTGGAAGGCCACATATTTTGAAAATGTTTACATTATATTTGCTTTTTCCACTCTTACTTTAGGATTACATTTCCTAACAAATGTTTTTAAAAAACTTGTGTAGCTAACTAATTCAGTCGACCTTCTGGATAAAAAGTTCATTTTGGTCTCAGGTTTTTGTCCTAAAGTCTTCAATCCAGCTATATATTTGCTTGCATTTCCACCAGTGGTTCAGAAAAATATTCCTTTGTCCAGGTCATGAATATGAGGAAATCTGTGGCCTCCAGCTGCCAACATCCTTGATAAATTGACCATATTGGCTGGTGCTGATGGGAGTTAGGAATCCAGCAACAACTGGAGGGCCACAAATTCCTCATCTCTATCTTAGCTCAGTGTGACTAAATCTTCATTATAGTTTGCCAAAAATCATATACAACCTTTACTTAGTTGGCTTAACTATATAATGCATTGTATTTCACTTCAAAGTGCTTATGATCTGCTGCTGTCAGATCTAGGATAAAGCCTTAACCAAAAGTTCAGTTTTTCTGAAGTCCATCATATAAAAGCTAATGGATATTTGTATCAAAGTAACTTTATTCTATTCTATTTTTTTTATTTATTGAGTTTTTTAATACAAAAAGAAAGAGCAAAAAACACCGTACATCCTACCCAAACGAAAACACACAAAAATACGCTATTATTTACACAAACATAAATCCTTCCCACCACCACCACACCCCTCAACTTCCCTCCACACACCACGACTTCCTTATTGTTTACGTTCAATATAATCATTGCACTCCTTTAGATTTTGGATTTTTATCTCTTTATAACATTCCTAGATAATGTTGTTCTTTCCACTTTACTCCTTTAATCTAAACATATCAACATGTTCTTTATGGAACAATATTTGACCATGTATTCTTTAAAGCATTGCCATTCTAGTCTTAAGTTTTTGGTTTGTCTACATTCTGATATATCAGAATGTATCAAAGTAACTTTTTGTTTCTTCTAGCACATGGTCCAATTGGGTGATTCCAGCTATAGCAGCAATTATTGTGGCCCTTATGTACCGTTTCTACATGATGGAGTAATCAACATATTGAGAAGCTATAATGGAACAGACTGCTTTGGGAAAGAGAACCAAAAAATGCATCTGAATCTTCACATCAAGACAGTATCTGAGAACAACTTTCAAATTCCATCCTACTCTTTCCCAGAAAGCCAAAATAGGTTGCTTCAGCAATGCACTTTTTAACTCTGCCTTTTACGTAACTGTTTTTAAGTGCTAAAAATTCAGAGGTCTCTTTTATATCATAATGTTCATCAATTAACTATCTGATATTATCACAACATTTCTTAAGAATAAGACCACTGATTTTATCTATGTTATCAGTATGATACAAGGACACTAATGTTTAAGGCTTGTCTGGGTTTTCTATGAGTTGTTCGGACTTCTTTTGCTAAAAAATTAGCAGAGGTTGTGTCTATGCAAATTCCTTCCATTTTTTTTTGCCTTCATTTAGAATTTTCTAATGCAAGGACCCGCTTTCCATCAGTTTCATAGGTATAATTTTTATATTTTCTCCCCCCCCAAAAAGTCATAGTAAGCTTTTGGTATGGAAATGAGACTTAAGGCATATGTATATTTTTTCAATTTAAAACACCGTATTTTTCCGTGTATAAGACGAGCTGTTTTTATTTTTTAAAAAAAGCTTAAATATGGGGGTCGTCTAATAGACAGATAATTCAGATGTTGGATGTGCAATTGTTGACTGCAGCAAGGTCTGCTGGCAATTGGCTGCTGCGGCAATTGGGTATGCAACTGGGGGACAGACGATTGTTGGCTTTGTTGATGCGTGCAATTGGCAGTGGTGGACAGGCGGGTCAGGTCCAAAAAAAGCTCAACAACTCTGGGCAATCTCCCATTTCCTCAGTTTGGAGTCCCCAAAAATAGGGGTGGTCTTATACATGGGGGCGTGTTATACGCGGAAAAATTATGGTATTTCCATGGCTCTAAAGATTCCACTAGGTAGCATGGCCAGTTCCAGCCCCACAATCAGCAGGCCTTCAAACTTGATTCAAAATGTTAACAGAACAATTCAGACCACCACCTCTTCTCCACCCTGCCCCCCAAAAAAACTGTGTGAAAGTGTCTTCTGCTTGCAAAGTGGGATCTCTGGATCAAAGCTCCTGTCCTATGATGACTTGGTGATAAAATATATTGGGCTGTACTAAATGCTGCTGATCGGCAACAGATTTCCACTCACACAATGGAACTTTCCCCTGAACTGTCCCTTGCAGCCCCCTGTGCACCCTCAAAATTTGCTCCATGGGGTTGGCGGACCCTGCAGAGCAAATTTTAAGGATTCACAAAAGGGAAATCCTGTTGTAGCAGTAAAACTCCACGTGCAGCATTGGAGGCAACCCATTGCCTGGCCTACCTGAAATTTTGTAAAAGGAGCAAGAGGGGAAAAAAATATCCAGGAAGGAATTCCACATAGCTTGTCTGAAGTAATTATCTACTCTCTCCTCCCCCCACCTCTCGCTATTTCGGAGGGGCAATGCAAATTGGGGTGGGGAGCCCCGTTGTGCTTGCGGAAGTCCTTGCATGGGTTTCCACTGGTTAGATTAGTTAGTTGAATGTGGGCCCTGTCTTTGATTTTCCACTGCCTGTGTAAATTTCTTAAGTCTAAATGAAATAGTAGAGCTATTTTAATCAGAATCCACATAATTGTGCAACTCTTAATCATCTTGCTTAATTATCCTTAATTAACTTGATACCTGTCTCTGATTTCTGTGTGATTTCCATGTCCTGCGGAATATAAGTAAAAACATATGTGACTTGCCTGTGTCTGTTTATTTTGATGAAATAAGGGTAGTTTGCATCATGTGCCCATTTTTGTTTCTCTTACCTGCGTGTATGTCACTTGTTAACAACATTTGCATTGGTCACATGGAAGATACTCCGGAATAAATTAAAATGTTTACTTTTTTGTTGTTGTTGTCCTTTATCACCAAGTTGTACCATCCATCCAGCCTCAAGCTCAGTTGATAGTAATGTAGTAGTTGAATGGGTCATAAAGAAATATGAACTGTAGCTAAAGCAACTGCTTTATGACTCCAAAATAATACTGAATTGGCCTAACAATGCATATCTAGATCTGTACTAACAAATGTTTTGTGGAAGTGCTTTCTCTACCAAAATCTAGAAAATTTCTATTTAATAGCGATCACAGGGGGTTAATATTTCTAAGCCGATCTTATAGTAGGAACACCATTCATAGCCTTGCCGAGTGAAGGCCTTTCTGAGCATACCCACAGGCATCTGAACTCTCCCCTTGTGCAAACTAGTGCTTCCACTTTTAATTTCAACCATTTCAAGAAATTATCCCTGGATGACCTAAATGCTATTACCGCTTGGCTGGTATTCAACTCTCATTTAAATTATGGAATAGGTCTCTTCATTTCAATGGGTCTACTCTGAGTAAAGCTTAGTTGAATACCACCTCGTATGTTTACAGTCTTTCATATTAATAATCCAGAATCTTCCAGCCTACTGTTATCATTACAATTGCTGATAATGTTATGGGAAACAGCCCTTCGTCTGAGAACATTTTTAATATAAAAGCTCAGAGAATTGTGGGAACACGTAGTTCTTCACTACTGTCAATGACACACTCATGTTTCTCCTGTCCCCTTGTGTAATAACATACTTTGGCCTTTTATGTGTACTTGGTGTGCACCCAACCCACTTGCATTCATTAAAAGCATTTCCACCCACTTCTTATTGGAAAGCTTTAGTATTGGATTATGTCTTTGAATGCAATAACCAGTCAAACCTGTTTTCAATCTCTCTGGTTCCAACAACTTTATAGCAACAGAGCCAGCGTTTTCTCCTTGTACTGCATTATTTTCCACAGCTGAGAATAGAAAACACAGAACAGGTTTTTTGGAGCAAATGTACACTTTCAGAAGACATCTGAAGGCAGCCCTGTACTGGGAGGTTTTTAATGTTTGATGTTTTATTATATTTTTATATGTATGGAAGGCACCCAGAGTGGCTGGGGCAACCCAGTCAGAGGGGTGGGGTATGATGATGATGATGATGATGATGATGATGATGATGATTATACACTGTATTTGCATTGACAGCAAGACCAAACACCTTGATTTCAGCTGTGTTCACACATTTATACTTTGTCTGGTGCATTCACACTGGTTAGGGAAGCAGTGTACACACAATGTTACTCATAATCCCTATCTATCCTATATCTATTCTTTCTTATGAAATACTGTGTTTTCTGCAAATCACCTTTGATCAAAACTGAAGGGGGAAAAAAATCTAGCTACTTTTAAAACCAGTAATGTTTCTGCATAGTATTTCTAGGAAGTAACAATGAGCTATCCTATATTCCTTGAATACTTCTCAAATAAATAGGTTTATTTTAAAGCACTTCTATACCGCTTAATATTTTATAAATCTGTAAGTGGTGTCGAACATGAATACAATAAACAATGTCATTAAAACAAGCATAAAATGCAAAACCAGTAAAACTAGTATAAAAGCATATAAAAGCAGGAATCCAGAGAATTCAAATAAATAAAAACAGGGTTCAGTCTTCTGGATCCTGATATGTCTCTACAAGACATCTGAAGCAACTGATGGTTACTGCTTCACGTATTGAAGGGCATTCCATAGTACAGGGGCAGATATTGCCACACAGATATCTCTGAAATGGGGCAATCTCCTTTAGGTCAATATGGAATTTGTTAATTTTAAAATTTGCATGTGCCATGCTTCCAGGGTACCTTGTTGTTGTTGTTGTTTAGTCGTGTCCGATTCTTCGTGACCCCATGGACCAGAGCACGCCAGGCACTCCTGTCTTCCTAAACCTAAATCTTCCTAAATCTTTCAAAGATTTCAAAAGAGGTATGGAAATGTTAACTCATGAGGTACTTTTAGCATCTTTTTTGAACTGTGGTGGTCCAAAGGCACTGAGAAGATTGTGGTCTCTCTTAGGACTTAAAGCTTCCATGCACCTAACTTTCCTCAGCCGAGGTAATATTTACATAATTTGTTTTGGGTATGAAAATATGTCAAACCCCAGAAATGGCCTGAAGAAAAATATAACACCTCCCCGCCCCAAGAGAGACAGACAAACAACGCCCCACAAAAAACCATGCCCACAAAACATTAAAATAAGGCAAGGCTTGTTGCATCACAAAGAAACAACCCAAAAAGACTGGGATCGCCACCACTGACAGCATCCCCATCAGGCTGACCTTTATATCCTCCCTCCCTCTAGCACCAAGGCAAAGTGGGCTGGTTTGGGGACTTCCCTGAGCAGCTACAGCCATGCAAGTTGATGGTCTCTACAGACTCAGTGGAGCCTAGTCCAGAGGAAAATGCCTCCCAGAAACAACAGCCTCTTGGAGGTAGCTGGAGTCTTCATGCTAACTAGTACCAGAACCTCTCTCTACTCGCTCTCTTCCAGCCACTGTCCCCCATGCTTGCTTCTTGCATTCTTGGCTTTTGTTTTGGCCTCTGTTGTAAGTTGCCTGGAGGTTTATTTACTTTTGTAGACGCTGACTAATAAGACAGATATTTAAACAACACGTGCACAGTTGGCTTGATTCCCCCCACGATATTTTCAAGTACACAGTGCTTCTCAGTCATTGCCAAACAACCTCTGTCATCCTCCTCAGCTGAAATAGCATACGATCCAGTATGTCGAGGCAAAAAACCAGGATACCATTTTCCGGTAGGCGGGGGGCATACTCCCCTGCGAGTCACGTGACCTGTGAGACATTGCAGCCTGAAAAAGTGCTTTTGGGGGGCCCGTTAAGGTAACAAAGGAAATGGCTCTATGCCAGACAGCAAATGGGTGCCTCCCCTCCATCAACTTGCTGGTAGTTAGAAAGACAAAAGCCAGAGCTCTTTGTGTATAAGGTAAAAGCTGGAAGCAAGGCTGTGAAAGCAAAGGATCAACGCCATGCTTGATTTCTGCCTGATTCCAAGACTGTGGCTATGGGAGAAACAAGACCCTCTTGGGGTGTTAATGCTGTGAGCCCTTCTCTTATAGTCTCAGGTTGTATATACAGTGGTACCTCTGGTTACGTACTTAATTTGTTCCGGAGGTCTGTTCTTAACCTGAAACTGTTCTTAACCTGAAGCACCACTTTAGCTAATAGGGCCTCCCACTGCAATTTCTGTTTTCATCCTGAAGCAAAGTTCTTAACCCAAGGTACTATTTCTGGGTTAGCGGAGTCTGTAACCTGAAGCGTATGTAACCCGAGTTACCAGTGTATGTGTAAATATACCATATACCATAAATATATCATAAGGACACTACAGTCTCCACTGTCCTCATTCTGAGGAAAAGGAAGCCTGGCTCAGCATCTGGAACACCTGGAATCTTCTACTGCTCAGAGACTGGGGTGTTGCGCAACAATATTTTGCTAGTATTTCCAAAAGCTATCTCAATCCTGTCTCAGCCAAGGACAGCAGCACCATATCATTAGCATAACACAGTAAGTTTACTTTAGAGGACACGATCGACACAGGAAAATATATATATCTTTGCAGTCTTGAGAAAAAAACCATTAACATACAAATTGAATTTTTTAAGAAGAAGAAGACACCCTGGCTTCACTGTTCTTGCAATAGGAATTATCCTAGAAAAGCTTTATTGTAGTGATTATTAGTATTACAGGAGACATTATATGACCCCAGTTTCTATAGGTTTTGTTCTGAGAAATAAAACAAACCATCCTCTCCCTCTTGCTTAAAAAACAACAAACAGAAACACATGAATGCAGCCAATTCCACCCCTTTGTTATAATTACAGCTCACATTTTAACATAACAATGAGCGCCCTCTCCTGACTAAATATTTAACTGAAGATTATAAATTAATGTGTGACAGTAGTATTTATTTTGGAAGTGCAATGACTTACATCTAAGACAGAAAAATGTTGTGTAGAGGGGAAAGCTCATTTCCCCTCTACACAATTTTTAAAAATAAGAGCAGAGTTCATCACATTATATTTCATAATAACAGAGAAATATAGGGCTGTGCTACAGATCAGTTCTCTTGGGATGTGTTGGGATGGTTTAATTTGTTGCTGATCTCCAGTTCTGAGAAACCCAGAGCCATTTTCCTCCTCTCTATTCTTTGCATTCATACAACTCAGAGCATAATGATGCTTAAAAATGGACCCTGTTAAAATGCTCATTAACTAAAATGAAAGTGTCCCCCAATCTGTTATATTTTGATGGCTTAGTTGTAAAATGGCAACATTCTCCCTTAAAAGTGTGAAAGAAAGATTTCTCGTTACAAACCAGATTGGTCCCAAAATACTATTCCAGATTATGTTTATGGAGAAATAGAAAATGAAGGGAAAGAAACCACAACAAATGGCAACCAAGATTTCCTTCAGCTTTTTTGGCAAAGAAATTGTGATTGCACAATAGTTCTTAGTAGCCAGGGTTTTCAGACAGCAGTGCCAGCATGGTAGCCTCTTATTTAATATGAAGATCGGGAAATGGTCTAGATTAATTGCTGCAGTATAGAGAGCCAATTTCTGTGTCCTCAGGGGCTTACTACATCTTCTGTCCTAAGTGCTGGGATTATTCAGCTTGCTCATGTGTGGTGTGGTTCTGTAATAAAGTTGGCCACCGCCTAGCAATGAAGATGAAGCCTTGGTAGTACAAATCAATTGATCGGGAAGACAGAAGAACAAATGTACTTTCTTAAAATAGGCAGACTGTCAGCGAATGGTTGGAACAGGAAGACTGGGAAGTGTACACTCAGTCTCATCAGCTTCTATCCGAAGAGGAGGAGGGGGAAGTTTCACTCCCCTTGTCTACAGCAGTTTTAGGAGGAGAAAGTGTGAGAGAGATGCTATATCTTTCGAGGAGGAATTGCCTAGTTACAAGATAGTGGAGGGAGAGGGGGAGGGGAGAGCGCAACCAGCAGAGACCTCCCTGGAGAGTATAGGGGATCCTCCATCTCTACGGGCCCCTCTGTCCCTCCACATCCTAGAACAGAGGAGGCAGAGGGGTGGGACTCCTGGGACTTCCTGCTGGCACTCAGGATGTTGTTGGGGATGGAGAGGCGGGGCTCAGAGTAGCCAATGTCTCTCTTTGTGTGGAGACATGGATTCTTGTCGTGCAACCAGATGACTGAATAAAAAGGACTATAACATACAAACTGCTTGTTATTCTTTCCTTTGATGCTACCGGAGGGGGAGAGGACTCTCCACACCTGATACAGACCAGCCGTGATCTTCTAGCTTTCTGCCACATGCACGAGTAAGCAATCCAATAACATCTGTATAAAATATCCACAGAGATGCCTTGCTTTTTATCTTCACAGCTGAAACTGGGCAAAATGTTTTAGCACAACATAGCTGAGATCTGGTAGGATTAGTGGGGTCAGATAAACATGCTTCTTGCCCAGGATACGTCTTCTGGACCATGTCCACCCATCCCTGTTCTAGGCAGATGGAACAACGGTCTGACAGTATAAGGCCGTTTCCTATTACAGTGGTACCTCGGGTTAAGTACTTAATTCGTTCCGGAGGTCTGTTCTTAACCTGAAACTGTTCTTAACCTGAAGCACCACTTTAGCTAATGGGGCCTCCTGCTGCCGCTGTGCCACCGGAGCACGATTTCTGTTCTCATTCTGAAGCAAAGTTCTTAACCTGAAGCACTATTTCTGGGTTAGCGGAGTCTGTAACCTGAAGCGTATGTAACCTGAAGCGTATGTAACCTGAGGTACCACTGTATGTGCATTATTCTGTTGTTTATATCTGTTGTGGATTATGTAGTCAACTGTCTATTAGGATTATACATAAGCAAAAATATTGTGTTCCTTATTTTAAAATGGTCTGTTTTTCTGATCGGTAGAGAAAAATGCAATTGAGGGCTACAGGTTCCACATCACTGCTTTAGCTGGACCAGCTATTCTGTCACTCCAAGTGTCTGTCCACGAGAATGCAAACTGCTGAGTTTCACAGGCCTCTTCATCAGGCTTGCATTCAACATCTTTCCCCGCCTAAATCCTTTCCGATTAATTTGTTATGCAAACATTTGCATGAGCATATGCTGTGTTGGAGTCACTGCACATGAAGAATGAAGGGGAGAAAGAGTTTTGCATTTCTAACAGTTAGTCCTCATTAAATGTTTATGAAAATACATAATGTTTACAACAAATACATTCAATAAAGATAAAAGTGCGGAGGATCCTTGTGAATTTTTAATCTGCAAATAATGAAAGTTATTTGAATGCCTCATTCCATCATTAAATATTTAAACAATTTTCTTGTCTAAATGTCAGCGGTAATTAAAATCATGCTTGACTTTTAAATGAAGCTATAAGGATGGCATCTTCCCTCTTAACAATTAATATTATTCGGGTCTGGAAATCTAGGACCAAAGACCCAGAGCCACCTGCACAACTGGGATTTTCTGTACCTGTGTCCCATCAGAAATTCTTTTGAATTTCAAGACATTTCAGGGAAAAGATTCAGTGTCCTCTCATTGTGGGAGAGTGTGTGTAAAACAAACACGTACATACATACATTTTTTTTAAAAAATGATATTTATACTCTTATTAGGCATGAGAGGCTCTGAAGTGACTCACAAAAAGTTCTCAAAATAAAAGTGGTATCTGAGTTTCCTGCCCACAGGACTGGTTTTGTCCTCCAAGGCAAGAGAGAAAGGCTGAGCAGCTGGATCTCACTCAGTCATAATATATCTGTGTTGTACCCAAGAGTGTCACTCAGCTAACAGTAAGACTTTCATCTATGAAACAGGGTCATGTGTAGCAACTTTCAGCAGGTTCCCAGGTTCAGTCTTAGGCACTGGCAGAGGAATGGGGGGGCAGGGGGGCCACTGCCCCGGCACCATCGGGGAGGGGGGGTACCATCGTGGCCACCCCCCGACACGCGCTGCGCACCCCCCCACAGCGCCGGGTGCCACGCCCCCGGGATGTGTGCCAGCCACGCCCCTGCCTGCGCTCCGCCCCCCCCCCCCCCCGGTGCTGGAGCATGCAACTTCACAACTGGTCCTAGGCATCTTCAGGTAGGACTAGATACCTGTGAAAGCTGCTGTAAAAGTCAATGCAGATAATACTGAGCTAAATGGACCAAGACAGCTTCCTACTGTGTACATTCCAGCTCTCCGTCTTATACAGCCCAAGGTACCTCTTGAAAGCTTCTTACTTGTTTGGACCAAAGTTCTGCAGTGTCCTTTCCAGACCAATTTTCTATTTTTCGTCTTTCATTACAGGAGCCCCCCGCCCCACTGAATTTGTGTTATTGCATCTATAAATGCCTATGAACTTAGCCAACCAAAGCTCACAACACAGCGATTTCATGGTTCACAAACATGGCAGATACATCATTCCATATCAGTGTCCTCCTCCCTCTATTACTGGCCCCCTTTTGGCACATGACATTAAACATTGGGAAGAATATGGGTGCACCTCAGTCACGCAGTTGCTCAAATTATATATGGGTACACACACACGACATACCATTCAAGGAGGAAATATACATGCATGCACAACGCACACATACTGAGCTATTTCAGACATCGAGGGATAAAATGAAAATGTGACAAGAATTCTTGAGTTCTGGAGTGGTAATAGCAGCCTGACTCAATGAAGAGAAAGAGCACACCTAGGCACTTTTTAATTCCCACTAATATATATATAGAAAATAATTAAATTCAAGGCTGCAGTGAAGATAGACTCACCTTAAGCAGATTTTTTTATTAACATACTTTTGTAAACTCTGTGGCAGAGTGCTGATCAATGACACCAGGAGTTTACCATATTTTAATGAAATTGTTTATGACATAGATTTCTGTGGCCAGAAGGTACTTTGTATGGTCAACTTTAACATTTATATTTGGCACAAATGTCTATTTGCCTTGCCTTGCATAGTATGAGAGAGAGAAGTAATTATTCTAGAATAAGGAGGCAGTGTTTGGTTACAAGAATCAGTTGAAGGATTCTTAAGTGAAAATAGAACCACAGCACATGAAGAATTTGAGTCTAAACTAAACCACTTCAGAGATTAATGACTCTATCAATAGGTCTCCTCACAACATGCTGTTCCAAATGGAAAATAAAATTAACTAGGGCACACCGTGTCCTGAAAGGATCTGTTATGATTAATCCTCTTGCGGAAGAAACTCCAGATGGAACTGTTGAAATTCACCTTAGATGGGATGCTTTAGATATATGATGGACTTTCCTTAGCAGGAGTTCTGACAGACCATCAGCATTGCCCTTCTGGTAAAAGAAACGTGCTATAAACTCTGTGGTCAGAACAGTGAAATATGTTTCCTAGCCTAAATGACTCCTATCAATCAAATGGAGAAAAAAATTGTGGCTAGCACATAGCTTTTTTGTTACCGGTTGAGATTTATTCTGTTCCCCTTCCCTTGGCTTGCTAGCAGCCATCCTGAATCTTTATAAAGGTTGAGAAGATTGCTCCAAGTTGGCAAGGAAAATAAAAAAACAAAAGGATGTTGAGACTGAGGATTTTGTTGGTGGTGTTGGGAAGGAATTCTATAGTTCTGGATACCATTCAAGTGCAGAAGTAATCCACATCTACACAACAGAGGGGCTATGAAGAAGCAAAATATTGCTCTTTATTCCTCTTGTAGCTTGCTGTTTGAGATTGCCTGAGCTTCTACAGGCAGGCTATAAATTCTAAAACAACAAAAGATTTAGTATGAGAGTTTAGTAAAGCCTAAATAATAGATGATGGGACTGACTGTATATACTTTATCATACGCTAGAGTGCTACAGCAGTCTCCTTACTAAGCTGAATGGTTTGGCTTGCCTGAACATCATGCACCAGGAGTGGGTGTTAAGTGGAAGAAGAGGCTTGTGCAAAGCCTCCCTCACTTGTGCCAAAGCAGCTCTATTCACGTTGGTGTGAAGGATGCTGCAGCCACAGTGGGGGAGAAGGATTTGTGAATGGATTTACCTGTTCCTCAATCTGTTGCAGCATCTTAAAAAACAGAGACATCACCTTGCCAACAAAGTT
The DNA here is from genome assembly GCF_964106645.2 of Podarcis pityusensis. Taxonomy (NCBI): domain Eukaryota; kingdom Metazoa; phylum Chordata; class Lepidosauria; order Squamata; family Lacertidae; genus Podarcis; species Podarcis pityusensis. The sequence goes on along the minus strand of NC_138031.1, from coordinate 55,086,332 downwards.
CCATTTAGTTAAAGCTATGGTTTTCCCAGTAGTGATGTATGGAAGTGACAGCTGGACCATAAAGAAGGCTGCTCGTCGAAGAATTGATGCTTTTGAATTATGGTGCTGGAGGAGACTCTTGAGAGTCCCATGGACAGGAGGAAGATCAAACCTATCCATTCTTAAGGAAATCAGCCCTGAGTGCTCACTGGAAGGACAGATCCTGAAGCTGAGGCTCCAATACTTTGGCCACCTCATGAGAAGAGAAGACTCCCTGGAAAAGACCCTGATGTTGGGAAAGATGGAGGGCACAAGGAGAAGGGGACGACAGAGGATGAGATGGTTGGACAGTGTTCTTGAAGCTACCAGCATGAGTTTGACCAAACTGCGGGAGGCAGTGGAAGATAGGAGTGCCTGGCGTGCTTTGGTCCATGGGGTCATGAAGAGTCGGACACGACTAAATGACTAAACAACAACAACAACAATCTGTTGCTAATAAAAACTACATATGCCCATCACTAGATAGCCCTATTCAGGCATTCAGAATCCTGGTTAAATAAACCTATGTGTTAGGGAATGTGCACAAGCATGCTAGTTTCATCCTGAATGGAGTCTTCTATGTGCTGTAGAACCCTGGAAAATCAGGGTTCTACATCAAATATGACACCGTCACATGGCATTTGGTTAAAAGATGCCTGTTTTTCATGTTATGAGAGCTTGAGGGTGTAAAGACAGATGAACAGTTGGAATTTTGATAAGGAAAAGGTGGGGGGGGAGCACAACCTCATACCCCCCTCCCTTACAAGAGGATGGGAAAGGGAAAAAGGCAAGAACCAAACGGGAGAAGTCTCCCTCCCAAGAAGAGGATACTTTAGAAGTTGCAGATGTAAGAGGAGGCTTTTGGTCGTTTGATGGGTAAATGGCAGAGGTGGGTGATGTATATTTCCATTCTTGTAGCATAAGATATAGTTACTATGCCACAACTAAATTTTAATGATCCATCTTTTTCTGCATTTCTCACCATTCTGACTGGGGATAATATTTAAGCGAAAGATAAAGTGATGTGAGAGCAAAAACACACTGGCTTAGATCCAAAGATTTTACTCTGTGAACAGGAGTTTCCATTCACAGAAGGCGAGTTATGCTCATAGAAGGACCCCTTCCGTGTGTAGACCTCTTATTCAATTAACAGGCACTCTTCCCATTCACAGACCCAAAGCTTAGGATCCAAGCCATTATCTGCAATGTGAATTTATTAACAGTTTTACAGCAGTTACGTATTATCTGCTGTATGTTATTTACTGGGCAAGCCAGTACAACACATTGTGCAATGTTATATGATACCAGCGATTCTCAGATGACCTTGGTGGCACAGGGGATTGGAGGATCCCGTGTGTGTGTGCGCGCTTGCACTCAGGCTAGGTAAATTGCATTATTGTTGTCATAATCTGACCCTCTGAAAAAACTGTTGCTCAAACGCAGTGATCTTGCATTATTGAGGATATGAAGTGGAACCATCTGTTACTAACCCAACCACAATTTTTTGCAGACTACATCTATTCTGTTCTATTACAACAAAATGCTGCTGTTTGTGTTCTTCTTTTTTTAATCAGGCACATAAAGTTTATGTAAAACAGATGCCCACAAAATGAAACTAGTTAACTCTTGTGCTAGAGGGGCATACCATGAAGGGTTTTCTGGAAGCTGGTTTGGCAATTAAATAGTTTATTATACTTATTAGATCACATCACACATTAGTAGAGTTAGTAATACATGCTGGGATTGGCAGGACAGCAGCTTTTCTCAGTTTATGAATGGATAAAACCACATTGGAAACTGTCCCCTGGAACCGAGTTTGATTGTCACAGCTTGGCATTACAGCACAACTTCTGTCCAAAATGGCATCCATCTGGCACCACAAATGAATATGAGGGAGGATGATTTGCATCCTTCAAACCAATCTCAGAAACATTGCTTGACTGCCAATTTTTATACAGTCTATTGCAGAATGAAAGCACTTTAGAATGAATGTCTATTTGAAATAGCAGATTCAAACAATCCAGACCAGACTATATCAGCGCTGAGGCAGAATTCATGCGCTGGTGCGACACTGAGGGTGTTTCCACTCTCTATATAATTCAGTGCAGGTGAAGGTTGTGTGTGAATGGTGGAAGCATAGGGATGAGACTCTGTGGGAAAGACCAAACTAATCAAAGTGAGTGCTCATGTTAGTGTTCCAATCCCTAAATGACCGAAAAAATCCCCAAATCTCTGAAAGAAAGGTTCCATCCCTGGTCTTTGACACTTGAGATATGTATTTTTAGGAGCCACCCTATTCTGTGATTTTAAGTTGTTTCCAGTGTTGTATTTTAAATTGCGCTGGCTAGGGTTGATGGGAGTTGTAGTCCAACGTATCTATATTGTACCATCATGGCAAAGGCTTAGACTAGGAATCTCTGCCCGCTCTTTTGAACTCGCTAGCCAAAGCAGCAGGTCCTTGAGTATATTGACACAAATTGGCTGGTGATAAACTTAGGTTCTTCACCGAGCATGGTATTTTACATTTAGCAAGCCGATTTCTTTTTGATGTGCCCTTCAGTTCCATTTATACTGCCATAGATTGTCTGCAAATTAGCAAGCCATTGTGCGCCCTGATCCCGCATGCTTGATCAGGACATATAATGTATTGCTGGACATCCAGTCAATAGGCAATGAAGGGGAAAGCTTAATTCAGCCTCAAAATCAATCTCAGAATCTTGTGCAGAAGCCAGCTCGCCTGTGCTTTATTCTGATAAATTAACTCTGCAACCAGCAACCTGCCCTGTCAAAGCAGGGGGAAAGCAAAAGTTCCCCATTGAGTTCCCCATTGTGCTAGTGCAGGCATATTACAGAAAGATGACACACAAAGCAGGAAAGAATTACAGCTGCTGTGATTTCTAGCTCACTTTCTCATGCAAAGGGACAAGGCAGTCATCAGGCTGTATAAATATATAATACACAGCACTATATTGTTATGAGTTGGGGGGAGGGGGAGTAGGCTGTGTGCCGAGACCCTTCTAATTCCTGGGTCCAGCAAATGTTAAAATCTAAAATCCAGTTTCCTGGAACAGCCAGGCTAGCTTCTTGGTCCTCTAAATGATTTATTAAGGTAACAAAGAAAGTGGCTCTGTGCCAGATATCAAATAGAGGGGGCCCCACTGTCCCTCAACTCGCTGGTAGTTAAAAAGATAAATGCCAGAGTTGAGAGATGAGTTATGTGAGTTAGAGGTAGAAGCAAGGAAGGCTGGGAAGGCAGAGAGAAACAAGGCTATGAGAGAAACAAGACCCTCTTGGGAGTATTAATGCTGTGGAACCCCCCCCCCCCAATTGTAGACTCAGGTTGTATATATGTGTAAATAATTTGTATATCATAAGGACACCCCAGTCTCTGCTGTGCTTCGTTCTGAAGGAAACACAAACCCTGGGTAAACGCCTGGAACCCTGTTGGGTTGAAATAAGCGACAGACGAATGGCAAGGTGTCATACGGGAGGCATCTCCCGAGCATGTCTCGGAGAGTCCCTTTTATTGAATATTACAGCATTTCCACATATGTGCTTGTTGCTGATTGGTTAACATGAATACAATGCAAGGGTTGAATATAGGTATTAATCATCAATAGATTAAAGGGTGGGAAAGGGAACACAGAATTGGACAGGCGTGAAATCTCCTTATTAAACTATTAACTAGTGATTGATAATAAACAATTACTTAATGATTGATATTGCATGACTTGAAAGAACATAACCATCGCGTTCCGTAGATGTGGTCAACAATGCATTAAGAACAGGTCAAGGTACACTGTTTCATGAACTCAATGGGAACTGATCAGAACATTCCCAGACCCATGCGCAGAGGCAGAAACTTCCCAGTACTGCTTGGAAATTGGGTTGGCGTTCAACAGTATCTTTAACTTTTCTAGGTGGTGCCTCAAATTCATCTTGCAGGTATATAAATTATACTTACTTTAAACCAGGCTCCCAGCAAGTTTTAGCAGCTAATTGATGTCAGCTGCAGAACTGGCCGTTTATCACTATGATGAAAGTAGATCAGCATCTCAGCACTGGGCTGGTCCCTATGGAATGGAAGCTACAGAGCAAGGAAAGACCGGGCCATGCCTTTTATTGGACTAACTAGTCTTTAAAATACTGGGAGTTAACTTCTGGAAAGGCACTGCCCCGCCCCCATGTATTTCTTCAGTGCAAGTATTTAATTTTTTTAAAACTGTGACAACATAAAATATCCAATTTATCCATGCTTTTGGAGAACCCATAGAGACTGTTGGTCTTAATAACAAAGAGACAGGAAGAAGAATTGGATTCATATTTGCTCTTCTGTTCTTGGAAGGCACTCAGATCCAATGGAGGTTCCTGCTAGAGGAAGAAAGGGGGAGAGATGATGTTCACTGCTTCCCCCTTCGGCTTCTAATTCCACCTCCCATCTTGTTCCAGAGGATCCGCTGACTTGCTACAGGAGGTTTTTAGGGACACAGAGGGAATTGGCAAAAAACAAAACAAAAACCTACCTCCCCTTTCCCCCTGAACAGCACCCCATGAGCAGAGTTCCATCTGCTGGTTATCTGGATCTAACCCAGTGGCTGGCTCTGTACTCGACATTGCAACCCTATGCATGTTTACAATAAGTATAGAATCATAGAACTGTAGAATTAAGGGACCATGAGAGTCATGTAGTCTAACCCCCTACAATGCAGGGATCTTTTGCCCAATGCGGGGCTCAAACCCATGTGACTTTGGGATTAAGCGGCTCATGTTCTACCAACTGAGTTATCTTCCTAGGTGTCTGACTTGTGTTCATTGCAGTTTACTTCCAACCCTAGAAGCTATAGTTCTTATTTCTATGCGCCATGCTTGCAAGTAAGTGCTCTGTGAGCCTGGCATGTGGAATGATGTCTTATAGTGCAAGCCCATTTTATTTTCCTATAGGAACTGGGCTGATTTGCGTGTTTACTGAGTCGCGTTGGTAGAAATAGTGTCATCTTGGTAAAGCTAGGTGTGTCCAAGTGCAGCCAGTGTCCAAACAGAAGACAGCTCTGCAAGCTCATTTCAACATAGCAGAAAAAGGAAGAACAGTTTACATGAGAGTCCTGGGCAATCTTCCACCACCAACACTGATATCCATTTCTAGCATCCACAGGGTTTCACCGCCTTTGTAAGTGAGACATCAGGCAAGGTAGAACAAACAGCAATTATATTAGTTAATGTGCAGCTTAAATTTGGAAAACACAACAAGAAGGGGATATGTGCAGGCAAAATTCAATGGAGTTTGTAGCGTTATAAAGATGATCTAGTATTCTAAACTGTTGACATTTTATTGTATGCATCTGAGTCTTCTCAGCATGGTCAATAGGCATTAAGTCATGCCTACTGACTTCATTCAATTAACAAAATGGGGAATTTAATCCATAGAACCTTATGGTATTATATAGCATTACATATTTCAAAGCATAAACCTGAATGGCATGTGATTTGAATGCTATTATAAAAATCAAAGGGTGATACCTAATGACTGAGACGGATATCACCCTAGTTGGTCAGAAACTCAACTCATTCACTATCAAGATTTGATGAATACTTGTATTACAGTGGATTTTATGTTAAATGAACGATGAGCTAGAAAAGGCTTATGTGATGCAATCTGTCAAAAAGCCCACTAGATGGCAATATTATTTACCTTTAGCCAAACAGAGAAACATACCAAGTTTGTTGGATACTGCAAAGTGTTCCCCAGCTTTCAAAGGAAAGGAGAACAGAACAGACCCTGCTAGGGCTGAGCTGAAGTTTGGAATGGTTTTTGCTAACATTTTCAGCCATATCAAAACATGTGGGGTTTATTTGGAGGCTGCATTAAGAATGGGTGAACGTGTTCTGGCTCTTCCTCTCAGTGACATCAGCATATAAGCCAAGTCCAACTGACTGCATCGAGCTGTGATGTCATCCTGTGCACTATGTGTTCCCTGACTGACTGTGATCACAACCAATCCAAGAGCCAATGAAATCTAGTTGGCTACAGATAGTTCTGATGTCAGCCTGACTATTAAATGATACCTGACCTAACGGTAGTGCTGATGTGATTGAGGAAGATGATGCAGCAATAAAAAAGGGGGGGTGGGAGTGGAAGCAATGTGACGGCAAAGAAACCAAACTACAGCAGCGTCCATGCCTGAAAAAAGGCAACATTTTTCACAACAGAGGGGTATTCCTTTCAACCCCAAGATTCAAAGTAGAACATTCAGAGGAGCCCTAGATCCTACTAGGAAACGATTTATAATCTGTGACATTCTGCCTTACAGTCTGTAAACAATCCAGAAACAGAAGCCACACACCTTTTTATGTACGTGAACTGTGTGCACGAAAGGACAAAGATATTCTGTATGTTTTGTATGTATTCTTTATTGAAGCACTTGCATGAAATCCAAATCCAAAGGAAATTCATCCTGAGAAGACTGCGTGTATAAAACTGTGATTCACAATGAACAATCTTTGCTAAATCATATTTGCCGCTGCCACAGCTGGCTGCCAGTTTATATTAACTGCGTCAACCCAGTTTGCGTTTTCTATTAACAACAATGATTACCTACTTCCAGTATTTACCCAGCAGAATTACACATAAGCTCAGTGGCTCCACTGCCTTCACACGGGTATGTTGTGAGGATGCAAAATGACCTTTCAGCCAACTTTTACTTCATTACTCCCATTTTTGTAAACTACAGTATCACGAACTGCAATGAAAGGTCACTTCAGTTGTTTATCTGTTGTCTTCAACTATTATGGTTCTTCTAGGGTAGACCTCAATATCCACAAATATATAACGATACTCGTATTTTCCACTTTCTGGATTCTGCAAAGAGAGGGGGTGGGAATTAATTTCTTTGTACACACTAACCTAAGCATTAAGATTATGGTTGATGTAGGTCACCGAGGCTGTCATACCTCTTTCACTTCCAGATGAACTGTTCCCTGCTTTCCTTTTTCTGAGCCCTCAATGTAAAACTTTAGGCGCATGTATTTCAGTCCATCTTTTACATACTCAATGTGGCTAAGAAAAAAAAGAGAGGAAAGGTTTCGCAAGCCCTGAATGTTAATGCCAGAAAAATTAATAGTTATGCACTATAATTCTAAGAAACAAAAACTTTACATGGACAATCTTGTCTTAGTTCCAGAATTCAATTAAACTTGTCTGGTTACGGTTACACTTGGACCACCCTGTCTGAAAGCTTCCTAACCCACAAACAAGTGAATTGGGTCTAAAACTCAATTTACATCTGATCCTGAGCGTGTTTGCTCAGAAGGAAGTCCAAGGATGCACACACAGGATAGTGGCCATAAATACGGAACCAAACAACATCATGAGTCATTTCCATTAATTTCAATGGGTCTACTCTGAGTATGTCTAATGCTAGACACAACCCAATGAGATTAATCCTAGGCGTGAAGCAACTTTGAGAACATACTAACAAGGGGCAGCCAACATGATACACTCCAGATGCCACTGGACTACAACTCCCATCATCCCTGACCAATGGCCATTCTAGCTAGGGCTAGTAGTAGTTGGGAGTCCAGCAACATCTGGAGGGCACCATGTCAGCTATTCCTATGTTAAACCATGGTTTAGCATAATGTACATGGATAATAATGAGCTGTAGTGACCTTAGGCTTGCATGCTACCCCCTATCCTCCCACAGAGCCAAGAGGAGTAATTAGGAAGCACTTGATTTTGCTTTTGGTTAATCCTGGTTTGTTATGTTACCTGAAGGGGCAAATCCTGGCTAACACCCACTATGGTTAATTTTAAACAAGCTAACTTCATTTTTAAAAAAATAATATTTACTGATTTTCCAACCATTTAAACACAATAAAACAGAAAAAACAAAAAAGGAAAAGAAAAAGCAAAGAAAAGAAAAAACATAAGATTAACAAAATAAGACGCAAACCATTTAAAACACAAAACAATTTCAATATCTTAACTTTCATTCCCTTATTTCCACGACCTCCTCACACCTCCCTTTTTGTATTCCACTTCTATTAATTGTTTCAGCAATTCCTTTCCATCTTCCTCTGTTTTCTATCCTATAATTATCTTAACATATTCTAATCTTATTTTTCCCTTTAATACTCTATTAGTCTATTTATACTTAATTCCTTATAGCATTTCTACTAAAGCCATATAACTTCATTCCAACATTTTTCTAACGTTCATTATTTTTACAATATTTCTATAAATAGTCTTAAACTTTTTCCAGTCTTCTTCCACTGTCTCTTCTCCCTGGTCTCGGATTTCTGCCAGTCGTTTCTGCCAATTCCATATAGTTCATCAACTTCATCTGTCATTCTTCCCGGATAGATAAATCTTGTGTCTTCCAGTACTTCACAATGAGTATTCTTGCTGCTATTGTTACATACGTGAAAAGAGTTCTATCCTTCTTTAACACCAATTGGCCGACCATGCCCAGGAGAAAGACCTCTGGTTTCTTCAAAAAGGTATATTTATATACCTTTTTCATTTCATTATGAATCATCTCCCAAAGTGTCTTAATCCTTGGGCATGTCCACCAAAGGTGAACTCTAATCCTCAAATTCGTCTGTTTTTCTTTAAGTTCAGTCATAGCAAGCGTCAACTTATATTCATCAAGTTGCTTCTGTAGGGCTGGGGCTCTCTTGCTCTTTCTCTCCAGTTGTGTTTCTTTACATTCAGCAACAACAGCTTTTTCCCTGGCCTCCTCCACAGTTTGCCGTATCGAAATAGGTTCCTGTGTCAATTTCTGGGTAGTTTCTGTATTAGTATTATTTATACTTTCTATATTTAAGTTAATTTTAATGATTGAAACATCCACTTTCGCATTTATCGTGTCCATTTTCCTGTGAAGCTGATCCAATGAATCATTTATCTTAAATAATGCAGCCACTAGAGCCTCTTCTGTCAACATTTCTCTTGGTTTTACATATACTGGTACAAAGGCAACAAAAAAAAGCAGGGGGGCCTGATGGTGTAAACAAGCTAACTTCAAACCATGTGTTGTGAAGCTGGGTAGTTGAAGCTAGCCATCATTTCATAACTAACCATTACCTCCAATTCCAGATCCAGACATCGCAAACAACTGTGGTTAACTGAAAAAAGGAGCTAAAGTCCTTCTTTTCAGCCAGGCAAGAGGAGGAAAAGGAGAAGTATGAGCCTGAGGTTCATGCGGATCATGCGAAACCATGTGAATGAAGCCACTGTGTTGGATGAGCATAGTCTGCTCCCATGACCAGCTGGTACCCGAATGAAGTTCTTCTGCCTGGTGGAGGAATCATGTCCCACCTCAAGAGTAACAATCGTGGATATAGTATTCTGAGTGTTGCTGTGGCACATCTGTGTCAAATTCATGTACAATAAGTACACAAAGCTCCACGCGGGAGTAAGATGGACCAGTGTCCCTTCAGCATCCTTGTTATTCAGCATAAATGTATGCTGGCAATCGATGTGACTAAGAAGGTTTCTTGGCTATCAGGTGCATTTGCAAGGGTTATTGTAGGCCTCAAATTCAAGCTGCTAGCCTAGGCCCCAAGGTAGTTTCCCTTTTACCTTCTTGGCAAGACAAGTGAATATGACATGTGTCAAGTGAGATGAACAGAGTAAGTAACAAATCCACAGAGAATGTTAGCAGAAAGAGAGCCAGTGCTTCTGTAAGCGATGCGTTCACAGGTACCTGACCAGTTGTCTTCTCCCGCGGCGCGTTGCTTCACCGTAACCTTTTATGGGTTCACCAAAAACACCTATTACCTAATCAGTAAGGACAGGATAGGGTGCTTAGTAGTTCGTCTCCTATCAAACACTAGGTGCACAGTTCCCTCAGTTTAATCAGCAATACTATACGACCTTCTTCAACACATTACCTAGAGAGGTGGTGATCTCTCTCCCTCTCTCTGGAAATCTTCAAGCAGAAGCTGCACAGCTGTCTGCTGGGAATGGTCTAGTGCCAGATTTCCTGGGCTCAGCTAGGAGTTGATGGCCTACAAGACCCCACCCAACTCTTATGATACACTGAAAGCTCACCCACTATCACTGATCTTTCCCTGAAGCATGCAGCAGCAGGAAATGTTAGAAATGTTCTAGGATGCCTTTCCAGGGCAGCGGTGCATGGGCTAGTCAGTACCCAATGCAAAGTGAGTGACCGTCCCTCAAAAGATGCCTCAGAATTCTCTGTAATGTGCTAGGGCTCTGTGGTAAGGAGAACATTCAAGACTTGAAAACAAACCTCAGGGTGAGCTCTGCATTTCTCCAGGGCATCTCCATAGATTTTACTGGGGCTGGAGGAAGAGAACAGCTCCTTAAAGATCACATAGAATAAACCACCTGAAATGGAAGAGGAAAAATAAAATGCAGGTGAACTAAGAACCTTTCTGCTGAAGTGGTCAACAATTAAAACAGTGAGGAATATGTTTTCCCCTGTCTCAACAACCTGTGACACCGATGCCGATCACCACCACTATTAAGTAGGTGAAATCTCGCCCAGCTTCTTTCACTGAAAGAGAAAACAAGACCAAAAAAATAAAAATTACGAAACGGTAGTTATACATTATCAGTCTCCTATAGCTCTGTTGGTTAGAGCAAGGTTTCTCAACCTTTTTCCGACCGTGCCCCCCTTCCAACCTTGTTTCCTTCCTGTGTCCCCCTCATGGTTGTAGCCAAGGGGGGGGGCAGCTGCCCCTAGTAAGTAAAAACCAATACAAATCAATACAAATCTGAGGTTCTGCCCCCTAACAAAAATCTTGGCTACGCCATGTCCCCCCCCCCCCCCCACTGATAGAAAGATAGCTATATAATTTTTTTTTTGTAAATAGAAAATGTTTATTTAATTTTTTTAATAATTTACACAAAATACAATGACATAAAATGATAGGAACATAATGAAATATTGTTGAAGCAGAAAAACATAGAATCATAGAGCTGGAAGGGACTCCAGGGGACTAGATGATCCTCAGGGTCCCTTCCAACTCTACAATTCTACAACCACAAACTACGTTGTTGTCTTACGCACATATATCCAATAGCTCCTAAATGCTTCCTCTAAAATTGAGAAAGATAAAAGACTGAGTCAAAACAGCTTTTGCTTTCAGAATAATGGAATATTAAAAGGATTTTACATCTCTTCTAACCCCTAAAGTCCTCATCCCCGCTCTTTCCATGGGAAATTTAGTGATTGTTTGCTGTCAAGGAACAGCCAGGGTGTTTAACCTGTGCCCCCCCCCCATATGTTGTTCGACTCCAACTTCCCTCAGCATCAGCCTGCATAGCCAATGGTAAGAGATGATGGAAATTGTAGCCCCACAACATCTTGGAGGGCCACAGGTTAGCTGAACAGGTTTTGCTTTCACAAGGTCTATTTAGGCTAGATTTTACAAGACTTTCAGTGGCTTTTTAGTATTAATTGAGAGTTATTATTTATGCAACACGTATTTAATTTATTATAATTATTATTTAAACAGTTTTTAACAATGGACAAGTGATGTATACATATTTTAATAAAATAAGCAACAAATTATTTCATTTCTCATTCTCAAGAAGTACTCTCACAGCTCAGCAGAGAGCCCCAGTGCAGAACTTGAGAATTACTAGAGTGGATACAGTGATTACGGCATTTGTTTTTGATCCAATTTGAGTTGCCTTCATGCTCAGGGGCACTGGGGGCAACTTGTTCTCTCACCATCGATTCTCTGCTGGTTTCAAACACCAATGATCCATTCCTTTTTGTTATTAGTAACAACCATGTTTATGACTGTCGTACTCATGCTGTAAAATCATTAAAAATACTTCAGCCATACTTTAGTCAATATTGGACCAAATCCTTTTGGACTAGTCAAGGGCCCAATTCTAGCCTGTCTCCAGCTTCAATTGTCTCCCACCACTCAACCTTTCACATGCTAAGCTAAAGTTGAATAAAGATTGTGGAGAAATCTTCCAAAACAGTTTAAAAAAAAAATGCTATAGCCAATTGCATATATAGCAGCCAATTTTATGCCTTCGTTCATTAAATCCAGCCAGGCTTTTAATTTTTATGAAATGCCTTACAAAATAGATTATTGTTCTTATGGTTGAATGGGAAACCCATAAAAATGTAAAAATGATCAATGAAGTGCTTTATGCATAACATTAAAAACTCCAAACATATAAATAATGCAGTGAGCACAATGTATTTAAATGGTAGAACAAATACACTGATATTTACAGGAAGGTTCTGTGAAGAGTTAGGCATGGAGTCCTTTGAAATCAAGGGCTTTGCACAGGAAACTCTGCATAAGATTGCTGCCTGACGAACTCATGAGGCCCAAGCCATAGTCCTGTCACACATTCTAGGTAAAGGTAAAGGGACCCCTGACCATTAGGTCCAGTCATGGCCGACTCTGGGGTTGCGGCGCTCATCTCGCTTTATTGGCCAAGGGAGCTGGTGTACAGCTTCCAGGTCATGTGGCCAGCATGACTAAGCTGCTTCTGGCGAACCAGAGCAGCACACGGAAACGCCGTTTACCTTCCCGCCGGAGCAGTACCTATTTATCTACTTGCACTTTGATGTGCTTTCGAACTGCTAGGTTGGCAGGAGCTGGGACTGAGCAATGGGAGCTCACCCCGTGGCGGGTATTTGAACTGCCGACCTTCTGATCGGCAAGTCCTAGGCTCTGTGGTTTAACCCACAGCCTCACCTGCATCCCTGGGTCACACATTCTAATTAGGTGCTAATTGAACATCCAGCATACAAGAGTCTACAGTGGTGCCCCGCAAGACGAATGCCTCGCAAGACGGAAAACCTGCTAGACGAAAGGGTTTTCCGTTTTTGAGTTGCTTCGCAGGACGAATTTCCCTATGGGCTTGCTTCACAAGACGAAAATGTCTTGCGAGTCTAGAGATTTTTTTTCCGCTTCCCCCCCCCTTTATCTAATCTGCTAAGCCTTTAATAGCCTTTAATAGCCTTTTAGCAGCTAATCCGCTAAGCCTTTAAGCCTTTAATAGCCGCTAAACCGCTAATAGCGCTAATCCGTTAAGCCGCTAATAGGGTTGCTTCGCAAGACGAAAAAACCGCTAGACGAAGACTCTCGCGGAACGGATTAATTTCGTCTTGCGAGGCACCACTGTATTTGTAGGGATGAGTGTGCTAGCACTGCTGCCCCTATTGCCATTCCATGGAGTGACACTATGAACTGGGGAACCTCCTGCAGTCATGGAGGCTCCCAGTGAAGGATCCTGGGGTCTCAAATTTCAGCAGTTCCCTGTGTGATGCCAAAATTTTGCACCCCCTGCCTCTTGTGCTCTATTCTAAATCACAGTTGCGGCACTGAGTCTCCGCACCCACTGCAACGGAACCAGTTGCGCTCCCCTAAATCCGTCCCTGAGGCTCGCCACTCATTTTAGAACTCCCTTCCCATATTAACACCTTCCCATATTAACAAATAATCAGAATGCCTGAAAAGCATTATCTGTGCACTAGTTCTGAACGCTGTTGGTGGCATTCAAACCACAATGACTTGCAACTGCTTGAATGTCTAGGTGTTTTCACAGAATAACTTAATTTTTGAAAAGAGAAATAGCTGCAACGACACTAAACCCAGCATGTAAATAAATTATCACTCCCTGGCTTGCCAGTGGCAAAAAATTATCAGCTATGGTGCAGCAGGTTAGGAAGCTTTGTATGCCCGAGAAGGACTGTTCATCCATATGGCACGAATAACTGACATAGGATCTTGTACATTAATGAGTTATAAGTTCTGATGAAGATTCCATAATTCCGGGGTTCTTGAAAAGAGTTCTGGGCTAGGTGGGCCTTGCTATGGTCCACCAAAGCACTTCTTATGTTAAGAAGCACAAGCACATATTCAAGATCACTTGATTTGTTGTGTGCTAATTGTCAAGAGATCTTGGGAACACACTCTAGCTTTGTAAATGTAAAAAAAAAAAACTTGTGGATCACAGGGATTCCAGAAAAAAACATATGTAGACCACATAATACTGCAATCAGCCCACCATGGTCTTAGAGCATGCACAGACACCCTCTCACTAGGAAGCAATCACAGCCAGCTTGGTGAAAGGACTCCTGAAGCAGAAAATCCCACTTCCACACAAATCTGAGTGCTGGGCAACCTCTATTATAAATCAAATACATTGCACCACACTCAGGGTTGGCCCAAGATACTTTGCTCCCTGAGGCAGAACAGCAAATGGTGCCCCCTGTTCCAAACCAAGGTGCATGATATCCAAGGCTAATCAAGTTATTGGGTCATATGAGACAGAATGCTTACAAGCATCTCTCCCTTAAATGTAAAAATACAATAATAAGAAAATAACACTTTGCTGCCCTTCCATGATAGCCAAAATCAGTTGCCCAAGGCAGTCTCACTCTGCCTATCCCATTCATCAACGGGCCTCCAGTCAAACAACTGTCGAACATTGTCTCAGAAACAAATCCCCAAATAATCTGAGATCCCAGTAGAACATGAGACTCTTGATCTCAGGGTTGTGGGTTCAAGCCCCACATTGGGCAAAATATTCCTGCTTTGCAGGGAATTGTCTAGATGACCCTTGTGGTCCCTTCCAACTCTACAATTCTATGAGCAGTACAATCCTAGCTAGGTCTACTCAGATGTAAGTCCTGCTGAATTTAATGGCGGCTGACTCCCAGGTAAGTAGGGTTAGGACAGCAGTGCAAGTTATGTAGAATATTTCAGATTATGGACTGAAAAAACACCACTAGGCTCAACAGAAACACGTCTATATATATGCAGATATGCCTAAAAAGTTGGAGAACTGCAGTAGTTTGGGAAACGAATTTTACTTGCCAAGAAATCTTGGCAGTTGCTGGAGCCTCCCGTTCCTTACCTTTCTGAGCAGCTGACAACGATGCTTCTTCTTTCTGGCCTCTTTGCACAGACACTTGCCTGCCGCTCTTTTCAGTTCTCCCAGCTCTCCGGGCCCCTTCGGGAGTCCAGATGTGTCGCTTTGCGCTCGCAAATGCTGCATCAGGGCGCGGGGCGGATCGCTCGGCTCTCGACCCTTGCCCGAGCCTGATGCACACGCAAGTCCTTAGAAGCGCCTTCCTATGCTGTGCAAGGAGCCCCCACTTCGCGCAGGACCCCAGGAGCTTGCCACTGCAGGGGATTCCTCGCATGAAAGAAAGCATAGCGAGGCGAAGCAAGGCTTCACTCTATAACCCCAAATACAAGGTCTATCATACACTAAATATGCTCCCGTCCTGTGTAAAGGATCGAATTCATCGTCCCGCAGTTTCCTCTTGATGCAAAATAGCCATACCGTTAGAAAGATACATCTTACTCAAATCTTTCCGCCGGGCTTTTACCTGTTGATGCACTTTTAACAAGCCCAAGGGGGACACGACCCCTTCACTCGCTGATGGCAGCTATTTGCCCCGCCATTGCGTTTGCAAAGCCCTCTGGGAACTGTAGTTTGCAGGGTAGCAGAGCTGCCCGACTACTCCGGTAAAGTACTACAACTACCACAATGCAAAGCGCCTCGCGCCTAGCCTCGCTGCTCAGAACTACATTGCGAGAAGCCTCCTCCTTCCCGAAAGCGTCTGTCTCTATATTGAGCGTACGTGCTCCGGGACCAGTCCACCCTTTATCGTTTGCATAATAAATAAAAGGTTAGGTTCGTGCTGCATGCATTGCTCAGAAATAATTATTTGCCCTTTAAGCAGGTTCTGTAAAACTTAATAGGGCTATCTTCAAATAAGCACTAGCCCGCCATCTGAGAAGGTCAGACTCGTGGTGTGCAAGCATTATGTGTGCAGACGTCTGCGAGAAAGACGCGTGCACTACCGTCAACTCAGAATGGCGCAGCTTTCGTGTGCAAGAAGCAAACCTGTATTTGGGCTGCGGATGGAGCTCGCTCACGTGGTAGAATGCCCCCCCCCAACCTGTGCCCGGCATAAGGAAAGCCTAACCCTAACCCTATACATTTATCTAATAAATCAGTTCTACTGAATTCAACGGGGTTTAACTCCCAGGCAACAGGAAATAATCTAGCTGGGCCTTCTCCTTTATTTTGGCAACCGGCGACCCCGCCCTACGCGCGTTCGTCTCGCCACGACCCGCCCCTTAGATACTCTACATTGACCCAAGTGCGGGAAGGAAGCTGCTTGTGGGGAATAAATTCAGGAGCGCCGGCGGAAGAATTCTGCCCGGGGCTACTTTTTGTTCGGCTTCGTCGCGTTCTTTGCAGACGCGCTCGCGGCCTTGGCTGGGCGGTAGCGAAGGACCATCCCACCCCCCGCCCCGTTTCGACGGACGTCGCCATGGCGACAGGACGCGGTTGGATTCTGAGGCAGCACAGCTTAGGGGTTTCGCGCCCGTTGTCCGACGCGATCCCTTCTCCCGGCGTCGACTCGCGGTCGCCATTCTTAGTCGCTCCTTCAGGCGCTACTGCTGGGGTGGGTGGGGGATCACGGGGCGTCTTGTTTGAACGCCCTAAACCCAGATCCTCCGGTGCCTTTCTTGAGTCTCACAGTTTTAGGCAGGTTTACTCGCTTTCTCTCACAGAATATACAGCCTAAGTCTTTATGTCAATGGAAAAGTGTGTGTGTGTGTTTTTGAGGGGGCGCTTACCTGTTTTCTGCTTGTTATGTGCCCATTATGTGTCCCTTTTAAGCTGATTGGTAGTGTTGCTGTTTCATTCTTGAATTTGACTCCTTTTTTAGGAGGAATTGTAGTACAGTGGTACCTTGGTTTGCATATGTTTTGGATTACAAACACGTCAAACCTGGAAGTTTGCAACCTTTTTTTTTGCAACCTTTTTTTGGATTACAACCCATTGTTTTGGATTACGAACAAATTTTTTTTGGAGGCCCCATTGGCGAAAGTGCACATTGGGTTACAACCTGTTTTGGTTTACAAACAGACCTCTGAAACGGATTATGTTTGTAAACCAAGGTACCACTGTAATATGATGTAGCGACTCATCCATAAATACTCCTGGGTTGGTTTTCAGACAAAAACCATGCTGAACAACACCAGCACGACAACATAATTACAATAAAAAAGAAAGATGGTAGAGAAAACGTTAAACAGCCTATGCTTAACACTTTTTCAAGTGTTGCAAACCTTGGGCCACAATCCTGTACTCGCTTGGGAGGAAGACTCATTTAATTTGGTGGGATTCATAAGAGTTTATAAGAGGGCAAGAACATGAAAAACCCAACGAACAACAGTGAACAAATAATTTTGCAAGCTTATTGGGCTGTATTCCCCTCGCTGGCAATCTTCTGGGGACCCAGTGGTGGGAGTGGACAGAGGTAAAAGTGAGTGGAGCAACAGGTGATTTTTTACCTTTGGATAGTATGCGACTTTCTACCTAAAAGTTAGATTTCTATATACACCCATCGAATCTTTCCATCCAGGCAGGCAAGAGGCATCATCACAGTACAGTTCAAGGATGCATTCCAGCCTGGCCAAAATCACTCAAGGAGGGCATGAAATAGGGCTGGTGAGAACTGTGGCCTGGGACTAAAGACCTGAGAGAGAGGTTTGGAGGATCACATTTGACCTTGGGCCTAAGGTTCCCACCCCTGATGATGATGATGATAATAATATGTGTTGTTTTTTATAGTGCTATGTCGGAATACCCAGCAGCCATGCAACTCAAAAAGACACACACTCGCAGGATGTGTACGAGGTCTACTAGTATCAAGTCAAATTCTGCAATTGATTTTGACAGGTAACATACTCTTGATGCTTTACAGATGCATGCTTACCTTGTATGTAAATCTCACTGAATTCAGTTGTACTTATTCACTAGCAAGCATGCTTAGGATTTTAGACAAGTATTTATCTTTTAAATACTTAGCTGGACATTTATGATTTCAAGAGCTGGTTTAATTGTAAACATGTCTTGGTGTGTAACCACAGATTCTTTCACATGACCCTGAAGGTAAACTGAATTCTTTTGGTGATTGTACATTGAAAATGCTAAATTAATTTCGTGTAGCTGAACAGCTCATGGCAGTGTCATCCCTAATAATGAATCGTATATTTTCATAATAACAACGAGGCTTGTACCACTTCATAAATGAGGGTAGAAATGTGGAAGCTGCTGAGAAACCTGTATGTGTGGTTGAGGCTCAGTGTAGTAGTCATAATGTATGAAATGAAATTGGTCATCCTATGTACAGTGTGGATCAGTGCTACATGATGCAGACAGCTGAGACCTATTCAAGTGTTTTAATTTATCACATGATGAGAGACAGTGGGGATGAGCATCCCTATCACCCTACATGAATTGGAGGGATAACTTCTGGGGTGAGGAGCCTTTTCTACTCAAGTAGGTCCCCTATGTAATTTATAACCCTGAGTTCATGTTATGAAGCCTATATTAATAGAACAGACTCTGTTACAAATGTTTGCCTCCAACTTGGGGAGGTTGACAGGGATAGACACCATAGAGTTAGAGCTAGTGTGCTTGTCATATTTCCCCTCACACAATAGGGACCTTTTCTGCACCGACATAGACACCTTCCATGGAACAGTGCTGATCCATGTTGTGAACTGTTGGTATATATTTCCACCTGCTAAAACTCTTGTGGACTTCTGTGTGCAAGCAGGAGTGACACTAATTCTATCACTAGAATGAAAAGTTTTTCCACTTAAGTTCCTTTAAATGAGTGAGAGATGCCCATTGTGCCCTAAATTACATTTACCTTCTTCATATTATGTTTGTGTGTGATGATGGAATTCTACAGGTTATTTCTGCTTTTGTTTTCACGTAGACAGATTTTTGTGTTCCAGATTTATGAAGCAGGGATAGATTTCATTCTGATATATGCTGCTGCATGTTTCTTCCACTCAAATAACTTCATCACTTTTTCATCTTCATCCTCCAGAATGCCATCAGAGATACTACTGAAGATATTATCCTACCTGAATGCAGAGTCACTGCTGTGTACTGGCTGCGTGAATAAAAGTTTTTATCATCTGTCCAATGACAAGTAAGGGACAGTAAAATATAGCCAGAGGTTTTTAACATGACAGTAGTCATTATAATCTAATTTATATTATCCCTTTATGTTTGGTCATTGGGAGAAAGCAAGCAAGTACAACTTACTGTACTAATTTTTTCTCATCGTTACAGCAGTTTACATGAAAGAACTTATATAGTGTTATTAAGCTATGCGGAAGTTTGAATCAGTCTGAATGTGATTTGTCCCAGTTTGGGGAATAAAGCAAGTGCTGCCCTGCATCAGAAACACCTCTGCTTCATCTACTGTTTTGAGAACTGTTATGGTAGAAATATGGTATATAAATATTGTAAATAAATACTACACATTTACATGCTCATAATATTTTGTATATATTTTCTGTATACTGTAGTACTCCCCCTTCCCATCATTGGCCTTGAGGATGTGGTTTGAAAAAGGATTAAGGATAATAAGTGAATAAAAGTATAATAGTAAACAAGGACACATGTGTATGCCAGTAAACTTTTGTTAGGTCTATAAATATCAGATGTTTAACTGCTTTTTAGGCACTTATTTCCCCTCCGTGCATCAGAAAAAATTGCCTTAGTAATTCTTGGCCACTGGGTGTGCAGGGAGGTTATACTTAACAGTAATTATGTATGTGCCATTTGGATCTTAGTGGCTCCCAAGTTGTTCTGGGTACAATTCAAAATACAAACCTGCTTAGGCACTTGGGCCTTTTTACAGGTGCTGCTATGAAAGTAGTGTTGTTTGATGTTGGATTGGCTGGCAGAAGACACGGGGGATTCCCTTTGATATAATTTGTTAAGAAACTGTTGGGGTTTTTAATTTAGTTTCTTAGGTGGTCACCTAATATCTTATTCTAAGGAATCCAGAACAATCATAAATAATTTGTAGTCATTTATGCTCTTTTAATATTGATTATATTGATTGTGTTTGTTAGCTTTTCAATTGTTGATGACTGTCCTGAGACTTGTTTTGAAGGATGGTGGGATAAAAATTGAGTCTATGAATAAATAATGTTGTGCGCTTATCATCCAATAGTCAATTTTAGTGTTAATTTTAGTCTAACATTAATAGAGAATGACATAAAGCTGGATCATGAGTGCTAATTAACAAAATTTGTAGCAGTTCAGCTACATTAAGATCATTCAAAGTGTTGGCATTTTTTTGGTAGAAGATAGAATCTGCCTCCTGATACTTAATGATGGCTTAAACATTATCTCAGAACAGCATGCTCTTTAAATATTTCAGTGATTCTTATGTTATTTTATGTTGTATTTTTCTCCAGTACAATCTGGTTCAAAATATATTCTAAGTCTTTTCTGCCTAAAAGAAAAAAATGGAGGACTGAATCTGCCCAGGAATCAGCTGTCTCTCTGAATCTTCCAGAGTTGCAAGATAGAGAGTCAGGATATTGGAAGAAAGAGTACATCATGAAAAAAAAAGCTGCTGGCAAAGCTGATCTGATTCAGCTTCTGAAGCCAATAAATGCCTGTACTGGCCTTCCACTGAAAACCAAAGAAGCTATCAAGTGAGCAGTTTTATATAATGTGTAATACATGGACATTTTAAATATTTTAATGACTATCTATTTTTTTTGTGAGTAAAGGAAGAAAAAAATGGATCATTTGATAAATATATGTAAAATTGATACTATGATTAATATTTAGTTACCAGGTAGGAAGTTAATAAAATTGAAAGAATATAGATAATTTTGTTAGCTTTGGATTTTGTTTGTAGAGCATGTTTTGGAGAAAACAAATAGGTTCTGTTTTAGAAACAAAGGGGGAAATGTGGCTCTCTTCTATGAAATTCCAAGCATTTTGATTATAGTTAATTTTAATGTTCTTTATCTGTATGTAGAAGTGACACTCTAAGGGAGCAATCCTACAGCAAGATCAACTGCGATGAGCAGATCCAGAAGCTCTCTGGATGAGTCAGGAGGTTCCCAGTACAGCCAGGCTACACTGACTTAACTCCATCATCCTCGGCGCAGCCAGAGATATACTGACATATCCCTCCCATCCTGGCTTAGCTAGGACCCTCCAGCTGAGACATGCTTGGTGGACTAAACAGAGAGGATTTAGGCTCGATCCTAAGCTCACCCACCTTGGTCATGTGACCTGACAGCCCAGTGTAAATTAAACCAGCTAACACGGTAGTGTAACTCAAACAGTATTTTATAGATGGCTCAGCCAGCAGTAGCCTTGCTGTGGAGTTTGGATCTGTTGTACTTTACACCAGTTTAACTGATGCCGGGCTTGCTTAGGATTGTTACCTTAAACTTTGCACTCTGCCTTTTGCTTTCCCAATAACAGGATTTCTGGTTTAAAATGGATGGTCATACTAAAGGACAGAAATGGAAAGCAACATGTGCTGGAACAGACAGAAATCTCTTATAATGAGACATCTGTTACTGTGTATTGGAATTATTTAAAGTGGCCTTGTTTAGACACTTTGTCAGGTTTGCAGATATTTGGAGTGACACCTATACTTCTAAGTGACAGCGAAGTTCATCCTAAGAATAGGTAAGTTAATTCTTTAATTGTGCAATCCTCACCACATCTACTCAGAAGTAAGTCCTGTTGAATTCAGTGGATCTTACTTCTGGATAATGGGGGCTAGGATTGCCACCCAACTTGTGTTCTTAGCATATTGAGCAGTGGTTGCTTGCTGAAGCTTCCTGATGAATAATTTGTTTTCAATTTTTTTAGAATTCTTATTTTCCACTGCTTGTAGTAGAAGGACATTTACCACAGCACTGTACTTTGCAAATCAGTTACCAACCAGTGACAGTCAATTGTGATGTAGTAGCAGACAGTAATATAGTCCAGGGTCATGTTAAGTTCCATATGCAGTATGTTCTGGACTAACATACCTAACACAGAAGGCAAAGAGATGTATGCATACAGCTATTTATCATAGCAGTATGGTGATTGCTTATTATTGCTTGCTTAGGAGATTTCTGGATCCATGGATTTGGCATCAGACGGTGATTGATTCCAGTGTTCCTCATGTCCTCCATGTTCACATTGCTTGTGCAATAAGAAAACAAGCACAGAAAATGGCTAACCTGTCGCCCTTCGGATGTTGTTGGATTATATCTCCCTTGATTATCGGCAATGCTGCCTGTGGCTGAGGAAAGATGTAGTCCAGCAACATTGGGAGGCCATAGGTTGGACAACCCTGCCTTAGACTTTGAAGCTGGAGGGGACAGGAGTTGACACCCAACAAAGGGGAAGTTGGAAACCCCTTCAGTAATAGTTGCAGTATTGTTCTTATAATTTGTTCCAAAAACAAGTTATGTGCAATAGCTTTTTAGTTGATTATGTCAGCGTTTTGGAAAAGACAGAAACTAATCAAACTTCCATATTAACAATACCTGTTCTTTTCTTAACTAACTCGATGTCTCTTGAAAGGCCTTTGCAACGTTCTTTAATTTCTGAATATGATCTGGCTAACCTGACAGAAAATGCAAAGATGATTGGCTGTGATGCCCTTGTTGAACTTTACTGTTTTGATCAAGGACTCTTGGTGGGAGTTTGGAAGGTAAGATTACTCCCCCAATAGGATGCTTTCTGCAGTGGCTCTTATTTTGTTTTCTTATATGTAAACTTACATATCCCCCTTTACAAGATGAAAACAATACTGCAGGTCATAAAACCTAAACTAGTTTCAAGTTTCTTATTCCATATGCTAATTAGCTGTTAAGGCTTTGTTTTAAGATTATTCATTTCTTTATTTTCTGCCTTCTTTATCTGTTATTTGGTTAATAGTATGGCTACTCCAAAATGTACTGATAAATTATACAATGTGGCTGCTGCTGAAAGGTGTATGAAGATTGTGTTATGGTAGATGGAATTACTTCTAGAAGTACAAGGAATTCAGGGACAACATGTTTCCTTATACTGGGGTTGAACAAAGCTGCTTGCCCTTCCTAGTTTTACTTTGCCATTGTAGAATAATTCTGGAAAGGTATATTTTTAATTTTCTTAATCAGGATTTCATAGAGTTCCATTTATTAAGGCAGTAGATTTTGGATCAGATTTCCAGTTTATTAACACAAAGAACTCTAGTATTTTCCTATTTTTAATTCTAATTTTCTTTTTGAGTACCAAAAAAAGGACTATCACCAGAGGGGAGAGTGCTGTTGCACTCGATTCCTATTTGTGGGCTTCCCCACAAATCTGCTGGACCACTGTGAGAACAGGATGCTGGACCAGATGGGCCTTTGGCCTAATCCAGCCAGGTTATTATGTTATTATGACACTTTGCATCCTTCAAAGGCTCCTTTTGTAGCCTGTTCGGGCGTTTAAATAATAGATGGGAACTGTGTACAGCAATTGACATGAATTGTAGTTTGTTGCTTTTAAGTTATAAAAATAGTATATTAAAATGCCAGTGATACATGGTTATAATCTGGAGTAGGACAAGTCTTTCTATGAGCTTAAATGGATTTTACTCTTCAAAAGTCCTTTTGGAAAATTAAATACTTCATGCTGAAAATATATGTTCTCTATAATTAACTTTTTAGAAAAGTGAAATTGCTTTCGTTATGGCATGTCTTCATTATCATCAGCTCATTGAAAGAAGCACCCTTGGCTCTGCCACAGTGTAAGTACCGATTTTAGTTGTCTTATGGATGCTGAGTGTAGCTCTACGACTTAAGTTCTCTTGAAACATAACTTCCCTTAAATATGATTCCTTTTCAACAAGAATGTGAATTATGTTGGGCAATGCTGGGCAGTGTTTGTAATAATTGACTTAAAGCACAACAATCTGTGGCTTTAATGGTGCATATAAAATGTTTAATTAAATTACTTAAATTATTGAGGTTCCATTAAACATTTGCCTGATACCTTTAACTATAAATGATTATAGAGTTGAGTTTTATATACTCAGTTCTCCCATTTTCTAGAAGTGTTTTCCCTTTTATTTTGGCAGAGGATTTGAAGAAATCACCTTTTAGAATGTGTTTGTTTAATATATAATGTATTATTTGGGGCTATGTGAAAGGTTAAGTTTGAAATAATGATTGTCTGTTGGTGGCTGGCAGTTAATTGCGTAAGACTGGTCTGAGAAAAGCTGGGTTCTTTTTATACTGAGAGGATTGTAAAATTTCACTTCTGGTTGGCTTACTGGGTAGAAATTCTAGGTCACTCATTGGACCTAAAAAGTGGTCTGAAGACACAGAATTCTATGTCACTCAAATCTGATTGATTGACAAGTAGGCTGGCTGCAACATACAAAGGCCAGTCCTATCACTGTTCAGAAATAGTGAAACTGACTGAGACTGTGAACCAGAAGAAGCAGCTGGGAGAGAAATCTGAAGTCTAGAGCTGAGACAAGTGGAAGATGGGCTATTGAGGCTAAAGAAAGCCTGGAAGTATAGTCTCCCCCATAGAGCTGAATCAATGGCTTAAGCTGAAGATTGGCAGAGAGGCTTGGTTGTTAACAGAGAGAGAGAATTCAGCAAGTTGCTTCTGGAGCTGACCAGAGAGAGAACTGCCTGCATGCCCGGCTCATAGCAAACCAGCTTAAGTCCTCTGTACCTGGCAGTGGAGAGAACTGAGTGACTAAGGGTATTAAGTTTGATAGGGATGGGACCTATGCTTTCCAAGTCAGTCTTATGTAAGTGTATGTATTTGCAAGCAACTGTCATTTATAAAACCTTATTTTCCCTTTATAGTTTATACATAAAGAACATCTTGGTTTTTATTTACTTAAAAGCATACCTGGCTGGTTTTGTACAATGTATAAAGCATAACGACTACCGGGTTATAGTTTAAGTATAGCTATATGGTGGCAGCTATTAGAAGAGAGTGGGAGTAAAACAGGAACCCTTCCACATATAAATCAGCAGGCGTAAATAGAAGCTGTTCTCCATATTTAAGGACAAGTGACCCTCCACAGAGAATATGTTGTCTTCTCTTCCTGCTGCTTTACAGTTTAGTGTGTACTAGAATTGAATACAAGAACGACCAAACTACTGTAACAGACATTCAAGCAAAACCAAGATGACAGTACATGGGATAACACCATATGCATTTTGAAGCTGATTTCACAAGGAAAAGTATTTTAGCAATTAATCTGTGTTACTGGGATCTTGTTATTCAGTTCAAACATGATTGAAAACTGCCAGAGAAATTCACTTACAAATATGTTTAAATCAAGGCTGTTTAAATGTGCTAATTTCTAAAGGCTGCTCAGATGACAACACAGCCTGAGTAGGAATATTTGAAGCTGAAAGTAGCTAGGAAAAATGGGAAGAAATTCACAACAAGCATTTTGTTTTATGTTTTCTTAACATATTTTTATACACTATGCCTTATTTCTTTCCTGTTCTTTGTTTCAGGAGATATGCTGCAGCCCCAGATAAGGCTATCTTGGATGATATTGACCCAGAATATGGCATGCATGGCTATCAGCTGCACATTGACTTACACAGCAGAGGAAATACTTACATGTGTGGCACATTTCGTAGTTTGTTTTGTAAAAAAGGTACTTTGAAGGCATCCTTAAGATGGTTTCTGTTGATCTAATTTTAGTATGCGTTCCTAACCACAATAATGATCCTTCTCTGTAATTATCCCCCCCTCCAACCTGGACACATTGTCTCTTCTTGGTCTGAGTGGAGCAAGATTGCAGCTGCCTGGGGAAGCCAAGGGGATCCCTGCCCAAGGCAGGAGTTGTAGATTTCTCTGGCTGTTCCCTGGGGGCGAACAGGAAGGGACATGGACAGGAAGGGACATGAATAGGAAGGGACATGGTTATGATAGATGTGACTTTGGCCAGGTACTGCTCATTTGATAGTAGCAGTTAACTATTTTTGTTTTACACAATGGCTTCTTAGCTGACCTCTACCCCTTGATTGATTTTATTGGAACTTTTGATTGGCCTTGCAGGAAGCCTTCTTGACCATTGCACATTAACAATTTAAAATTCCTTAATTGTTTGCTGCATGTATCTAATAAGTTGGAAGGATAGGCCAAGTGTTCGTCAAATAAATTATTTTCTAGAACTACTGACTGTGCCTTTCTCAGTAGAGAGAAGCTGAGTGGAGATTTCAATGTCTGATACCACACCATTATTTTAGATAAGGCTTCCTCAACTTCGGCCCTCCAGATGTTTTTGAGACTACAATTCCCATCATCCCTGACCACTGGTCCTGCTAGCTAGGGATAATGGGAGTTGTAGGCCAAAAACATCTGGAGGGCCGAGGTTGAGGAAGCCTGTTTTAGATATTGTTTCCTTTCTTCTCATGATCCCTCATCAAGCAGAATATTGTTCTGTTCCAATTGCTCAGGTATCAGAAAATGGTGACCAGTGCATTGGGGCTAGACTGAAGGAAATATAATAGGCAGGAGACACAGTTAACTCTATATTTTGACATTTTATATTCTCATATCTACTTACGGCAAATTCAGTTTTGTGATAATGAATCTTTTATGTAGCCAAAATGGCATCATACATGCACAAGATGGAAGCATCAGTAGGCTTGCAGAAACCTTCAGGTTTTCAGACATACAAAATAGTGCTGGAGGGGGCAACCTAGGGTTGGAAATAACTCCCAAAGCAGCCCAGTGAAAATTGAACTTTCTTTGCGGCTATCTGACTGGTGGTGGAGTAAATAATAGAGCCTGAGGAGGAGAGGACATAAAAGAACGGAAAACAGAACAGGAATGTTTCATACCGCACAGTTTCATTGTGGTTCCACTTAGTCATGTAATTCTGAGGTTGGCAATAACCTAAAAGATAAGGTTACTGTTACGATATAGAAGCAATGCGGCCGCGAGCTGGTAGCTTGAAAGCAAAACATAATGGGAATGTTGGGACTGTTCCGTGGGAAACAGAGGGACAGTCAATTCACAGTGCAGAGGGCACCGGAATTAGCTCAGAGTGTAATATGAGCTGTACAGGAAGTACAGGAGGAGTTAGTCTCTCGACTGCTGAAGCTTGAAGAGAGCAGTCATGATTTTTGTAACGCTGCAAAGACAGAAATAAAGGAAAGTAAATACGTATCTGTCTATCTCTCTCCCCTGCCCGGGGGGGCAGGAAAGAGGGTGTGTGTTCTTCTTACTCTGAGAAGGATCGCCTATCGCGACCTCTCCCTGGATCCTGCTGGGGAATGCAGACAGGGAGGTCAACAGGAGATCAAGCCGGGTGCCTGGAGAGTGGCCAGTTTCTCCTGATAAAGGCTTGATTCCCAACAGTTACATCTTAGAATATAACATGTCAGCCAAATATGCAGATGAACCTGAAACACTGTGGAAGTATCAATACTGATATTTATAATAAGAAATATTTTGGGTAAGGATGAATCAGCTGATAATCATGCAGATTAATTTCTGAAAACTTTTGACATAGACCCTCATCAAAGGTTATTAACAATTTTAATAGCTATAGCACAAAAACCATCTTCTTGGAAAATCAGTACTGTAGATGAATTGATAAAGAAACTGAAGTGGACATAAATGGTCAGTTTTCATAGTGAAGAGGGGTGATTAGTGGAATTTCTTGTTCAACTTACTATCTAAGAGCATTTAATATGATGTCTGGAGGCCATTAAAAGATGAGCAGTGTAAAGATTATTAGCAAAGAGGTAGAAAATAAATGTAGAAGATTGCATAATACAGTTTGATCAGTTTAGCAGCCATAGTGCCCTAGGAATCTTTCAGGCCTTAGGACATCATCTTGAGCATCCCTGACCTTTACAGTGTTAACAGTTGGAGTAATAATAACAACACGTTGTTGTTGTTAACAGTAATTTGAATGTGTTAGACGCTTTATCTTGCCCTAGGCAACCCAAAGCAATGGACAACCAACCAAACAGGCAGACAAAAAACCCAAACATAGATACATTAAAACCAAGAGGAAAAAAGAAATACATTAAAAACATCTCACCCACTTCTAAAAGGCTACAGATACTAAAGGCCAGAAGCCTGGTTATAGAGGAAATATTTAATGATGGTGCCAGGAGAGCCTCCCTGAGGAGAGCATTCCAAAAATTGGGGGGGGGGGGGCAGAAAAGGCCTGTTCTCATGTTGCCACCCTCCGGGCTTCTTGTGGAGGTGTACACAAAGAAGGGCCTCAGATGATGATCAGAGGGTCTTGGTAGGTTTATTTTGGGAAAGGTGGTTCTTGAGGTATTGTGATCATGAGTATGCTGTTAGTGTTGTCTTAAGTTATACACTTTTCACCTCTATGTCCATGTCACAATCAGAAAGCTGTCTGGTGGACTGACTGTGACTCATTTTGGATCTTGTATTCATAGATGACATAAATCTTATTTAGAGGAGAGTGAAGAATGTTCCACTTACTGTTAATCTGATATGAGGTA
Source organism: Podarcis pityusensis (assembly GCF_964106645.2). Taxonomy (NCBI): domain Eukaryota; kingdom Metazoa; phylum Chordata; class Lepidosauria; order Squamata; family Lacertidae; genus Podarcis; species Podarcis pityusensis. Next base: position 55,058,000 of record NC_138031.1, on the reverse strand, counting down.
TCTTTTTATGGCTTGCTGATTGTTACAGATTACATTAGGAATGGATACCTGAGGTTTACTGTGATAAGTTACAAAAAAACGGCCCAACATCTACCTCTTGTTGGAAACATTGGCTTATCTTGGATGACAGGTGTTTTTGAAGGCAATGTTCAGGTAAAATGCGGGGGAGGGGGGTGGAAAGAGAGAGAGAGAAGGGAAAGCTGGTAAAGGAATTTAGGGATCCGTAATGTGGTAGATTGGGGTTGAGGGATATTTTTAGAAGTTAATCATTGGTCTAGCAAATACTGCTAGTTTTGTTTTTGGTGACACCTTTGTGTAGCCTCTACACATCTGCTTAATGGGAAATTAGGCCTTATTGAGTTCGCTGCTGCTGATTTATGATGTGATTCAGAAGGAAGATGTAAATATCTTCTGTGCTATTTTGCTGATAACTATAAACAAAAACAATAGGACAATAACATGATTGCCACAGCCACACCTTAAAAATATTGCTGTTTTAAAAATACAAGTCTTTGACCTTGGCTGTTATACAATCAAAGGAGATAAAGATGACCTACCTTAATTTTATCACACTTAATTAATTGAAGTGTATCTGGGTTATTAGGATTTTGTGTTAGAAGGACTATTTTACAGCTAATCCTGTCTGCTATATTCTGTGTAGCGACAAAAGCCAGCTATAGCTCTGTGGGAATAAGGATTTTGTAGATGCACCTTTGAATGAATAATCATTTGTGTTATTGGTATCATGTGCAGAGTATGGAGACTGATTTTCTTTCTACTTTTTCCCCTTCTCGTTGTCTGTTGCATGCTTTAGAATTGTTTCATTATGGATGTGACCCTTCTGGACGATTCACAAAAACCGTATTGGTGTTTTAGTGCTCCAGTCAATATGGTGCTATCTCCCAAGCCATCCGGTCTCTATCAATATTTGGGACCCAGTTATTATTTGAATTACATGGATTTGACTGGAAAAGTACATATGGAGCTGGTGTGGATGGAAGAAACAAATGAATACTGTATAATCAATCTGGTCCTTTATTTGAGCACCGAGAAAGTTAATAGCTGGTTTGGTACAAATTACTGAATTTAGTTTTTTAAACAGAGTTGCTTTACATAAAGATGATTATTTTGAATTTTACCTGTCTCTAAAAATATGTACTATAATTTACATGTAACAAAAACTCTTATGTTAGCTGTCTGTGAATTAAAAAGAATAGTTTATTTTCTGTAAACATGTAAAATAAATTACTTTGTCTTTGAATAGACTATGTGTGTTCCTGCAGAAATTAAGCATTCTTGTTAGATAAGGGAACATATCCTAATAACAGGAGTGGCTAACCTGAAGCCCTCCTGCTGCTGTTCAACCCAAACTCCCAGCAGGCCCAGCCAGCATGGCTAATGGAAGTTGTAGTCCAAAAACTTACAAATAAACATGAAACAGTATCCCATAATGTAAGAATATATTGTTTAACAGAGATATTAGTGGAAGATGTTACAAAGAATCTTGTGGGGGCCTTGATTACTTTAGTAAAACAGGATGACTTCTGATGTACTGTTTACAGACCATTATCTTTGTTTGTTGGAATACAAACCTAGGCATGTTTCGAAGCATTGAATCATTGTAAATCCAAAATGATTCCACCTAGTTCAACATTGTGGGATGTATTCAGCTAAGTCCTCCTTGGAGTAAGCCTATTGAAATTAATGAGCCTAAGTTAATTAACTCCAGGGGGCCTCCTCTGAATATGACTTGCATTGAATACCATCCTGTGTTTTCAGCAGTGACCATTATATGCGGCCTGTAGACCACCAGCAGGACTCGAAGGCCACTCAGCAACTGGTATTCAGTGGATTTTTGCCTCTGCACCTGAAGGTTTACATTTAATCAACATGACTAATAGCCATAGGTCAATAATTTCATAGAATCTATATCTTAATCTCCACTTGGAGTCATATAAGCCAAATATAATCTGTACATATGCAGTAGTTCTCATGCATGTACATTCTGTCATTGAACTTAAATTTAAGGACTAGTGAGATTTTTTTTCCAATTCAATGGAAAGATGTGTAAGCCACTCAGAAGCCATTTTGGAATGTAAAAACAGTATATAAATTAATAAATATGAGAAAAGTGGAGTGGTGGAGATGAATGAAAACAATTTCAGATATATTCTGAGACAAAAATTCATACGGGAAAATATTCATGTATTTTCCTTTATATTTTGTATCTGAAATTGTGTTTCTATGCTTTTGTCATAGCCTTTGGCTAGCACAATAAACTTACTGACGATGGCATTGATTACTATCCTGAGGATTAATTTCAGTAGTGGGTGAGTGCATTTGAATTCAAAAAGGCAATTTCAGCTGGTTTTTCATCTGCAGAACACTTAACAAACAGACCAGAATCTTTTCCTCTGTCTTGGTGCATTTTTCTCTGTCATTTTGTCAGCGGGAGGGAAATAGGCAAACCCTACAGAATGCTTCAGATCCTATTTGATCTCATTCTTGAGTCTGGAACTGAATATTTCATAAGATGGCAAAGAATTCAAAACAATAGTGGACAGAGTGTTTGCAAGTTAGCCTAGTCCTAGAGGTGGAAATGTTCTAGCTATAGTTCTGCAGAATTGCAAAGCAGGTATAGCTTAACTTAAGCTTGATTAATCCTAGAACTTGTTTGTGTTGCTGAAACACATCTCTTAAGGTTTTGAAGTAATAATAAAGGAGAATGCTTTGTGCATGTTAGAAAACCCTTTCCTTACTTCTGAGCTGCTATGGTTAGCCTCCTCCAACCCTTTTTCCACAGAAGTTGCTATTGGGAAAGGAGAGGGCGCCTTCTGTCTGTTTTGCCAAGAAACACAACAATGGGCCATGGAAAACTGACATGAGGTATATCTCTTGAATCTGAAAGCTCATACCAATAGTGTCAGGCAGGGCTTTTTTTCAGCTGGAACTTGCCGGAATTCAGTGACAGCACCTCTAAGTTGGGCTCTATTGCCATTATAAGAGAACAAGGGAAGCATTCCTAGTCAGTTCCAGCACCTCTTTTTCTAGAAAAATAGCACTGGTGTCAGGTGTGAAAAACAGCTAGAAACTCCTACACTACTTGCTGCATAAATGGATTTTGTACTTTGTTCAGCCTCCACAAGAGTAGCTGAATGACAAATTATTACTTGAATGTGGTGCAGCTTTTCTGCTAAAGCATTCAAAGCGGTTTGCTATTTTAAATGATAATAGTAAAGTTACAGGGCAAAAGAATTGAACAGCAGAGCTGTTTCAGGACATTGGTGGGCTCTTCAGGAGCTGATGGCATTCACTCCCTGGTCTGAGCTTTTAAAAAGCAGCTTCTGGAAACTTAGCTCTTTCAATAAATACATATCTTGCCCAGTGCTGCATAATTGCTTGCTAGCTCTTTTACCTGAAGCCACCATAGTGCTGTGCAGTTTCTTCTACTATGAAAAGAGCAGAGTACTTTGGCTGTGCTTCCTCCTCTGTCAGAAAGAGAGAATGAGAACACATCATCTACCGGCATCATATCCTACTGTTCTGTATACACGCTACCAGGAAGGCTTGCAAGAACGGGCATTTGAGGACCTATGACCAGACACTTAATGGTAGGTCTCTTTATTACTAACCTCATAATGTTCACATTCAGCTTCATCCTTGAAATCCTGTATCTAAACCCTGTCAATTTGTTGTTAAAATAGAAAATAAAAAACCTCAAACATGCAAATAAAAGCTTGCATGTGCATGCATTTTATCTTGCCTACTGACCAAAACTTGGGAGATGAATGAAATACCGGTAGTTTTTTAGATGCTACCATAAAAGGCATTTCCTCCCATCCCCTCAGTGAACCAAGAACCACTTGAAATTTGTTCTCCTCATTATAATTCATGCACCTTGAATTAACTGTGATCAGGGCCAGATGCTGTTAATTTTGCCAGTCTTCTATACAAAATTGCATGGCAGCAGTGCCAAGGTAAGGAAAGGTTTGTGCTTCTGTTCTGGTGGGAAAGGCTGTGATTTTAACACACACAAAACAGATTGGCAAAAGCTGAAGGATAGACACTGTAGTTCTCCAAACGACATATTAATTTATGGAATTGCTTATTCCCAAGGTGGCCACTAGCAAAAGGCCAAATAGACAGTGCAAGAGTCCCTGAGCTAGATCAGGACTATGAAACTGGAGAAGTGGAGGTGATTAACCCTTTGACCTCACGATCCTAATCAGAATCTTCTCCCCATGTCTGCTATTTGCAGTGGGAGGAAAAATCACATTGGCACCCATAAAAGTCTCCTCTCATTGTAGCAGGCATCCCCAGTTATTGGGGGTGAGCATGGATGAAGGGTTTACTACCCACACTATGATCCCAATTCTTCTATGTCCATTTTGCAATTCTTTGAGGTGGGGGGCATACTTGTTATACAGACTGACATTCTAGGCTATCAAGCCAGGTTTTGTGTAACTTTTCACTGGTCTCTGCAACATCTGCTTGTAGCTGCTTAGCTGTTAAGGCCATATCTTATGTTTGCCTTTAGCCAGATGGGTTTCACTTTTTAAAAAAATGCAAAACAATAAAGGGAACTTTGTATCTAAGTTGCTAAAGGCTTCATGTGGTCCTTGCCTCACTTTATTTTAACAAGAACTGTGTACCAGGAGCATTGAGTGAAAAGTACAATCCATTTATAAGTAGGAAAGTCACTTTGAGCTATTGTTTTGACTAACATGAAAGGTCATTTGAACTACAATTCCCAGAACACTCCTGTAACTGATCCTGCATGTTCGCCAAACAAATGATGATCCATCTTTCGGAAGCCAGATTGATGGATTATGATTCCCTGAAGTTCAAAGGATTGACTCTGACTTTGCAGAGTGCCTCATTATAGTTGTGTGTGGCATTCCCTCGCTCCTGTTTCAAGCCATCCATATATTATATTTTTCCACCTTGGAGGTCTGGTGACTACATGAACTCCTTGGCCTTCTCCGATGTGTCTGCCTTAGCAGAACAGTACAATGCAACTGGAAAATGCTTCTTAACTGTGGAGCATGTCATGATTAGGCTTCTTCTTTTCAGTTTGTATTTGCTGCCAGGGCTAGCTTTGAATTACTTTTTAAAATTCAAACAGCATTCTCCCCAACCCCTTACCTCCCTGCCTTTTCCCCTTCAAGAGAGAGAGACCATGTATATATAGCATATGGTTACCAGATTTTTTTCAATGAATCCAGGGACACTTTTTTTTTTTTTGAAGCTGAGTAGCAACAGGGAATCAGTAATAATAAATAATAATACATTTTTATTTATACCCCGCCCTTCCTGGTTCAGAAAACGGGGCTCAGGGCGGCTAACAACAAATTTAAAACACTTAATTGATACAGTATAAAACGTGAATAACAATAAATTCAGAATTCAAAAATCAATTTAGGGGGAAAATCCATCCAATAAACATTAGATGATCACCAGGGCTAGCTGGCTAAATTAGTCCTATCTGGGCCAGTGAGGAGACCAGGGGAGAATTAGCTGTGGGATCCCAGAGCATGTAATCTTCATAAAAAGGGGAGGGGGAGAGAAGGAAAGGGAATAAAAGATCAGGCTAAGTTCAAATTGAAAGACAGGTGGAATAGCTCTATTTTATAGGCCCTGCGGAAGGAAGTTAAATCCTGCAGGGCCCTGGTCTCATGGGACAGAGCATTCCACCAGGTTGGAGCCATCACTGAGAAGGCCCTTGCCCTAGTGGAGGATAATCTGACTTCCTTAGGGCCCAGGGCCTCTAAACTATGATTATTCATGGACCTTAATGTCCTCTGTGGGGCATACCAGTAGTGGGGATGGTGAGGCAAAAGACCCTGGGCCCAAGCACAAATGCCTTCGCTGATGATCTGCCCCTTCCCGCTTTGTTTTGACAGATCGGGGGAGGCTCGGGAGTCGCAGGCGGGCATTGCCCAGGAGGGGCGCAAGGCACACAGTTTCTCTGCCAGGCAAGGTGCAAAGCTCTTCTTTCGTATCCTGTGAAACATAAATGCGCAGAGTTTTTTCAAAAACTGGGCAATGGCGCACCGCCCACCTGTAACTCCCAAGCCTTCCCTGATCTCCTGCCCCCTTTGATTTGACTGATCGGGGAGGCTCGGAAGTCAGGGACAGGCGGCAGTTGCCCAGTTTTTTAAGAACTCTGCACATTTATATTTCACAGGGTGTGAAAGAAGGGCTTTGCACCTTGCCTGGCAGATAAACTGCGCCTCTTTCACCCCTCCTGGGCAATGGACGCCCGACTGCGACTCCCGAGCCTCCCCTGACCTGTCAAAACAAAGGGGGAAGGGAGCAGGAGATCAGGGAAGGCTCGGGAGTCACAGGCGGGTAGTGCGCCATTGCCCAGAGGTTACCCTAATTCTGGTAACCCTAATTTAGCAGCTTCATGGCAGACAGAAATTCAAAACATGCAATTCTTAGAATGGAGATAGAAAGCTTCACCTATTGACTTTCTCCTGTTCCTTAGGGACCAGACCTTGCAACAAACAAACCCATTTGCCAACTCTGTTCCCATAGTTACGTAGTTACATCCTCCACAGTGTAAAGATTGCATTAATTTGCTTGCCTTCTAACATGATCATCATCTGCCAGCAATGTCTCTTGACAGTTGTACCCAAGCTACAGGGTCCAGTGTAGGCATTTTGCCACTTTTCCTCCTCCAAAGCCAGCACGGTGTCAATTTTCTATCTCTTTCTGCCCCCTTGCCACCTCCCCTGTTCAGACTTGATGTTTTAGGCATGTTTATTTGGTTTATTTTTTTGTTTTTATAAATAAAGCAAATGTGTACGTACACACATTTTTTTTGCTGCAATTGGGAGGGGTGGTGTTGGTTAATATTTATTTATTATTATTTATTAAATTGGTTGACTAAAACCTGGTATGTGTGTAGATGGATCTATCACGGGCTCACCACTCAAGTTATGTACATCTTGAGTATACCCCCTTGTATGCTGGATGCTGTCCCTTGCACTTCCTAAAAATGTGCCTCAGTTTTCATGCTGAGGCCCATACAGTTCATTTGGGGGATCTGCCATGTTCTACAGCAGTTCACAAGTAATCCTTCAACACATCCACCATATGCATTTTATGTTATGAACTGCCCTGAGATCCATGGATGAAGGGCGGTATACAAATTTAATAAATAATACTACATAGAGGCTACAGCAACCTTTCTCAAACTTGGGTCTCTAGATGTTGTTGGACAACAACTCCCATCATCCCTGACCACTGGTTATGGTAGCTAGAAATGATGGGAGTTGTAGTCCAACAACATCTGGGGACCCAAATTTGAGAAATACTGGACTGACAGACTTGCCCCATGGTATCTATGCCTCCTCTATTTGCACTGTCCATATGGAGCGTCAGCATGGAATGTATATGTGAGTAGGCTCTCCTTCCCAATTTTCTGAATTGAAGCCATTGGAGATGAAGAAGAATGGGGGAAGGAGCCACAGTCCCACTCCCCTCTAAGCAGTTCTCTCTAGTTTGGTTTGAATCTCCTTGGTTTGTAGCTTCTTTGAAACTTCCCAGGTGACCTTTGGAATCTCAGCATCATAAGCTTATTTTAAGATGTATGTTGTTGCCTGGGCCCAGCAGTGTCTGCAGTCTATTTTTCATTCCCGAAATCTTGTTGACTGTCAGGACAACTTATTTTATCTAGCTAAGTGCGATAGATCTGCAGATTTGTCTGGAGTGTGATGTCTCTCAAAGCATAATGCTTGTGCAGGGTTTTAGCAGGCTGTGTGGAAACCAAGTTGCTGCAGTGTCATGACAAAGTCACAGTTTATCCAGAGAATTAAATGCTGTGAGCAATGCTGTCCAGTCACAGTTGGGATGTTACAAATTTTACGATTGTTCTCACAGGACTTTTCAGATACGGCTGATGAAAAGCAGGCGGCAAGGCTTTCGCCTCAAGAGAAAAGGCAAGAGGAGGAAGAAATATTACCTATCTTGACCTTCTTTTTAGACTCTCAGCAGGATGTCGGTGACCATCCTGGTAGGAACCCGAGAATTACGCACCATGCTTGTGATTACACTCTCTGTACTTCCTGCCACGAGTGGCAAACCTTGCCGTTCTAATGATAACTTGCAGCTTCATGTGCAAAATGACAAGGCCTTCCCAGCTTGAATAATCACCATGATGGCTCCTAGGTTTATATTAGGAAAAGTACTTGCTTCTCCGAATGCAGCGCTATCCCCAACATGTGATAGTCAGGCTACACTTCTTGAATCTTGCCACTAAGTCCAGAATGTTTATAACTTAAAAGTAGGGATGGGTAAATATGTCAATTTTTACTTCTCTCAGTTGCTCATTTCCCCCCATCTTAAATTCAGTTCTTAGCTTCTCCGCATTAGTGTGCACTTTTTTGTATTAAACAGAACTTCCTGTGGAAAATTTGTCAAGCTTTTTTGTGCAAATGTTTCCTACTATGCACATGTTTGCAAAGCAATTTTTGTATGTAATTTTAACTAATACATGTATTAATGTGCACACATTTCCCTAGTATATGCATTTGTGCACCCATCACCTGGCCAGAGAAGTTTGCCTACTTGGGCACCACTCAATGAAATTATTTCCTCTATCACTGGAAGACATGTACCTTTTACTGGATGGCTGAAGAAACTGTGACTGTCCATATGTTGCTGGACTGTAACTCAAAGTGCTGGTTTTGGCATTTGCCTGTAAAGCCTCAAACAGCCCAGGAATGCAATAGCTCAAGGACCACCACTCCCCATATGAACCAACCAGGACCCTGAGATCATAATCTGAGGCCCTTCTTTGTGTGCCTCCTCCACAAGAGGTCCAGAGGGCAGCATCACAAGAAGGGGCCTTTTCTGCTGTGTCCCCCCCCATTTGTGGAATGCTCCCCCAAGGAGGTTTGCCTGGCACCCTCATTATACATCTATAGGCGCCAGACAAAAATGTTCTTCAACCAGGCCTTTGACTGATTAACATTCTATATCCTTTTATATGTGTTTGTTGGAGGGTGTGTGTGTGTTATTGTTCTGTTCTGTTCTTGTTTTTATCATGTAGATTGTGTTTCTATTTTGTATTTTTATGCTGTGAACTGCTCTGAGATCTTTGGACAAAGAACTGTACACAAATTTAACAAACAAACAAATAATAATAATAATAATAATAATAATAATAATAATAATTTCATTATTTATACCCTGCCCATCTGGCTGGGTTGCCCCAGCCACAGTAGGCAGCTTCCAAGGCATATAAAAATGTAATAAAAGGTTAAACATTAAAAACTACTTGTTCCTGACCATTGGGCCAGGCTGACTGGGGCTGGTGGGTTGAAGTTCAACAGAATCTGGTGGGCTGGAGGTTGCCCACCTTTGTTTTACTGCAACTTCTAATATAATAGTAGGGGAGGGGAGCTTGTAAAACAAGTTTACTGATCAATTAACTATATGGCAGTGAATAATTGTGCAGGTATGATAAAGCACTTTGACTAGGTCATACTAATCTCCTCATTCCAGGTATAGCTTGTAAATGTATGCATATGTATAAGTAAGTAGTGAGAAATTGAAATATATGCAGGTTATATGCAGTAAATTATATGAGAAAGAGGGAGAGCATGAATCTTATGCTGAATTATTCAACAGAGATTTGCTAGGAAAGGAAATATGGCACATCTCTCACACTGGCCATTCTCTCCTCTCATTACTTTTGAGCACTTAAGCCATTTTTCCATGGAGACTTTCATTACAGAGGTAGTTAACCAAGGGGCTTGGCAATACGTTAAATTCAGTATGGGGAGCATTAATTGAGTGAAATTTGACATGATTGCTCTGTGAGGGAAGGTACCTTTAGTTTATTTTAATAGTGCACATTGATTTTCTGGCTTCTTCTTGTGAGCATGAACCCTAAAGCAACTGTGACTAATATAGTGATCAAGCAAATGCATGCATAAGCAAATATGCAATTCAATTAAAGTCTCTGGAACATCTTCCAGTTTAGGAGCAGCATCGATAACTATACACACACACACACACACAGAGAGAGAGAGAGTTTTCTGTATGTATAACCCCCCCCCCAACTCTATGTGATCAGAAAATCCTGTCTTCTCTCTCCTCTTCCACCTCCATTGCTTTGCTTCAAATCAGTAAGACAAACATATATTATGCCACTTGGCATTTTGTTCCTCTGGGACTAGGACAGGGAAAGCGTAAAATATGCAATCCAGTGATGGGTTTTAGATTACATGTGCATCATGGCAAAAATGATCCATGGCCTTTATTGCCATGGCAGTTTCCCACATATAGCCATTGTGGCCAGAAAAGCAAAAGAGAGCAGGACCCCTGTAGCATTAATAACTGTGCTGAAAAGAGAGAAAGAGAGAGAGAGAGAGAGAGAGAGATTGTCAGGGGCAGGGCAGGTTGGCTGCAGCTCTTTTCACCTTTAAACAACAAGCTGCACCTGCCGTGATCCACTTTTCCACCTACAGAATTGCATCTGCAGCATTCATGGAACCTTACCGCAGAATGGATTAGCTGTTGGTTATAAAATGGCGGGACATGGGTGGCGCTGTGGGTTAAAACACAGAGCCTAGGACTTGCCAATCAGAAGGTTGGCGGTTCGAATCCCCGCGACGGGGGGAGCTCCTGTTGCTCGGTCCCTGCTCCTGCCAACCTAGCAGTTCGAAAGCATGAAGTGCAAGTAGATAAATAGGTACCGCTCCGATGGGAAGGTAAACGGCGTTTCCGTGTGCTGCTCTGGTTCGCCAGAATCAGCTTAGTCATACTGGCCACATGACCCGGAAGCTGTATGCTGGCTCCCTCGGCCAATAAAGCGAGATGAGCGCCGCAACCTCAGAGTCAGTCACGACTGGACCTAATGGTCAGGGGTCCCCCCCTTTACCTTTTATAAAATGCTTGGGAAACCAGCTCTGTGCAACCACCTCCAAGAAGTCTGGCCTGCTAGTGGGCTAGCTACAAGATCCCCACTTGGTGCCTGGACTGAGCCCTTGCAGCAAATAGAGCAAGAGAAATATGCCCAAATGCTGCAGTTCTATGTTGAGAAGATCTTTATCTATTGACTTGTTTGACGGCGGTGACTGTGAGTAAATATATCCCTTCCCCCTTGGAAGCTGGCAGCTTGTTCTGCTCCACACATTTGCAAAGCTGAGAGCAATGGCTGGAGCAGAGTGCCTGACCTTTGCCAATAGGCTACTGACCTGCAAGCTGGTGGTGAGCATCTTCTCTGTGGAATAGTGCTCCCCACTGTTGGGAGCGGAGGGTGTTTCCTTCCTCCCCTTTAAATATTTTTAGGCTGCTTTTTAGGGGAAAGACCTCACAAAACTGGCTGATGTAAAACAAATTCATGAAACACAGTATCACAATTACCATAAAGCAACCCTTTAAAAACAGCAGTATACTATGGAAATCAGCTGAAACGCTTGAAAAGAATCTCAAACAAGCCGCGCTGTAAAACCTTTGAGAGCAAGCAACTTGAAATAATTGAGTCTTCAAGGCCTGTTGGAAGGTCTGCATTTGGGGGGCAATATGCTCAACAGCTGGGAGTTCACAAAAGTGTGGGCCACCTAAAAAATAGCCCTGTTTGCTGTGCCTGCCAATCTAATTTATCTTACAGGTTGGTCTATGAGCAGAGCCTTCCTAGCTGATCTCAGCATCTGAGTAGATTTGTATGTGTGAATCTGGTCCTTCAAGCAACCTGGCCACAAACTAGTCATGGCTTTGGAGGTCAAGACCAGGGAAATGGAACCTTCTAGAAAACCTTCTAGGTAGTCCACATGCCACTGCTGGGTGGAGCCAGAGGGGAAAGTGGGCAGATCAACAACTGTGCATTTTATCTTTCCACAGAAGGCTAGTTCTAACACACACTTGCAACCTCCCTCCACCCAGGCAAGCACAAGGACACACTCAAGCTAAGCAAAAATACCAGCCGGGAGTGCAAAGCATGGATGTGTGCAGCCTGGGAAGAGTCTCAAGGGCCAGACAGAGAGGCCACATTTGGCTGCCAGGCTTGAGGTTCCTCATCGAGGGTCAAGACCAAGACTTCACATTCAGCCAAGATGCTCTCCAGCAACCAGTGCAAGGGGTACAATACTGCTAGAGCCATACATTTGAGGAAAGACCCAGATTGAGGGCAGACATGGATGGGAGACAGCCATAGCCACTCTACTTTGCTTTGCAGTACGCGTTTTCCACCTTCCCTTGCTTAAATTATTTATTTAATATAAAATTATTTATCCATTTCCCTTGTGAGTTCTAAGCACACACAACATAGGGACAGATAATAGGCTCATGCAGCTTATCCAATCACCTGCGTTATCATCTCCCAGTTTGGGGCGAATATGCTGGTGCTGGTGTGCTGTGATTGGGTGCTGGGCTACACCACATCCTTTGCTCTCAGTATGGGAGAGGCAGTAGTCGACATGGGGAACAGCTTTCCCCTCAGTTCTTTGCCCGCCTCATTGAAGCTTTTGGTGGCTGAAACATTGGTGTATCCAAAGTGTTCTGTTGGTGGATCTAACATGGCAGTGGTATATCTTTTTTTTTAATGTTATTGCAATTATAGTGAGTCACTTTGAGCTCGACACATACTGTTGGAAAAGCGGGAATATAAATATTAAATCAAATCAAATATCTGACATTCTGTTGGCATATTCCGGCTTCCACCAAATTCTGTATGTCCCCCAGTTGGTGTTTCCTCAGTGTGAGATTGAGCTCTTTAAAGTACTTATATCCTATGTTCCTGATTAAATGTAGGACTACCTAAGAGGCCTTATACAACAAATTAAAAAGACCATCATAGAAATGATGCAGAACCTATGGACTTAACAAAGGAAGGTAGGGTTAAAAATTGAGTCTTCTAGGCAATATTATCAAGTTAGCAAGCTGATTCCTGCTAAAGATTTTCTCAAGGTTAGGAAAGGAAGCTATTTCATCTGGTGGAATAAATCGGCTTTTTGTTCTCACTTTACAGTGCATGTAATGACATCTTTAACTGGAGCGAAGACTTCTTTGCCACTGAAGAGTTTAATATCTAAGATGAAATTAAATGCCTACCCTGAACAGTAAAGAAAATAGATACTTTCATGTGATTACATAATAATTTACCCAAATGCATGCACTCCTAAATATAAGCTGTTGCTCTACAGCTGAGGAGAAATTCAATTTGATTTCTTCTCCAGCACCACATGCTAATTTTCCAGAAAAAAATTAAATTATTCTCACTTATGAGGCTATAAATGAATTTGCCTAGCTTATTGCTGTCACCCATTCATTTATCATTATTCAGATTGCTTTCCACTCGCAGATAGTGTTGGCCTGACATACTGCTTTTGGAGACCAGCCGGTATGAATGATTCAAGTGTAGCATTAAAAAACTTTTAATCGAGATTTCCCTGTGCACATAGAAAGGAGCTACTGCAGCTACAGAAACGAGTGTGTGCTTCTCTCACGTCCACCAACATGTGGAGTCAATTCAAATGTACAGAGTGACATGTAGAACAGTTTGCTGTGTTTCAGGCAGCACTCCATGTCACGGTCCGGTCTGCGGGCGATCGAAGTCCTGGCTGAGGACGTCAGGACCAGGGGCAAGATGGTGGGGTAGGAACAGGAACGAGAGTCCAGAAGCCAGGAGTCTGAGGGTCAGGAAGCAAGGAGTCAAGAAGTCAAGGGTCCAAGGATCAAGAAGCAGGGAGTCATGAAGTCAAGGGTCCGAGGATCAAGAAGCCGGGGTCCAAGAATCAGGAAACAAGAAGCCAAACACAGCAAGGCAGGAAGCGTGTTGCTGCGGCAAAGAGCCGAAGCGAAATGCTGACCTTATATCCCTTCCTGGCTCTTGCCACCAGGTGTAGTGAGTTACCAAGCAGCCTCACCTGTGCGACCGCGCCTTGCCTCTTCAGATCAAACTGAGGAAGGCCCCAGTCCTGTGAAGCCCTACTGGTCACAGGGCCTGGCTCCTGCACGCACTCCTGACACTCCACATATTATATTGCTATGTGCACCCCAGTCTCCAAGCAACAAGAAACTGAGGGGTTCCAGCATAAGCCTTGGGTTTGATTTCCATGGAATGAAGGTAACTGGAGACTGTGTTGTCTTTGTGATATATAATTTTATATACACGCAAACACACACAGGCTGAACATCAGGTGGAAGGGCTCACACCATTAATACTCCAACAGTTTTTGCTTCCCTTTTAGGTTCCCAGGGAGCAGGGCTTTTTTTTCCAGCTGGAACTCAGTTCTGACACCTCTCAGGTGGGTGCCATTGCCATTATAAGAGAACAAGGGAGGCATTCATGGTGAATTCCGGCACCTGTTTTTCTAGAAAAAATAGCACTGCCAGGGAGGTCTCCAAAGCCATAGCTTTGGACTCAACACAGGAAGCAAGTCTAGCTGCTGTGGTTTTCCAGCTCTGGACAAGACTGATTTTTGGTAGGGCCAAAGCTGCAAGTGGGTAGGGTGGTGCCTTACCCCTCTCTCTCCCCCTTTCTCTGTCTCTCTGTCTCCATCATCCCCCTCTTCCTCTTTCAGCCTGACAGCCAAGCTGCCAGCAGAGGGACAGACCACTCTTTCTGATATGAACTGATTGTTTGCTGAATATAGGCCAAGTGCCACATTTAGCACGAGGGCCACAGGTCGCCCACCCCTGTTGTAAACATGAGATAAACACAGCAGAGAGCCATGACTTGTTGTAGTTCCCTGTTGGGTGTTCAACATTCAGCTCCTTGGAGGAAAGGTGGGATTTAAAGGTAGTAAGTAAATAAATGGCAGATCAAAGGAGATGTCGTGAGATATGTGGGCTGCAAGCCAATTAGACCGATTATGGTTGAACTAGTACCTTAGATTGTGCCAATTATGCCACAGGTAGCTGTTGTTGCAAGCATTTTTTTAAATTTTAAAAACCCACCTTACCTTACTTTCTCCTTTCTAATATAGCCTGTTCTTCACAGGCAGGCTGATTTTCCCAGTAAAACAGAAGGGTTGTAAAGAACACACATTTCTCATTTATGCTTCTCTGTTGGATACACCTGATTAAAAATGAATTTTGCTTCAACCAACATGGTTTATGGACTTTGGATTGAGCTAATGCTATTTGTTGTTGTTTTGTGTTTAAAATGCCTGCACCCCGCCATCTGAGATATGAATTGGATGAGCAGTTATTATAAATATTGGGCATGGATTTATGGACAGTTTAGTAAGTTTCTGACCAGGGCAGTCAGATAATGAAAACATGTCCCCAGGTGTGCCATAAACAGCCTGCAAAAATATAATATGAAAGGGCCTTTATATCCATTTCCATAAAAAGACCAATTTGAATTTTATAGTGATATGCATAATTCTGTCCAACTGGCTCTCTGCATTCCAATTCTTTTTCTAACAAAGCAGTGAATATGTTCAGTAGGGTGAACAGTTCAATATATTTAGCAAGTGGGATTTACGCTGTCTATAAAAATCTATTTTATTTCAGAGTGTTCTGTGTGTCCACTTTTATTTAAATTGCTGCTGTGCTAATCAGGCTACGTTACTTTGGATCAAGCATTTTTCATCCTTATGCAAACTAGTATTGATAAATTAAAATGATAAATTAAAAATATTTGTTTTAATTAATAGGGATTCCTGGAAATATGGAAATAGGCTAGAGAATGTGAGGCAATTTTTCCGGCCATATTGTCTAGAGACCACTGATGATGATACTTCAATTTATTTGACTGAGCAAAATAAAAATAAAAATGTAAGAGTCAAAGGTAAAGCACACACACACAAAAAAAATAGTACAACACAATTATTACAATCGCCCATGAACAGACTCAGCAAAACAGCAAGTTTTTATCAGCACAAAACATCTGTCAAATGCCCAGGAGAGAAGATAAACGTTTTTACTTGGCACTGAAAGGTGGTTAATGACGGTGCCAGGCAGACCTCACCAGGGAGAGCATTCCACAAGCAGGGAGTCCCTTGTCACTACTCTCTGAACCTCCCTCAGAGGCAGGTGGAGAAGGGCTTCATATGAAGACTATAGGGTCTGGTAGGTTCATACTGGGAGAGGTGCTCTGAGCTATGGAAGCACCCATGTAACGCATGACAACAATGTCACAGGAGAGCTGGTAAGTGTGGGTGGGGACAATGTGTTTCATATAAGCTTCCTCATTTTCCAAAGAAACTCCATCATCCCTGTTCATAGCTGTTTTGGAAGTTGTAGCCCCAAACTTCCGGAGAGTACCATATTCAGGAAGGTTGAAATAGTGTCCTGGGGGGACCCAGGGCTGGTGCTGTGAAAATGCTGACACTCATTGGACATTCTGCTTATGTTGTATATGCCACCACTGGAGCCGATGTTTTTAAAATATATATTTTAAACACTTTAAAGCTTCGGGTATTTAAAATAATCTGCCGTGCCGCAATTTGGAAGTTCAAAAGCTTACAGTTCCTTGAACAAGGTTTGGGAGAAAACTTAGACAGGATAATGCTCAGTGCAATACATTTCATCTATTTGATTCAATATTTGAAATTAACATTGGCACGGCTTGTTTAGCTGCCTTTTGATGTATGAATTGGGGCGTGTAATGCTTTCAGTTGAAAAATCCTGATATATAATATTAATGAAGTGGGCCAGAAGTCAGTAAGGTAAATGCTGAACTTCAGGTAGTCCTGTTTATTTCTGGTTTAAAAATAGTTGATACAAAGGGGCACTGCCCGGAATAAGTAGTAATATGCAGGGAGTCCCAGGTTCAGTTCTTGGCATCTTCAGGTAAGAGCAGGAAAAACCTCTACCTGAAAACCTGGAGGACTGCTGCTGGTCAGATAATGCTTCGTTAGATGAACCCAATGGCCTGAGTTATTCTAAGCCAGTTTGCAAGGTTCTTATAACTTCATATTTAATCTTTGTATA
Source organism: Podarcis pityusensis (assembly GCF_964106645.2). NCBI lineage: Eukaryota > Metazoa > Chordata > Lepidosauria > Squamata > Lacertidae > Podarcis > Podarcis pityusensis. The sequence continues at coordinate 55,041,104 of NC_138031.1, read as the reverse complement.
ACTTTATATATAACCCAGCATATCTACAGTGCAGTTCTAAACATGTCTACTCTGTTCTAAATAAGCTATCAGCATGATTCATTTGTCTCCCCTTAGTGATTTTATTTTCAAAACACCGTCTTGCTAACTGTGAATTCCTGCATTATATTCCTGCAGGCAGTTTACAGTTTTTATTAAAAGGACTCTTCATCGTCGGAGAGGTTTGCAATTGTGTGTTCCTCCCCTTTGGAAAGAGTTGGCGCTCGGCTGTGCAATACAGCCCCCCGAAGAAATGGCTTGTTCTGCATTCAGCTTTGGCAGTCTATCAGGTCTTGTCTGATTTACTTAGCTTGTTGGCCTCTATGAAGTAGCCCAGTCCCAGAGATGCAGTATGACTCTGAGGAGGTGACAAGGGAGTAAGTCATTTTTACACACAACAAATGATCTACTCAGTTTGTATAGCAGACGACATACCTGAGTTTCCCCTAAATGCCTCCTTGAGGTTTGCAAACGGGCCAGAGATGAAAATACGTCTGCCCTTGAGTTATGTTGGTTCCTGCTGCACACATTGTTTGAAAACTTCTGGAAGTTACAGAGTAGAATCAGAGTTGGAAGAGAACTCAGAGGTCACCTCATCCAGTTCCTGCTCATGTAGAATATCCATTCCAAAGAATCAGAGATTTGAAAGGGACTAACTAGGGACCAGTAGTATAATTAGATTTTAGTGTAAAATATGTATTGCATTTAAAAGAATAATCCTGAAACAAATGTCATTTTTTCTTTTTAGGTACAAATAATGAAGTATATATAATGTGATTCCCTGTCCCAATGCAAGATATGATGACAAAACCATTAAAACAAGTGTGTTTGTGTGTCCCCTCAGAGATGCCACAGATATGGCTGGTTTTAAGAACACTGCTAATATGGAATCATTATCTCTTCTGCTTTGGTTTTATGGCATGGATTGTGGTGGTCCTCTTCCTGATGACTAAACCCTGTTACCTCTTCAGCTTCTGACACCTCCTCCTCCCAGTCTGCTCCTTCTTCTCCCTCTGATCACTCATTGTCATCCCACCACCAATCCCCAGGCTCTGGGCCTTCTTCCTGGCGGTTCCCTTGGGGGTTCCGCAACTGGTGCCTCCCACCACCCCTTTGCATCCAGCCAGTGCATGACAGCATGGGTGCCCCCCCCTTTGCAGGTCCCCTGTAGCTCAATGGAAGAACACTTGTATTCCATGCAAAAGACCCCAGGTTCAAACTTTGGCATTTCCTGGTAGGACTGTGGAAGACTCCTGTCTAAAACTCTGGAGAGCTGCTGAGTAGACCGGGGTCACTGACATAGCCCCTGCAAGTCCCTTCTGTCCATCACTTCCCCTGCTGAAATTGGGCTTGTAAGAAGCATTGTATTGTAGTCAGTATAATAGGTTGCAGTATGTGTCTGGTGCACACAACACTTTCCCATGTTTGCAAGTGTGCCCACAGGCCCCAAAGAGCTTGGTAACTCCTGCTGGCTTTAGATGTTACAGACCTTGATGGACCAATGGTGTGACTCAGTCTAAGGCAGCTTACTGTGTTATCTCACATTTCTTTCCCCTATCTGGGGAAACCCAGCACCAAACTCCTGCATTTTTCTCAAATCCTTTCCAGCCATATTTCCAAGTTGGTGGTGCTACAAGAACCCATGCCACCTGCAACTTCTCCACTAACTTTTACCAACTTTCTTGCATTCTCAAGTGGGGCAAGGCTGATATGGTGATGTGGTAAAAAATACGCTGTGTTTGTCCTTAACGTGATTTGCTTTAGGGCAACACGACTGGTCATGAAGAACAGAGCAATTTGCTCAAGGAGTTTTGTACCAGAACACTTGCTGCTGCTTTGGTTAACTGCTCTGATCAGTTATAAAAAATTCAGAGTACTGAAGTACTTTTGAAGCTTAGCTTTCATGTAATTTATAGTGGCTTCAACGTCATGTATAGTTCAACTCAGTCAGAGTTGGTCTTGATCCAGGACATGCTGTGCCAGAAAAATAATTTAAAAGAACTGCTGTGGGTGTCAGGTCCATTTGTGTTCTGTAGCTGCAATTGTCCTTTACATTAAAGCACTTGCTTCAACAGATGGCCACTGGAACTGTGCAGTTGCCTTTGTAAAGCTAAGTAGGTGACCAGCTTTAGCCTCCAGTGCAGGAACCAGCATGAAACCAGAGGCTGAAACTTGGTCACAGCTGGGGTGTGATGGCAGAAGTTCCTGCCAGAGGACATGAAATCATGCTCTATCAACCCAGCATCCAAAGGTAGATGCTCTATATCCCTACTTTGGACGGCAACTTATATATTGCATTTTATTCTCTTGTCCTTTTCTTCAAATGTGGTGTTTTCCTGACATGGAGGCTGCAACGTTTGCTAAGCGATTCAGCTGCATGCAATCTAATGCTGCTCGGCTCAAAAAATGTTGTTTGTGAAGTACTAAAAGAGTGTCCCCATTGATTGATAGGCAGTTGTGACCATCTGGGGCTGAGGCATAAGGAAATAAAATATTTTGCAACTGGCTGAAGTTACTTCTGGATGCAGAATTATGGTTTTACGCTGCGTAGCTTTATGGCTTTTATTCCCTTCCATAATTCACTTTTGACTCTTGTGATATGCTTCAGGAAGTCTCCTGGCTATATGTATGCTTTTCCTGTGGCCTTCTAAGCCTGCCTGCTCGAGTGACTTGATTTAAATCAATGCTGTTTAAATCACCAAGGGAAAAAAAGAGACCAATTTAAATCACCGATGCACATCAAATTTCCCATTTTGAAATTAATATATCTCCTGAACAAGAATGCAATACTAACTGGTTGCTCTAACAATTCAAACATAGTGTTATGCACCTAACTAGAACATTTACTCAAACTAGAAGCATAATCCTAGATTTTGTCATTCCACTCATGTGCACTGCAGAAGTATTTCTGTCTTTCATTGACAAGAAACAGATTTCTGTGTTGGCTTTTTCTGGGCTATCCACACACTCCCATCTATTCTGCATCCCTCTGGTTTGGGAAGTGGTGTTCACAAGACATTAGCCAAAAATCATATTTATCCTGAATCTATCCTGTCATTTCTTATGAAATACTGCATTTTGATGCATTTTCTCTCAAGCCAGTTTCTATGCAAATTGAGAAAAAGAATGATTTAGCTGGATTTTAAGTTGTTAATGTGTACACAGCACTGTGTGCAAGCAAGGATAGTAAGCAGGCGATATCACTTGCTTGAAAGTTGAAGCTGCAGTCTCATACCTGTTTTCTTTTGAAGTAAATCTCATTAAACACAAGCTGGGCTAGTTTTTGAGCAATCATGCATGTGATCAGGCTGTGTCTAGAACTTTGATAAAGAATGATAGCAATCGTGTTTTTCATAAGAGTACACATTCATGGTGTTTTGTTAGAATACCCACAAATAATTCCTAATTTGAAAACTGAACACACTTCAGAGCTTAAGCAGTTGTATTCTTGTACTTTTCATGTCTTTTGGTCCCACAATCTAGTGCAGTCAGAGCACAGGAGCCAAAATCCAGGATTGGGATCAGAAGCTGGGGCAGCTTTTGTAATTCTGGGGTGTCCTGCTTAAAACAGGACAGATGTGCAGTTTGGAAGTCATAGAACCTTGCCATGTGCTTTGGAGAATACATATAGAACATCATGCCACATGCTATTGAGTAGAAATATATCCACAATTTCTAGCATATTTTATTGGAGAGCACTTTCCCCATTCTTCTTCATCCTTCTGCTGTGGTTTTCCAGCCAACTTACTTCTGAAAACTGAGGCAGCACTTCCGGAAGTGCCGTTGGCTTCTGGAAGTACGGTGGTGTCAGAGACTGCGGCTGTGGTTGATGACTGTGGCGCAGAGGTGGTGGGCAAAGGTGGGAGGAAGCTGAGAGGAAGAGCCAGAGTAAGAGGGAGGCAGGGCCAGAATGAGAGGGGGCTCAGCCTCTGTCAAGGTCATGTGGCGATTTCCTCACTCTGATATTGGGTGGTATGGATTTCAGCCATTTAGAGCCATTGCCTCTGCATGCACCTTCTGCACCACACCTACCCACTCTGTGCATGAGAGAATTTATGACAATTTACCCATCAGCTCTCCCAAAGAGCTAGACAACCTTTATAAATTAACAGTCTGTCTTTTAGATGGGTATTTCGATAATAATAACCTTTTGGAAGCTTACAACTCTAATTCTATGGCGCTACCAGAGAGGTGATGATCACCAATAGAAGCTGGTCCATTAGGTCCAATGGGGCATTGTCCTACCAACCTCAGCCAAGTCCCCCTGCTTTCTTACGATGAGTCCAGAGGGCAGCCCTGACTGCCTGCTTCTTTCTCCTTAGTCCCAGTTTTGTCCTTGTAAAACTCAGCAGGAAGGAGGATGAGGATAAATCTAGACTCAGTTGACTACATGTGTCAATTGGGTCTGGATCCACCTACTTTTGGCTTCCTTGCCTTCCACCCTACCTGTTGCAATGGACGCCAGCCATCACTGGTTATCAGAATTATAGTACATCACCTTGGGATTGCCTAGAAATTAGTTGATTCAGCCCTAGCCAGGGGGGTGGTTTGTAGTCCTTTAACTTTGCAGAGGAGGAGGAGGGGTTTTGTTGTACCTTTTTTTCCTAACCATGTTTGAAACACAGGGAGAAAGAAGGGAAATGAAAAGCAGAGGGATGCTATGACTGTGGACCAGAAAATTAATCTTCTGTTTTCATTTCTGCTATACTGAATCCGGTAAAAGCAGTATCTGATGGTCCAAGCAGCATGTTTACCACTCTGTGACAGCAGCTTAAAGAAGATATATTTTCTCTGCAACACAAAAATAATGAAAACACTGAATATTAATGTGAGGCTAAATTTTTATTAATAGGGTTGGCTCAATATTTTTTTTTGTTGATTGATCAACTGGCTTGTATCCAGTTAATCAATTCATGATTAATTGATTAGATTTTGAAAATATTTGAATATTATTTCTTATATTCTATTATGCTGAATGGGAAGGGCAAGAACATATATGTACACTGAGCATTGCTGGGAATGAACTAATTTAATGAGGTTAACAGAATTAGTTCAAAGATATCTAAGGTACACCTGAAAGTAGTTCCCATAATTGACGGTGAACTGAAAGTGAATGAAGTTGGCTTTAAGGTAGAAGTTGGAGTGATTTCCAGTTCAAATTCAAGTTCATTCTCTTACATGTTTTTATTATCATCACCATTCATCATCATCATCATCATCATCAACAACAACATCATCATCATCATTATTATTTAGACACTCAGGTCTTTAAGCTTAGAACTAATTTAGTTAGGTTATGGCTTATCAATGTACCACTTTCTGGGCCAAAAGCCCCCCCCCCCCCCCGGACAAAAGTAATTTCTAAACAAGATAAAATAGTACAATCACAAAATGTTCACCAATCACACTGGATTTGCATATGTGGGCTGCATGCATGCTGTCACCACAGATGCAGCTCTCCATCGTTGCATCTCTCATCTGGAAACCAGGTTAATTCATGCACATTGACTTCTCTAGTCTCTCATCCACAACCTCTCGCCCTCATTAGATCCTGGAGGACAATGACCCAAAGGGGTGACTCCTCTTTTTGTGATACAGGGGGACACACCACCTGGGCTGGCTCACTGCCAACAGTTGCCTCCAAAGAAATAGGCTTCTCCCTGGAATCTAGCTACATCTATGCCAAATTTTTTGCTTTTCATGGGTAGGGCTTGCTGGCTGCCCTGTCTGGTTTCTCCAACAGTCTGCTGTTCTGCAGGTGCAGCAGAAATAAGCTGGGGAGGACAAAGTGTGTATTCACCATCACCACCACCCCTAGCCAACATGGGTCTGCTAATTCTACCTGCCTCCTTTCTGAGACAGTGGCAACAGGCAAATGGGTGTTGTTCAGGCAACAATGCAGAAGATCTTCAGGCCTTTTATTGTAAGGTTACCAGACATCCCCATTTCCCGGGGACAGTCCCTGGATTTACAAATCAGTCCCCATACAAAATCTATTGAAGTTGAAAAGTGTCCCCGGATTCATTGAAAAAAATCTGGTAACCTTATTTTATAGGTAACCAAGCCATTTTGATTCAAATTTCATTTAAAAAATATGCAGGAAGATGTGGTAACTAGAAAGAAAGTGTTGTCCTATTAAAAACACCCTGGGATTACCTGTATGTGTTAGAAGGCTGCATATTCAGTATAGCAATAGCAAGCTTGTGATTTTTGCCACAACCTGAGGTTTTTTCTGTTTGTGTAAACAAGTGTGATAAGAAATCTTACTTGCCCTATTGCTTGGGTAAGAGCTGTTGGAAGACGAAAATAATAATGCTTTGTGCTAAACAGAAACCCTGGGAAATTGCTCTGGCACTGTGAGATAAAAGAATAAGTGTTTTCCCAGGGAAGCTGACTAGCCTGGCTTTCCTCTGAAAGGATTTGCTGTCCAGTATATTGTGTGTTAAGTGAAAACAACCACCAGCAATGTTAGTCTCTCACAATGAAGCCTGTAGGCTCATCCCTGCATGTGTGTGTTTGATTATGGGGCGAACGGAAAGTAAACAATGAATAGCTGTCAGAATATCCGCATTCAGTCGTTGGCCACCTTATTCCTTGGTAATAAGCAATGCTGGCATTACAGCTTCTGATGGCTCCCAGCACATGATTCTCCACACAACTAAGTACGGTACTGAGGAAGTTTGTATTGATTTTTCTTTCTCTGCCCTGGAAGCATCATTGGGTGATTATGGCTTCTTTATTTCTTTACACCTGCAGCCAGGCAACAGCAAAACCAATGGCGGCATGCTAAAGCAAGAACATAAAAATCTCCCTTGGTGCTGTGTCCTTTCTGAAAACCTCTCCAGGTGTCATTCAAACATTTCTGCAGCACAGTATGGAAGGGGTTCTGCGTTCCTGCTGCACTACCTTATTCAGTGAAAGCTGTCTGTCTGGATCTGTGGTACAGAAGCTAGCCTCGTTTGGGGCCAGATTTCCCAATTTCTCTCCCCGCACCTGGGAAGGTTGTAACTGAGAACCTCAGTGTAAGGATATCAGGGGGTTACTCGAGAGCAATCAGGCAAATGCCTCCCTGGTCGGCTGTAAAGCCTCGTTATTTGTGCCAAAAAACCTTCACCATGCAGAGTGCCACTATTCCGTGGCTCGTTCATTCACTGGCAGAATCTGTGAGTGGGCGGTCCTTAAACGTTCCCCAGCAGAGTAATTTCTTGATGCCCAGTCTGCACTTCCCCTCTCTGCGTGGAAGCCTACTGCGCAGGGAGGGCGTGGGCAACGGAGGACCTCTCTCCTCCCCGCTTTGCCCAGGCAAGGTGTCCTGGCACCGCCTCGCCTCCTCCGAGCCCTGAAGCTCCTCTCCACTGGAGGCATGGTTACTCTTCTCCGCTGAGGAGGTGCTGCTTCCCACGATCTTTGGGGGCTCTCTGTAATTCATTCGGCTTTACCCCTCTCGCCCCTGAGCCGATGGAAGTTCCCTGACACTCAGCCTCACTGTTGTTTTATTCATGCCCATGGCTCCTTCTCCAAAATCTCCAGGATGCCCAACGAAGCACGTGAAACAAAAGCTTAGGGGCCCAGGCCAGGACAAGAAAGTTGCAGAGTGTAAGTGTAGACCTTTACTCGCAGCAGTTTGTCATAATAATGGGTGGAGCCCCTAGAACACATTTGTGGTTGTGCTGGAGGAGGAGAGCAAGTAGAAATTATCGCACGGATGGAACGCTCACATAGCATTATGTTGAATGCAGTCTGCAGTATTTTCATGTGCGTTCCTTCAAAGCTCATTTTCGGTGGTGAAAAATTGCAACAGATTAATGTTTAACACCCTCCTCCTTGATTCCAAAATTTAATTATGATTTTTAATGCACCACCAAGAGCTTGGGGTTATTTTCTGCTATTAACATAACCAGCAGCAATGAACCCTTAATGATGGCAGGGCCTTTTATCTTCACACTTCTAAAAATAACAGTACACTGTTCTGTCTCTTAAAAAGGGAAAAAAATCATCTGGTTTATTAATTGACGGCTTGGATTTATCTGTCCTATTCCTAGCTGTTTTGATGGACAAATTCCTGAGGAAGTTAATAAATCCTACCTGTACATAACAATGGCGATAATACAATGAGAGTTGGGTGGGTGTGGGTGTCCGGCATAAATTAGCTAAGCTATGGTGATTGCAGTACTTGAATTCTATTCATTAGATTAAGGTTCCTCTTCCCCAAAGACACTTGTCTGAGCAAAGATGATGTTTCAGCTGCAACTGAGGGCTTCTGTTTAGCCAAAAGGACTTCTCGATAGCTCCATGTTGAGTAGTGTGCAGTTGCTGTGAAAAAGGCAAATCTCGTCAGGCATGATTAGGAAAGGAACAGGAAATGACGTTGTCGTTATCATAATGCCATTATACAAACATATAGATAGACCATGCTTGGGCGACTGTGTAGTGTTCTGGTTGCCTCATCTCAAAAAGGATACTGTCAATTGGATTGATTAAGGGGGTCGAGTAAACTGTGTTGTAAAGAAAGGTCATTTGGGTCTTTTTAGTTTAGAAAAAAGGAGAAGGAGAAGGGAAATTTTGCAGGGTGTGTGGCATACAAGTCTATGTTCCTGGCTAAAGGGAACTGCTCTGTTGTGGTGCCTGTGACTTTCCCTCCATAGGATTAGTATTCATGCTGGAAAAGGCATATCAGTGTGCAAAGTAAGTGTTAGTCACACATCCTTGCTAACAATCTCATATCATTCAGGGCCTTCTTTCCCACATCATGCAGATGTAACCCTGTGTTTGTGGCTTGCGTGGCGAGTTCCCGCCCCCCACCAGGATAAATAAAGACACCAGACACCATAAATTAAGGTTAATTGGGCGAATTAGGCCACAACTTTATTGAGTTCAGGAATGAGAGGCATTGGCTTAGGCATTGGTCCTATCGACTATCCGGCTCCAGCCCATTTGCTGGAGACACGGGGAAGGGTTAACACTATATCGGGGAGTCTCCTGCCGAGGCACGTCGACTAGGAGCTCCCCGGGTCACTGCTCTGGGGCGTGCCTTTGGCCCACACCTCCATAGGCTTCGGACAGGGCCACGCCCCCCGGAGTCCTTTAACGGACCACCCTTCGCTCACTGGGGGGAGGTGATGGCGCTCCTCCCCCCCACATCCTCTTAACCCCTTCTTACCAATGCCTACCGCCTTACCAATGCCTACCGCCAATGCCGAAGAGTTGTGACGAGTTGCTACGAGGTAGGCGAAAAACCAAAAGGCTGTAAATTGCCGATTGGGAAAAATTCCTACCATGCCCCTTGCGGCGACAGACCGAAGTCCATAGCAAAGTCAGAAACCTGCCTAAAACCTACCTAGAGGGAGGGAGGGTGGGAAAAAACATGAGGGCTAGCCGGCAAAGAGAGGGCGAGCCCCCTCCGTGCCGGCCCTAAATAGCCCAGGCCACGCCCCCCCAGCCAGCCGATTGGCTGGCTGGGGGGGCACACCCAGCCGGGATTCCCCTGTTCTCGCGGGGGCTGAAACCAGCCCCCGCTCACGTGGGGTGGGCGTGAAGCCCGCAACCCCACCTCCTGGGCAAGCCGGAAGTGGCTTAAGTGTACTTTCAACTAAGAACTGCAGTCAATCAGGCAAACAGATGTAAATGGAAATGGAAATGTGTTTGTTGTTATCTGCTTTACATATTTGGCAAGGTGGCTCTTTATTTTTTTTTATTATGCTTGCATTTCATTTCAGCGTTTCATTGCTGTTGACATTAATGGGAAAACAATATCAGTGTTTTATATACCGTATTGGCCCGAATATAAGCCGCACCCAAATATAAGCTGCATCTTTAAAATTGGAGGGGGAAAAAGAAAAAAAGAAAAAATACCCGAATATAAGCCACTCCATTCCTCGCTGCTCCTGGCTGTATACTTGGCGGGAGAGGGGAGCTGTGTTGTGTTGTCAGCAGCGGCCTTTCCCCTTCCTCACTCTCTCCCTTCCTGGCCTTGGGGGAGAGGATGGGGGACTACGCATGGGGCAGGCCCTGAAGGGAGAGGGGAGGGTAAACCCCACCATGTATTAGTGCCCCAGCTAACAGTTGCTCCAGCTATGCAGGCCAGGTTGCTCCAGCTATGTAGGCCAGCAGTGGTTTTCCTGTCTGGCTTCCTGCTTCAGTTGTGCTGAACATGCAAACATATACAATGCAAAGCAAACAATATATGCAAAGGGGGGGAAGGGGGGCTTAGCTAGCCTAATAAGGTAATTAAGTGTATCTCTGCCTGTTGATTGGGGAGCAACTGAGGAACCAAGCTTGCAGCTTAAGTATAAGAATGCTTGTAAGACAATAGGGGGGGGGGCGGCCAGTCTTTGGAAGCTATTCCGCTGGCTGTCTCTGCGCAGATTTTGCAATAAACCTTTTTCTCTGTGAAATCACACCCTGGTGTCTGCTTGACTCCTTCACGCTCACGGCGAGGGCACGAGGTGACTGGATCCGGACCCCTTAGGTTCAGATATCCTAACAGCCCCACTTTGCTGCACTCCTGGCATGGCTGCCCTGCGCTCCTGGCTGCATCCGTAAGGTTGCGAATATAAGCCGCACTTTAACTTTTCACGGTCAGAATTTGGGGGAAAAGTGAGGCTTATATTCAGGCCAATACGGTAATTAACCTAAACCACCTAAGCCTGGTGGCAACCAAAAGTCTTCTTCAAATGTTTTGAGGTTGATCTAGAAGGAGGCTGCTGAATCTCCATTAGAAGAAAATTTCCCAGGAATGAGCCAATAACAGTGAAGGCTCCGTTTTGTGTTGACGTCAGATGAGCCACACCAACTAGGGGGAATGTGTTGGGACTGTCTTTTGTTTCAGGCAGAAAAATATCTTGAGCTTGCCCTGTTTAACAGGACATTAATCCTTGCTTTAAACATTGGCTCATGCTTTTTACTTGGGACACCTGCATAATTCATAAAGTAAGAAGTGGGAACTCAGTAGGGAGAATCTAGTGTGAAATAACAATGTTGCTGGACTCCTTGTAGACGATTTTTTTTGCTATCTTTTACTGCTGCTGATGTAATGTGGAAGGAGATGACCACAGGGTGAGTGCAGATCCATTTTGTTTTCATAATGTAAGACTTGACCCTTAAAGAGCTGCTATCTTTTTCCAGGGAAGCTGATTGAATAAGTAGGCCTCAGGAGAGGGTGTCTTCCTCTTGCAATAGCTGTAGCAATATTTAGTGCCTTCTTCCTTCCTATTGCTTTGAATTCCACTTACATTACTCCAAATATTTTTCTCCCTTTGCATTTCAAACTTCAGTGATACTTTTCATTGCCTTGAGCTCGCTGTGTGAACAGATGCCATTACAGTGCTTTTAATTAAAACCTTAACTGCTACATCAGAAATTTATTCATATCCTAGCTTGCTGGCAGATTGACATCAGAAAGAATGGCCACTGATGAATGTTTTTGTATTCTGTGAACTGTGACTGCATAGCTAGGGACTAATTAAAGGACTGGGGCTTTAACTGCTATTGGTATCTGCTGAACAAGCAGAGTCTAGCCATTACTCTAAGAGAGGCATTCTGGTTCTTTTCGTAAGCAATAAATTACATCCAGGTTGTCCAACTGCAACTCTAAACTTGGATGCTGTGATCCAAATGATAGAACATTCTTCTGAAATGTAGACAATAGCATGGGTCATTATGTTAGGGTGTAGTAGTAGTAGTAGTAGTAGTATTATAGTAGTAGTATATAGTAGTAGTCTCTTTAATTGTATAACTGTTCTATAACTGTGTAAGGCTGAGGTGGGGATCTTTTTGTTCTTCCCTTTGGGGAGCTGCATGATGGCAGTGGGTGGAGCCAGAACTGGAAGGGGGCGGGGCACCCATTCCCCGTCCCCCCCCTCTCTGTGCCATTTCCTCTACCCTCCTTGCAAATTTCACAGAAGGCCACATGAAATTCAGCCACAGGTTGCCAACCTCTTGTGTACTGGGGTGACCATCAGTATGTCAGTGCATGATTAAGTGTGGTATAAAATAATTTCTCTGTAGTTTCTTGCAGTTGAAAATCAGGCTGGAGTAACTCAGGGGTTGATATAGCAGAAGGCTAAATAAGTCTGCCTCCCCATTCAGTTGTATACATTGCCCTGAAAACTTTTAAGCAGCTTCTGCATAGAACCCTCACCCCCACCCTGGCAATGTATGAGGATCTGGCTGGAGTTCATGATTTACTGACAATGGTAAGCACATGTTGTATTACTGAAGAGCACTGCCTGTCTAAATCCGCTCACATTTATTTCTTTGTGCAACTCCACCCTTTTAATCTAAAAAATTAAAATAAAATAAAAATAAGAAATCCACAGCGTCTTTGATCAATAAGGCAGGCACATATCTCTCTGCATTGTATAAAATGGATTAAAATGTTCTGTGATTAAATTTGTGCCACAGAGTAGGAGAGTACTGTGATGCATGAATGTTTGGAGAAGAATGGAAGGGAATATTATAATTTGATAATAATTCCTTTCTATGCAGCTCCAGCTGCATAGTTGTAATCTCTTTTGCAGGGCTTTAAAACCATCCATTTCGCTTCCGCTTTAGAATGCTTTTGTATTTTTATATAAAAATGGAAATAAGGTTGGGCTGTATCTAGAAAGGTATGAGCATCACTCTGTTGATATAGAGTGTGTGTGTGGCTTTTTCCTGCCCCTCCTCCCCAGTAACCCCCCACAAACACTTGTGTGGGTTGGGGGGACACTCTCAGGGGTGACCCATCCCATTTTGCTACCTGTGCTGCCCCCTGCCTGCCCCACACTTCCGCCAGTGGCAGAATGCCCTCTTTCATGGAAACTTGGCAAGTGTTCCACTGGTAATAGAAGCGGTCGGGTGGGTGGGATGCTGCTTCTTGTGCTTCTACTGCCTGAGGTGGCTGCTGCACCCCACCTAATGGGTGAGCCAGCTCTGCAGAACAACTAGAAGCATGTGGAATGTGCTGTGTGTAGTGGTGGAAATAGGAAAGGTACATTGCATAAGCAGAAACCCAAGCCAAAAATTATTACTATTTTTTATGCAGGATCCAAGCCAAGGATTCCATTTCTTTACCAGTGTTTATGAAAGCAAAACAAAAGAGGCTACTTCAAGTCATAGAAGCATGAAAGTGAAAGGAACCAGTGGATCATTTGTGCCCAGTGGCAGAAGCAAGCCCTGTAGATGCCTCTTCAATCTTCCTCAAGCCCATAACACACAGTACATGGATAGTCTGGTTTTTTGGGTTTTTTGAGGGTCATATTTTACTTAGAGGAACAGGTTTCTGTTGTATTGCACCTTACAGCTTCAGTCTATGTCTCCTTCATTTTATACAGTTTTGAAAATCAAGCAGCAAAGCTTTTCCTGGAAATTCGCTTCCACCCGATTTCTACTGTTTGAAGAAAGTGTCTGTCAGGTATGGAAAATCTGTGGCCCTCCAGATGTTGCTGAACTACAGTTCCCATCATCCCTGGCCATTGACCATGCTTGCTGGAGCAGTTTAGCAGCATCAGGAGAGCTGAAGGTTTACCATACCTGTCATACATTAATAGGAATGCAAAAGTGAGAAGCAGGCCTAATTTTAAGCATTTAACAGAGGTGGGCTAAGAGTTCAAAGTACTGTGGGTTTCTAAGTGAGAAGTTAGAGTGGAATGACTCTTCCATAATTGAAATGATTTCGATTTCAGTTCATATTCTCATTTTCTCTCTCTTACAATTTCTGTAAGATCATAGGCAAAGTTCAACAATGAAGCAAATAATACCAGGCAGACTGTTTTAAGGGCAGCAGGAATTTACAAAATTCATTTTAAACTGAAGTGAAATGATTCACTGAATACTAGGACAGAGACTTATGGCATCACAACCAATCTATTCCCTCCATGTCTCTTGACACTAAGGTGCTATTGGAATCCTATTTTGCTATGGAAGATGGGGAGATGTGTTAAGGGAAGGGAGCAGTGGGATGAGAGTTGCTATAGCTGCAAACACTCTGGGAGCCGTGGGACTTTTAAGAGAGGTTGACAGCACCTCTAGGGAAGGCTCATGGGATCTTAAGGTAACCTAATGGAAGCATTCTATTTTCTGTTCATTCTTCCTGCAGACTTTAAATCTTATTCACTAAATATGCCAATTTCCATTTTCCCGAAAAGCTTCTGCATCGCTGTTACGTGTGTTTAAGTCATTTCCCCTACAAACTATCTTGGAGCAAATGTGAGTTCTTTAATATTGCTATAGAGCTATGAGTTTCCCCTTTTAGAGATAACTCTGCTGTTTTTTGGATTTTTTTAATATTACGATTACATCGTCGGATGAGGGGGGGAAGAGAGAAATTTGAGCTGAAATATGTTCCTTCGTGTCCAGGTGAGTTATCATTCCCCAAAGAATCAGCTATTATCTGTTTTGCCAAGAGTCAAGTGACCTTGAGTTGTGTGTTTCATCCATCTTGTCTCCTGCAATTCTTTTGCCCCATCAAATCTTCCGGTTTGAAATAAGAGGCACCAATATTGCAAGTCTCCAAATATCTACAGAAGACATGACTAGTATTACTGTTTGTTTCTTGGACCCTTTGACACTTTCATTTTTTTTCCTCAGGCAGAGTAAACGTATACAATGAGGCAGAAAGCCTTTCCCTTCTCACCTAGAGAGCCTTTTTTCACTGAGAAACCTTGAAACACAGTGGGGGACACTTCATACGTTTAACACCCCCCCCCCCCACAAAGAGAAGTCAGAATAGCTAAAATTATTTTTCATTTTCCTCCTTGTGCTTTACAAAGCACAAAATTTGCTCCAGGTTAAACTGGAGGAAGGTGAGGGGATATGCCAGAAATGTACAAGCAAAACGGGCGAGCTAGATGCAGTTAAACATGCAAGTATTTTGTTATGTGAACGGAACCCAAGGGAAAGCTGGAGCAAGTTCAGGACCATGGGGGTACAGGAAAGTTTTCTCATCCTGCAAACACTGCCTCTCCATGGCTGCTTTTTTGCATTTCAGGGGAAGCTCCCATTGGCGCCAACTTAGGGAGGCTTTCCTTGAAATGCAGATTGCAGCACTGGAGAGGCTACTAAGGCTTCTCTTTACTGTGCTGCTCTTTACATAACAAGTGTGCACCATGATTGTATTCACACAGTTAAGCTCACATTTAGCCCAGCTTCAATGCATCTAAGAGACTGAGGGGTGATTTGGAAGAAGCTGTTCTAATGCCTTCATAATCACCATGTGTTAGAAACATAGCACCACTTATTGGACCATAAAAGAGAAGGTTTGTTTTATGCACCTCTTTCTCTAGCCTTAAATAGACCACAGTTGACTAAAGTGGAGTCTTTTTTTAAAAAAGCATTAGCATCTCCCTATTATTACTGCTTGGGCACTGGAGTACATTAATTTAAAGAAATGGTTACCAACGGAGGCTTCCACCTACACTGCTTGGTATTTTTCAGGTGTGCTTGGAAAAATCCTTGCCACACGGCAATGCCTGGTTGATCTGTGGGAAATGGCATGTGCCTGCTGATCTGGACAATTTTAGCTAGATATGGCTTTGAGTGAAATGCAGTCATTTTAATCTCTTCATTGCATTTTATGTATTTTAATCTAGCTAACCAAGCAGAAGAAAGACTGAGCACCTGTTTCCTTAGACCACTGGAGAGAGCAAATGAGATCATGCAAGCATTAATGCCACTTGGAGATTAACATTTCAAAATGGTGTTCCCATTTAAACAGGACCAGGAAGACTGCATCCCTCCCTCCCCTAATTTCTTTGTTGCACTTCAGAAAAAAGAGAGTTAATTAAAAAAGGTTAGAGGGGATTGTCTCATTTAATGGAACAGCACTTTCATGTCAGGGATCATTACAGTTAAAAGTTATTTGTATCTTCATAAGCTTTACAAACTTAGGTTCAACCTCCCAAAGCCAATTACTAGTGACAAAGTCCCACAGAATAAAAAAGGAAGTTGTTTATGAGAAAACAGGTTGAGGACAGGGATGGTTGAATCTGCAAAGATTTTCTCAAATCTTCAGTTTAGTTCGCTGCATTTTCATACCTACTTGCAAATTCTTTTTTTTTTTTTGTCCTCAGCAATTTTTCTTCCCATTTTTGCATACATGCATTTTTTTTGTACATGTGCACATCTTTGCAAGCAATTTTACTGAATTTAACACATTGTTTTATGCTATTTTTCTCTAGCATATGGAGTTTTTTTTAACAAGTATTTCTCCTTGAAATAACTTTTTAGATGAGTTTTGTTGTTGTTGGGAAACTGGATTACAAAATCTGCATAAGGACAGTGGCAGTTTGGGAGAACAGTTGCATTTCAGTTTTTACATTGCAGGGGTGGGGAACGCTTTCAATCTGAGGGCCACACTCTTGCATAGGGAAACACATGCCTGTGATGAGGCCAGAGACAAAAGTGAGTGAGCAGTGGATGTGATTTTTACCTTTGTACAGCAGGCTTCCTTTCAGCCATGCACAAACCAGAAGCTCCCCCCCTCTCTCTCATCCATACCTTTCTCCACCTTCCAATCAGACAAAGAAGAGGCTTCCTTATAGTCCATGAACACATTCCAGAAAGGCAAAACACAAGGGGGTGGAGCAGGATTGGAGACTGCACTCACTAGCTGTTGTTTTTTTAAGCTAGTGCAAGGAACTGCTCATAGAAAGCGCAACACATGCAGGTTGCAGGTTTTAATCTGCCCACCGCTGCCACGCTTGTCCTTTTGAAGAGACTCTCTTACCTGGCGTGTGAAGTAATTGTGCACGGCTTTATTTCTATTCCCCCTCTTCTATCGCAGGGATGGGGAACCTTTTTCCACCTGAGGGCTGCATTTGTGTGCCACATCCTGGGCCCGCATGTCAATGGTGAGCAGGGCCAGAAGCAATGGTGACTTTCCCAGCCACACAGCAGCTTCTATGTTTGCCTACCTGCCTACTGCTCTCCATCCTACATCTTGCCAATCCAGAAGGATGATCACAAGTCAGTGACGCTTTCAAGCCAGGGAAAACTGAAGTACATAGCCTGGGAAGAGTTCCAAGGGATAGATAGAAAAGCCTAGGCAGGGAGCACATGAAAGCGGTGGGCTGGAGGTTCTCCAACGCCGCACTACCAAAACTTCACTTGGGCTGGTGGCTTCTGCTTCTGTTGTACATGAAAATGCTTTCTATCTTGCTTGTGCTTTTGTTAGGTTGAACTGCTTTGTATTAATATCAAGAAAACGTTTCTTAAAAGAGGAAGGGAGAAGGGGAAGCATGCAGTTCATCTCCATAAAAAATGACTGCTGCATCCATGGGACTTCACTAAATGATATCTAATTAACATTTCCTGTCCTATAAATAGATTGTAAAGCCTTGCTGGAGGCAAAGAAAAGGCCACATGAAGTGTTGTTTTTAATTGTCTGCAGTGATCTATTTTTAATGAATCTTTGCAGAACATAAGCTGTTCTCTTTGCATAAGTATAACAAATGTACACTGCTACTCTTGAATATAAATGAGGATGTGCTTCCTCCAGTGCTTTTCTGGGGGTCAGCCATGCATTGCTTTTTCATGGAAGTGAAATCTCCCCATGTGATTGATGAAGCTTGGTCGGTACATTGGCTTTGCTCTGATGTGCAGCCTAGGAATATGGTCCTCGTGGAAGACCAGTGCGTGTCCCTCATGACTTACTCACCCACTATTTGTTGTGTCAGTGTAAGGGTATCGGGAAGAACAGGCCCATTCAGAGCTATTGAGAGAAACAGGCGGAACTCCTCACAGGCCTCTTCAAACATTTCTCTCACAAGAGATGACAATCAAGCTAGACTTGTGCCATTTTGCTACAGGAGGGGGAGCACAAGGAAGAATGCTTAAGGTTTTTAAAAAGTACTTCTGAGCTCTCAAGCATTGGCTTGTAATTGATAGCTATGCTGGTTTCTGACAAGTTCATCTCCTAAGGGAAATTATTCTTCCCACTCATTGATAAACAAGTAGATGTAGATTTTCCACACTTGTCTGCTACTGACTTCCCTTACTGCTGTTCCAGTTTCTCCTGCTTTCATTGCCCCCATCTTCATAACATTTCTCTATGTTCTTCTCTCTTATAATCTTGCCATTAATACAGAGGTTGTAGAATCAAAGAATCATAGAGGTAGAAGGTAGAAGGCATCCTGAGAATCAGTGCTTTTTTCCAGGGGGGTATGCAAGGGTACATAGTGCTGGCCCCTCTTTTTGTTGTTGTGGCACTTACTGTAACAACTTCATGGTGAGTTCCGGCACTTATTTTTCTAGAAAGAAAGCATAGCTGAGGGTCATCTAGTCCAATGCAGGAATATGCAGCTGTCCCTTACGGGGCTCAAACCTGCAACCTTGGCATTACCAGCGCTATTAAGTTGTGAGTGGACATAGCAGATGACACTGAGATTTCTCCAAGTGGTTCTTTATAATAAGCTGGAACTGAACTGAACTGAACAGCTCAGCTGGCCTGCTTTTATAGGCAGCCGGCTGTCAACATTGTAACAACAACAACCCAGGGTTTCCCGCCTAAATTAACTTGCGTGGACCTGAGTGAAAACTATATGGGTTGCGCTGTGGGTTAAACCACAGAGCCTAGGACTTGCCAATCAGAAGGTCGGCGGTTTGAAACCCTGTGACGGGGTGAGCTCCCGTTGCTCGGTCCCAGCTCCTGCCAACCTAGCAGTTCGAAAGCACATCAAAGTGCAAGCAGATAAATAGGTACCGCTCCGGCGGGGAGGGTAAACAGCATTTCCGTGTGCTGCTCTGGTTTTCCAGAAGCGGCTTAGTCATGCTGGCCACATGACCCGGAAGCTGTATGCCGGTTCCCTCGGCCAATAAAGCGAGATGAGCGCTGCAACCCCAGAGTCGGCCACGACTAGACCTAATGGTCAGGGGTCCCTTTACCTTTATATACACAATACCCCTGGTGGCCAGGGTGAGAATACATAACAAGCACCACACTGTAACCGACTGAGCTTTCCTGCATAGAGGTATGTGCCCAGAACTTCTGTCTTTTGTATGGCTGGAAAGTTGCCTACTGTATGAAGGTTAAGAATCGCATCTGTTGCTCCACCTACTTTTGCCCCTGGCCCCACCCACAACTGGCAGGTAGCCCTTGGAAAGTTGCCCAGGTTCTTCCACCTCAGCCTTAAGGTTTGGAAGCTGCATCTTTCTCCACCCTAATTGCTTGCCTCACTCGGCACTCTCAGGAAGGCTGTCTACAAAGCTGCATTTCCAAAAGCAGATGGCAGGGCTTGCTTGCTAATGGGAGGAGCAGCCTTGATGCTTCCACATATCCAGTATTGTAACTAGTGGCAAAATGGATTCCCCCCACTAAATCACTAAAGCAAGCTGCGTTAAGGGTTGTTAGAAGGTTACCTTTGTGTATGTGTGCACAACAAGTTGCTCTGCTGACCCGGAAAATTGAAGAATGTCAACATTGCTAGACTGAGCATTTCTTAAGTGTGAATATGTAAAGGTTTATGTTGCATTTATGTAGGTAGGATAGCTACCTGGTTAAGCAGAAATTTTTGGGAGAAATGACAACCAGCTCCATGAGAGTTGGCTATAAAGTTTTGGATGGTAAGAAACACCCCAAATATTTAGCAAAGATTGAAATTTTATAGTGCCTGCATACCATCTAGGAAGTTCACATCTTTTTGAGAATATCCTCTATCATCCCTTGGAACTGCTGCCTTCCACACCCCTCCATTTTCATATCAAGCAAAAAAACAACAACAAAAAACCCCTGACCTTGATCCAAAGAATCATGAGCTTAATTTCCTATGTCCAAGGGGATTTGTGTTTCTGAAACAGCAACCCTGGGCTATGTGGCGAGCCACTGTTGAAACTTGAGGTGGTTGTGTGACTAGGTGATGAGTTCGCTGTTCAAAGGGACATTAAAAAAACACCCTTGGGTTTAATCAATCCCTTTCAGCATGCCTCTCTTAGCTCTTTGAATTTCAACCACTGCCAGCTCTTTTGTGAAGAAAAATGCACCTCAGTCCTCCTCCAATTAACTGTTGCAAGATGACTGTGAGCATGGATCACTCATTCCCATTTCACAGAAGCTTGCCGAGAATAAACCTGTAAGTTGAGGCTTGAGTCATGATTTGAACACAGGCCCAAACACCTGACCACTCTGGTTGGCTTTTCAAAACGCTTCCCCATATTGAAGGTACAATAGCAGCTTGCTGCACTAGGTATCCTGAGCATCAATGATATCGCCAGGGCAGTATTCTTACTGTCTTCCTTAGCATATATATATATATATATATATATATATATATATATATATATAATGATTGATTGTAGGCATTGAATAAACAATGTCTGGAGTGGCATTAGCAAATTGGCATGTTTCATGCTTGTTGCTATCTCTTTCTAGGAATGATGAGCCGGGTTGTAAATGAATAGAAATAATATTCTGCTTGTGCATCCCTGTTACCATGGCAACAGCTATTGATGTGTGCTTCCTTTTGGATTGATCTGCAGCTTTCCATATCTTTGTTGCTCTGGGCAGTTCCTCTGCCACTTTGCACTTGTGTGACCTGCAGAAGTATGAGCTCTACAGGTTAACTTATCAGCTATAAGCAATATTGTGATGCTGGTGGCAGATTGTCAAGGGGCTTTGTGCTGAATCCACTGAAGCAATTACAAAGAGTTGCCAGTAGATGGTGGAATTTGTAAAATTATTCCAGCGCTTGATAGGGACTTTGAAATGAACGATCAAATCAATTTAGGACTGTGTGTGTGTTTGTGGCTGAGGAAATTACTTTTCACTGTTGAGGCAAATGTCTTGATCAGACAGGGGATTTAAGTGAAATATCACTTCAGCTGCATGTCTGTCTGGGTCAGAACGATATCAGATAAACCCATAAATTAGGCAACTGACTGCATTTCACTAATATGTGAGCCTATGGAAAATTCTAGGTTTATAACCACTCACTTTCTGTTGCAAGTGGAAAATTAAAATTAAAAAAAAACAACCCTTTGTCACTGCCCATGGATTATGGATCTCAGTTCTGATACAAGGGACATGGGGTTCAGTTTTGAATTTCTTGTGGATTTTACATCGGAGTATCAGTCCCCCAAAGTTGAAATATAAATTATGTTTACATGTGTGAGAATATCTATCATAGTGTGTTGGTTAATTTGAAGACCGGCAAAAATTAAAGAAAAAAAGACCTATAACTGCAACAATGCTGAAGATGTATTCAGCGTTGTTAGATGTAAAGGAAATCCACACATGACACTTTCCTTTGAAGTTCTCTGTTGTGATAGGCTTTAGGATGTGCAAAACAAATTATTCAATTCAGTCAAAGGAAGCTCTAATTAGCAGGGCTGTTTACTGATTAAGGGCTGTTAGCTGCTTAATCAATTAAACATAAATTTGCTTATTCCCCAAAGTTGCAATGCAGAAGCCCCTTTGAGGAAGGATGTAATTCTTTTAAGCATGAAAACATAACAATTTAATAAACAAATTCTACTCAATTTTGGAAAGACAGGCTGTTATTTTCACCGGTATTTCATCCGGAATATAAAATACTAGTAAACTCAGGTTGCATTTGGCTAGCATGAGCAAAGAAGTGATACAGGAAATGGGTAGCTGCTTCTCCTGACTGTTTTTTTTTAAACTAAAAGCAGCTATGGAAGGGAAGGGATTTGGATCAGGGCTGTGGCACCAGGCAAGGGAATCTAACCCTTCTCTCCCCCTCCCAAGTTGCTTTGCAAGTCTAGTCAGATGCAAAATTTCCTATTTTAATAACACACTAGAACCAAAATAGTTTCTACCTTTTTAATCGTTAGCCCCACCAAGTAAAATTTGCTCTTACAGATTCAAATTGCCCTGAACTAATTAATAAGCTAAATCTTAAACTAATTAATGCACAAGTTTGAAACTAAATAACACACAAGTCTGAACCTTCATTTTGAACATACATTGAATACTGTAAAACCTATGTAGGCAGTCAAAACCACCACTTCCTTTTGTTATGTTCGCAGTAACTATTGTTTAATACAATTCTTAGGAATGCTTTTGAAATTACAGCTATTATATGCTGGAGAAAAAAGCATAATTGTTCGAAATAGATAGCCAGGCCTGATTCTGACATCAACTCCTCTACTGATTTTGCTTTACTATACTTTTGAATATGCCTCAATGTCTGTTCGAATAAGCCTTTATGCAGATTGGTAAGATTCTCAAGCAATCAGGAGTGTCAGCTTGACCCCGTGACTGTGGATGCCTGTGGCTCTGGGTGCCACACAGCATGCATGGCCCTGGCACCAAAATTTGTGCGTGTCTGGGCCCTTCATGGGGAATTTTGTGGGTCTTCGGGCACCCAGGGCCCCAGGGAGTTGGCACCTATGTTATGGCACTATATGGATGAACTTTTGTTTCCTTCAGGCGCCTTACGCTTAATTAGTTGAGAACCCTCTTTGCCTGCACACACCATCTCATTTGAACTGATTGTGGTTTCCTTTTCTGAAGCAGAACACAGGAAATTCCTCTCCTTTTAGTATAGTGGATGCACCACTCTATTAGCTGAATCCTCCAGACCTTTATTTAGCTTTTCCAAACTATTGTTTGAGAGCTAATAAATAGTTTCTCCCCTATCCATGCTCAGATGTTTTTGGTTCCGGTGTTTTCTCTTTCTCTCACTGTGCAGAGCACCTCGAGGCAATGTAAGAGTCACTTGTCGTGTTTTATGCAGAGCTGCAACCATCTCCACCTAGAATCTTTTGTTGGCAGGCACTCATATGGCCATAAGATCTGTCACTGTGATTCAGAGCAATGGACCGTTCTGTCCACACTGCTGTGTTTCTGACAGTGGCCAGCACTACATGGAATAGGCAATGCTGGAATGATGCATTACCTACTATTCGTTGCCTGCTCTGGTAAGCATCTGCCTGCCTGTATTTGAATACTTGGGTTCAGGGTACATAGCAGTCGGGCCTTTAGAAGTGTCTAAAGGATGATCCATACATCATGTTTTTACACATACATTTGCAAACATAACTTACGGAAATGACCCAAGTGTATTTTCTTACAATGTATATGACATACAGGTGCGTTCCCCCTCCACATGGGGATTATGTTCTGGGTCCCTGCATGCATAAGTGAAAATTGGGTAAGTGGGGAACACCCTCTAAACACCCTTTATATGCCCCCTCTGCTGCTCCCTCTCTAATCCAGACCAAAAATACTGTATCCAAAAATATCCAAAACTGGAATTGAAGCTCTGGGGCTAGCTGGAAGCTGGTGGATGTGTGCAAAAGGCTCCTGCTGTGCTACCAAGTGCATCAGCTGTTAGGTGGGGAGGCGGAGAAACCTAAACAAATCCCTGCTGCACCTCTGGTCTCTTTGGGGCTTCCTCCGCTCTCACTTACGTCTGCTTTGGCTTCTGGGGAGGGTCTCCTTGCAAACCATGAGGACTCTCCAGCGATCCCACCATTTCCAGGTTGGAATCAAATTCTTTATTTCCCAGCAGTCAATTCTGCATCTTTGCAACCATCAAAGACAGCTGTTCCTTAAGTATGACTCTATCCTAAGGCAAAACACACAGAAATAAATAGAAACTAGGCAGTTTTAATACTATCAAAGGAGCCAAATTCGGTAGCTTTACCTAGTAGTAGGAAGGAATGTTCCTTTAGAGGATAAAGTCCCATGTCCATGTGGAATAAAATACATTGGATCATAACACCCTGCTCCATAGTGCATTTCTGGGAAGTTCCTTTATTGGATCAACCACTATTTATTGGGCAACAACTATTTACTTTTATTGGGAAATCCCATTATTGGGTCCACCATTAGCCCTATTCTGTGCAGTGCGAAATTACTTTACTTCAATCAGATAGTAATCCACCACCCTTGACCATTAGCCATGCTGGCTGGGGCTGATGGGAGTCAGAGTCCAACAATATTGTAGGGCCAAAATATTGCTAGCCCTTATCTACGTCATTTGGAATGGGTCAAATTAGAGAAGATGAGTTTTCCCGATGCATCATTGTTGATATGTCTAAAATAAACGAGCAAAGCAAACCTCACTACCCAAGCAAGAGATCTTGCAGTGCTTTTGCCTCCAGGTATTTTAAATGAGTCTATTCTCCACTTTTAATGAAGATGAACCCCCTCCCTCATTACTTCCTACCTTTTACAGGCTAACTAAAAGTATGGGTCATTTAAAAATGTTAAGTTTAGTAGTGGCATGGTCTACTTTAGCAAGCAGCACCTGTGAAAATGAAATTATATTTCTAAATGATATTTTATGAAGCAACAACTATTCTGCTCTTGGCCACCTCAAAGGGAGACAACAGCATGGAGCTTGTCCTCAAATTTGAGACCCTCCTGAGCTCTCCACAAGAGGTCAATGCACTGCTCAGCTCATACAGCCCTTCTAATTAGGTAATTAGCAGTGGAATAATAGCTCTTGCTAAGTAAGTAATAAGAGTGAAATAATCACTTCCTCAGCAGTCCTTGGCATGCCATCACTTATTACAGTAGCCCTTAAAAAGTAAAAAGGAAAACCTCTTGTGGTACCTTGCATTTTAGGCAGCCAAATCATATCACTCAAATCTTGGTTTTACTTCTGTAGCCCCCAGATGCCAATGAACATCAGTCATGAAATCATCTGTGAACGCACACAAATTGTTGGAGCATCTGCAGTGAGCTGTGTGGAAACAATGCATTGCACACACTGGTGGTCTTGTGTTTGTGGTGAAAGATTGGCACCACAGGTACACCCACTGGTACCCACTGGCTACCATCAAGTACAAGTCAACAAGGTAGGATGTCTGTTGAATCAGACCACTATTGCTCAGCATTGTCTATACTTTTACTAGAGATCGCCAGAACTTTTGGGCCAGTGGATACATTTACAAACTGGAGGCAATGTGAGAATCAGTTGTGTTTGATGCAGAGCTGTCACCAGCTGTCAGCCAGGATCTTTGGCTGGCAGGCACTCATACGGCCATGAATTCTGTCACTGTGATTCAGAGTAATGTTTCTGACAGTGGCCAGCACTCCTGCCCCCACCACAACCAAGCTCATACTGTTGGCTACAGTAGAATGCTTCTTTCAGGCCTCATTTCAGGGATGCCAGCAAAGGGACAGGACTCTCTTGTGCCAGGGGGCTCATTGGCAAACCTTGGTACACACTAACTGGCAGTGGCTCTCTAAGGTGCCAGGTGAAGCCCTTCCTTGACATGCCAGGCATTGAACCTGGGACCTTCTGCATGCAGACCATGTGATCTGCCACTGAGCTGTGCCCCCCCCCGATTTTAGGTGCTTTTAACATTGTATGAGATGGTGGTCATTCAGTCTGAAATAAAAATGGCTGCATAGAATGAAGAGTCTGTGAGTAATTATTTATTTCCATCATAACTACAGCAACACTGACCTATCAGTAACTCTACTCAGAATAGCAATTCTGTTCCAGGCAAGCAATTTTATTATTTGTGGCTTGTAATGTCTACTCAGCAGTTGCTTTAAGTCAGTGGACACTTCTACAATGTCTGTCTTCATATGGAATGGGCAGCTCCCATTTAGCATGCAATGCTGTCCTGTTGTTATATCTTCCTGATTTCCTTTAATATGTCCTATTTACTGACCATTTGGTTAACATTAGGAGAGGGAGGGGGAGAACAAAAATTGTACGTGTGTGGTGAGGGAATGATTGTTTGATGATAGATTAGCCTACAACCCTATAGGACTGCTACTTCCTAGCTTCTTCCTCCTAAGGAGCAGATTATCCATCATACATTAGAGTTTATGCCATGGATTTGCAGAGACTTTGATGATGTATTGCTTCCAAACTTGCTTCTAAACTCACTCCCTTTTTAAAGTGAGAAGGATACCGAGCCAGGGAAACCACAGTCCTTCTTGCCTTTGTGTACAGCATTCTATCAGAATTGCACAGCAGGCTGTGCTATTAAAATGATTAATTGCTCAGGTTTAGAGATAGTATTTCCACTTTTTCAGAGTTGCCATTGTATCCGATGAAACTCAATGGGAAAGAAGGGTGAAATCTCCCTCTCATCCATGCTCTGGTTTGCAATTTTGTGAGTTTGGGGATTTTAAAATGTCATGCATCCCATACCCTTTTAAAATGTGGCTCTTTTTTGGGGGGTATTATTGGGTTATTGCTTTTTTTATCTTATATACTGTGATCTTTTTATGTGAATTGCCCTGAGACCTCTGGGTATAGGGTGGTATATAAATTCAAATAATAATAATAATAATAATAATAATAATGCAACAAAGGCAGATTGAACATGTGAGATTTGTCATTCTAGCATCTACTAACATACATCTTTAAAATGACTTAGATTGTTTTCTGACTTGCGTCCCCACTCCTATAAAAATAGAATTTTTTGTTGAATTATGTGAGGCTCCTTCTGATGCCCCCCCCCCACTTTTTTCTTCACCTATGTGTGGGGTGACTTTTACCTCCAGATTCAGCTACAGTTCTGAAAATTCTGTTTATACATCTGTTTAGAGTCTTAAACTGTAAAAGTTATGAGAACCAAATTCCAGCTGTGGTTCCATAAGGAAACGTAGTAGCAATATTATCCTTATGCAACTTGAGGACATGATTGCACTGTAAGTGATAGTTCTTTAGTATCTAAGTAATCTAAGAGTTCAGGAAGTATCAACCTTTTTTTTTTTTTTTTTTTTTTGCATATCCAGGCGATACCAGACAACACAATTATTGTCACTGAATATACATACCTATAAAGCTGAAGTATACTACAGGAGCAACTGAAGGATTTATATTGGTCCAAGATTCCAGAGCACCTTTTGCCTTAGCTTTGGGTTTGAGGAGGTATTTGGTTCTGTGCTATAGGCCTAGTTCTCATATTGTTGTTAAACCTGGGATGCACCACTTTAGAAGGCAGGTAGAAGCTCACATAACTAAATGTTTTCCTCTTTACATCCGGTGCTATGGGAGCTTGATGGGAAGCAGGAGGCAGTGTCCAGTTAAAGCAGAAAGCTGACAAGATCAGGACCCTGGACAGTTCCCAAGGGAGCCCTGCTAGTTTAAAGTACAGTACTGTATTCAGTGGACGCAGTGGAAGACAGAAGTGCCTGGCGTGCTCTGGTCCATGGGGTCACGAAGAGTCAGACACGACTAAGCGACTAAACAACAACAACAACAACAACAACAACTGTATTCACCTTCTGCTACAGCTACATACAGAAGATGTCTCAGTATGCAGGCTCACCAGACCTGGAGTGTCTTCACTGGAGAAGCTGGCTTCATTTTGCAGCTTCTGCATGGCTGAGGGCAAAGTGGTAGTTTGGATCACTCTTCCTCTGAGTCCCTCTAGTGACGGAGCTATGTTCTCTCATAAGGTGGGTCCCAAATAAGGTACATGCAGTTCTCTGCCTGAGGAAGTAGCCCAAACCTTGTTCTCATCAAGGTCCTCTGCTGTGCTCTGCAAGATCCCCAAGTCATGAAATACATTATATTTCTAAATAGAAAATGGGCATATCAGAGATGGCTAGGTGACAACTGTTCTCCCAAACATCAAGTTTGTTTGTGTGTAAAATGTTCAATTAGTGAAACAGCTCAGACACTGTTTCTCAGTGAGAAACAGTGATGGTTTCTCCATTAAGGCACTGTGTGGTATAATGGTTAGAGTGCTGGTCTATGACATGGGAGACCAGGGTTTGAATTTCCACTCAGTCTTCAAGCTCGGTGGGTGACCTTCAACCAGTCACAACCACTCAGGATGAAATGGGGAGGAGGACATGCCACCTCGAGCTCCTTGGAAGAAAAGGTGGTATATAAATGCAGTGAGTAACTTGGTAAATAAATAACCCCTAGGCAGACCCTACCTGCCTGTATTTCTAGTAATACCCAGTCCAGAGGGTGCCAATCCAGGCTATGACCTTCCTTCTCCTTAGTCTCAGTGTTGCCTTTGTAGAGGAGGATGGGAGGAGGAACAGGGAGGAGGATGGGGTAAAAAACTAGAGGTAGTTGACTCCGTCTGTCATTGGCTCTGGGTCCACCTACTATTGGGCTTTTTGTCCCAACAGTCTCAATGGACACCAGCAGCCAGTGGTGAGGAAGGAACAGGTCACAGTAAGAGCCACTTTAGTATAGAGGATAGAGTGTAATTTAATGAGACCTGAATTCAAATCTCCACTAAACTATGAAGTCCACTGAGTGCTCTCAGGCCAGTTACTATGTTTTAGGCCAACCTAATTCAATGGACTAATAATAATAAAAACACACAGAATAGTTAGCATGTATGCTGATCTGAGTTCCTGAAGGAAAAGTGGTAATAGCACACAAATATGACAAGTAAAATGTAGTGTTAGGCTATTTATTACCCTGTAGCCTGTTAAACCCAAGCTTACAATCATCTGAACTTGCCCATATGATTGTCTATGCAACACTGATGCAGATTTTGTTATGTAACCATTACAAAGCTTCATTCTTGCTTTATTTACATTTTGTTTGCATATTGAACTTGCCTCACAGGGATATGAGAATCCTTAAGAGAAAGCCTTTGCAATAATTATTATTTTTGAATGCCATGTAAAGCATGGAGGAATTGGTAGGATTCTCTGCCTCTGGGCCTTTATTAAATCACTCAGTGTTAACTGGCCCCTGGGTGTAATTTTGTTTTGTCACAGCCTTGGGATCTCTGTGCAATCGTCTCCCGTTTGATTAAGCATCCACAATTATTCCAGCATCCAGTCCTCTATTACGCAGTACATGTCCTAGGGTATATTGTATATGTGTCCTACTGTTGTAGGTTAGCTCACAAAGAACATATTGTTACTGTTTTCATGACAATGGTGTGACTTCCCCTGACATTACAAAATGATTACTGCCAGGGAAATTCACCCCATCGATGCCAAGTTATTCTTTCCGTTTATTTTATTTTTTCTCTGTGAGTTCACCTGTGATCTACAAAATTGCCATAGATCAGGAATAGAAGCAAAGATAAATGATTCCCAAAATATGCCTTGAATTCCTTAAACATAATAAAAAGGTGTGTGTATGTGTGTGTGTGTGTGTGTGTGTGTAAATATACATACCAACACCTCTTTTTAATTTACTTCTCATAGCAGCCGTTTCATGCTAGGATTCACCCGTGGAATTTTTATCAATTTATGAGTACCTGCACTTCATTTTTTAATCAAAAAGAGCTGTCTCTCTCTCTCTCTCTCTCTCTCTCTCTCTCTGTGTGTCTGTCTGTCTGTCTGCTGCCAGTGCTGGCCCTACCAGTAGGCAGAATGAGGCAACCTCTGGTGACAGATGCTGTGTGTGGGCACATACAGGTAGTAATGACAGCTATGTCTCTTGGACTTCTTTCAGAAATCAGAGCGTTGTGTGCCACAGGCCTCCCCAGATCCTCTAAGCTAGTTTGCTGCCCTTCGGTGCCCTTGGTACATTAGAACAGCCATATGTATATTTCAGCTCCATGTGATTCCTCCTTTTCCTAAACTTTTCATTCAAAGTAGTCCTTAAAAGAACTTGGTAACTTTAAGAACTGGTGCCTACATTTGCTATTATTCATATTCTCTCCCATATCCCTCCCTTTTTTTAAATTTGTGCTTCGTCTTTTGGAGTGTAAGCCTTCATGCAGGGACTCTCTTGTTTGTTATTGATCTGATGTTAGCCGATCTGGGGGCCTTTATGGCTGAAGAGCGGAGTAAAAATGCTTTTAAAAATACAATAATATGACCTGTATTCCTAATCTTACATGCGGCAGACTTTTTACCACTGTGTTTTCATCCCTATAACGAAGAAGTTCAGAGTCAAATAGATTGGGTATTGGTTTCAGTGCTCACATACTGATGAGTCTGCGGGACTCTCTTAATGTTGAAGAGCTTTGAAAAGAATGTAGCAGTACTGATTCTTGTGCCACATGAAGAATCTTGTCATGCTTGCGTTCATTTTCTTTGTAGGCCTGCAAAATAGCCATGACTGCGACTTATGCTGGCTTTGTCCTGGGAGCAATGAACCACAGAAATTCCATTAAAACAGCCAACATTTGGGATGCTTATCTAAGCAACTGAATGTGTTGCATTTATATGGTGGGGCTAGGGAACCCCCCCCCACCTTATAATCTGAAAGTTTTCATGAACAGCAAAAATATACCTTGTGCTTTCACTGTCTAGTGGAGCTGGTGAAGCCACAACAAAAGCCACAAATGAAATTTTGAGCTTCTGAGAACCAGCGCCATTGGGTGAGGGGGAGGGATCACCTCAGTGGTCAACTGTTGAACACATCCTTAATCTGACTTTGTCTTAAGCAGGGCATAAGCCCGAGGGCCACATTCCCTTCTGAGGGCCACATGGAAGTGGTGGGTGGGGCCAGAGGCAAAAGGCCGCAGAACAATAGATGTAATTTTTACCTTTGTGCAGCAGGTTAGTTTCTACAGTCTCTCAAATACCCTTTTCTATCCCCAATCAAGGCAAACAGAAGACATGATCGGAGTTCAAGGACCCGTTCTAGCCAGCCAGTGTGAAGCAAGACCAGTGAGGGGTACAACCTGAGGAGAGGGTGTGTTATCTGGCTCCTGGACTTGAAGATCTCCACCCTTGGTCTTGAGTCCAAATGTGGTTTTAGGTGGAGAGTGTCAGATGACTTTGTTACTTGACATGTTATCCATCCTATTTAAGGCTCAGACTGCATGTTACAGACTAACACATGGGTGTCCTGAGCTGCTTCTCCTTGATAACATGTAGGTGGAAAATAATGAGAGATAGCCTTTCTTTATTAGATTCCCTGCCCCCACTCTGCTTATAGGTTTGGGTGGGTGGAGAAATGCAGCCAGAGAAATCTTTGACCTGTATATTACAGAAAGCCATGGAGAGGGGCAATGGTCCAGTAGCCCCCTAACCTTTCTGATTAATGTGTAGTTCGAGCTACACAATACTGTGCAAATAGTATTAATATCATTAATCTTAGGATGGTTTCATGCAGTCATCTACCACAGTGAAGGGACTATTTATTGCAAGTGGGCCTTCCTCTGGTACTCTGGGTTTTTGAGAGCTTTTGCTTGTTTCCTTGGATAGAATCTTCCAGTTAGGCAATCATAGTATGTAGTAAAAGCATATATGCATAGCTAATTTTGCTTCCATCTCACAGAGAAGTCCTCCCCCCACTTCCCAAATGTTGGGGATTTATTTTGACAGACCTCCCTCCATTTTTAAGTTGCATTGAAAACCAATTGTACATCAAAACTATGGTCCAACCAAAATTTAGACTTCATTGGGAACAAAATTAAAAATACAAGGATTGGCTACTTGGACTGGTACCAACTGAGTAAATTAATAATCTATCAGAAAATTAATGCTGAACAGCCTCAATTCAGAAAAAAGATCTAGTATCCAAATTACATAACTTGCTTGTAAAATATGGGCCCCTAAAATAATCTGAATACATACGGGAAATAAACTGGGAACTAGTCATAGATGAAGAGCAATGGACCATAAGGTAGGATAAATTCCCATGCAAGTCAGCTTCCACTAAAGATAGGGAAACAGCTCTGAAAATAATTTGAAAATTGTATTTGACCCCTGCTAAGGTCACACATATATAAGTGTTGAAGAAGTAGGATCTTTTTCTTACATGTAAAACTGTAAAAAGGTAAAACCTTTCTAGGACACCATTGTCACAGCAATGAAAAAAAAAAAAGGTTCAACAATAGTAACAGCATCTGAGTTAGTGCTGTTGAATTTCTATATGGGGATGAGCTAATATATTACTAACAAAAAACTAATTAGCTAACTTCTAGTGGCAGCCCAGACATTACTAGCTCAGCACTGGAAAGATGTCAAAAAGGACCAGCTTTGGATCGCTGGTACAGTAAAGTCTGGGAAATAGTTTTACTTGAAAAGCTAATGCAACACTTCTGTCTAGCAAGAGGCAGGAAGCAAAAAGACTCCTTTGCTGCAAATTGGTGGAGCTTTATAACCTTTACAAATCAAGAAGAAATAGGTCAACCTGTACCTATGATATTTCAAAATCTATGGCTTGTCTAATACATATATTTTGCACTTACCTTTTTCATACGACGTAACCCTTCTCCTGATGGCACCTTTCTCCTTTGTTTTCTCACTGCCACCTAAAAAATAAATGTTTATATTTTTTGTTATGTTTATGCTATTGTACTTAACTGAAAAAACTCCTCAAATAAATTTATAAAAAGAATTTGGAGTTCCTGAAGACAAATGATATAAACACAGAGTCAAAGATCTGATGTAATGAGACCTTGTACCCATGTCTAGTTACCACAAAACCCTCTCTTTTTTGCCTGCCTGCCTGCCTGCCTGATGATGACTGAAGTAGTATAGCTCCACCAAGGAGTCAGTAAATAAAACATAGGTGTCAGTATGATTTAATAGGAGCCAGACAGTTAGAGAAAACTTCTTCCTGGGTCTTGTAGCAGTTCAAATTCAATTCAAAAGCTAGTCACAAGGCCAGAGTTTTCAAAAGTGGCAATGGCAACTGCACGTCTTGGTGTTTGTATTCTTGGTTCAATTTGCGCCACCTTGATGGATATTTGTTGAAGGATGGTTTGCGCCACAGACTAGGCCTGAACTGAAGGCCCAAAATGCATGTGCTCCACATCTTATGCTGGTCTGTGACCGAAATAAAGTTTGATACTGATACTGAATCTGCTGGATGCACTTAGTTAAAAGCTACAGTTGGGTGAGAAGATTCTGATTGTGTAGATGTTTCTCCTTACTGAGCAAAACTTCAGTAGCAGCAGAAGTTTGTCTCAGTGAAGAAATGGAGAAAATTGGGAACAGGACTGAATAATCAGAATTGATGCAAGACATACGAGGAAGGTCTGATACCAGCGGGATACTAGGGCTAGCTGGATTAGTCTGTCTCCATGTCCATTTCACATGTGCTCATTTGTAAGCCTGCTCCATCCTGTTTCTGTATCATACTGTAATTATTATTATTATTATTATTATTATTATTTCATTATATGCATTTCTAAATGTATTTTATCCCAAAAGAGGCATTTTAGTCCTTTTTTGAGCCAAGGACTGTATTGCAAAATTCAGAGAAGAGTAAAATCTGGAGACTCATTCCTGCTCTGCTCTGTGCATTTCTTTGGGAGGTGCAGATCAGGTGAGTTCACACAGGAATCCACAGAAATCGAATTCCTCATGCATCCTTACTAGACACACTCCCTATCTATATAAAGGTCCCTAGCTAATCAGGCTTGTAAGGTATTGAATAAAGTTAGGACTCTGAGAGAATCGATTGTCCCTGGTGACTTTAACATCTCTAGCTCAGCCCAGCTCACTCATAGGGCTGGAGAACTACTGTCCAAAGAACCCAAAAAGTGAACTTCCAAAATATCATTAAGTTGCAAGCAATCAATCTGCATCCATGTACATCAGGTCTCACACAATTGTCCAAACTTCCAACTACAAATACGTGCTGTGGAAATGAATAGTAAAGAAGTCAAATATGCCTGAGAAGAAGCAAAAAATAAGATCAGAATGGTAATTACGTCCTACAGGAGTTGCCTAGTAGGAGTTGCCCACAAATAATTTATTGTATGCGTTTTCCATTTTTATTGTGTTGGTGAGAGATGCTGTTTCTTTTTCCTGTTAAAAAATACTCTCAGGATGATAGGTGAAATGTCGGGGATAATTGGACAAAATGGTGTTGCAAAATCCAGCCAAAAGGAATATATCTTTTCTTAATTACCTTGGTTGTTTTCCAGCCAGGCTTAGCATCCTCTTTCTATATAAATAATTTGATAAAGCCAAATTAATTTAGCCAAATGTTTATCTACTACTTCTCTGGAGGGCAAAAAGGAAGCATGGTGAAATAAAGAAGTGGAAATCTATTGTCCATTCTACTTGTTAACTTCTGTTTGAGCAGATGACTCTTTTAAACCATTCACACACATTCTTCCCCCCTTTTTCTTCTCATGTCATTTGTATATTACCAAAATAGCACAATAAATTGTGCAGTAATACCTACAACATATGGTTCATTATTAGTGGTCAATTTATATGTTCTTGGTTTAAACAAAAACAAAGGGGAAATAGGCTAGAGCAGAGTCAAATGATAACATTGAACATCACATAGCTAAATGCTTGATCAAGAGCCTTGTGGTTCTGCTTGTGATTAAGTATGAGTAATAGTCATTTTTCCTCTTATGTTACCAGTGAAGCAATAGACCAAGTGTTGGTCTATTGATGAATGTGGGAGGGGTGTTCAAAGTGAAGATAATAATTTCTGTTTAAATTTAAATTTAGATCAAACAGATTTAGCCAAATACTGATGGGGGGGGTATTGTTCATTGTCTGGAATACTGACATACGTTATGAAATTAAACCACACCAGGGTGAAGCCATCTTTCTTGATTTATCCATGTGCCAGCTGTAGTTTATTAATCTCTCAAGGAGGGCTGTTTCCCAAACTGTTTTGTACCAATTGTCTATCATTGTGCAGAAAGGTTATGTTGTGTCTCACCACTTGTATTAAACACAAGTGGTTGATTCTGACACTGTGGCATTTACTGTGAATTACTGAGAAAGGAAGCATACACGAAATAATTCTAGTTTAAACAAATAATACTTTAAAAGTCCATCAGTCAGTGAGCTTCTCACCTTTGCAGACTGATGCTGTCAGGTGGGATTAATTATATTTCATTGAGATTGCCATAGTAGTAATTTGACAGGGCCAGCCCTACCCTTAGGTACAGTGAGTTAGCAAATTGCCGTTTGATTTATTGTTGTCTTTCTACTCTTGGAAAGGAAACACTTGGCCTTCCTTGGGTACTTCTCCTGTTCTTCTCCCATGGAGAACCCCAAGGGACAAGGCAAGCCAGTTCTTGCAGCACCATGGAGAGCTCCTAGTAAGCACCTTTCTCTGACAAACTTTGGAAGTGAACCCAGGCCCTTTGAGCCTCCAACTCTCTAATCAACTTTACTTAGGTTCTGTTCCCTTTGGGAGAACTAGAGTGTCTTAAAGCTCCAATTCTCTGGCCCAAAGATGGGCGCTTCTTTATTCCATGACTTCCTGCCAGGTATGCTCCCTATGCTGTTGGACTAGTGAGGTTCTGTAGGAAGCACTCAGTTCCTCAGGCATTGAAAAAGGTTTCCATGAGTGTCTTTGCTTCTACAGATCCTGATGCTGTGGCATCTGGCTCAGTGGGCTCCTGCTGTCCAGTCTTAGGTTTCGTAATCAGCAACCGGCCCAAAGCAAAGAACCTGATCTAACTCCTTAACCAGTGGACTTGGTTTCCTCATCATTGCTGGACACCAGGGTCATGACAATACTATGCACTTTGACCTGATGGTGGGGAGAAATTTGTTCTCCTGTCTGAAGCAATAAATGTTTTGCGCCAGCCCTGTCAGTCTACATCAGGGGTGGGGAACCTTTTCAGCTGAGAGGGCCAGATTGTTATCTCTCCTGTTCCTTGTGGACCAAATTTAACAGGTGGGTGTCAATCATGGGTATAGCCAGGTGGTGCAACTGCCCCCCCCATCAAGTATATAGTTTCTATTTAACCGACCAATTGCATCACATAAATCTCAGTTCTGCCTCCCAACATAAGGCCTACCCCCTAAAATAATTCCTGGCTACGCCCATGGTGTCAATCACCTGATGCCATAATGATATCAGGTGACCTTTTTGCCTGCAGAGGTCTTCAGAAGTCCCTTTCAAAGTCCCTAGTGTTTTGAAAGGGGTTTCTAAAGATCTGACAATTAACCCACAAGAGCAAGTGGGTGTGGCTTGGCTGAAATGGCATTAGCAGGCCAAACTAATTAAGTTTATGGGCTGGTCCACACAGTGAAACACCTCAGATTGTTGGGAGGAAGTCCCTTGTTATTTTACATATGACCTCTGTGTGCCTATTTTTGACCTTCATACATTCAGTGACATTGTATTGGGGAAAATCACTCAAGTCACCAGCCAATAAGGCAACCATTTGTCAAGGCTGCAAATGGGGAAGAAGGCTATAGACTGCAGACCTGACTCCATTGAATTATGGTGAACAAGCAGCATCTCCAGTTGGGCATCTGTGGCAAGGATGGTCAAACTGTGAGCAGAGAAGCAAGGATAAGTACCTTCAATGCTCCTACATGAACTAGAATATGCAATGAAGTACAGTTTGTGTTTCAAATCTTCTCTTCCCTCAACGCCCCCCCCTTTCTTTCTGAATCTGCTAAGAGATTCATTCTTCAGTGTTCTTTATGCTTTTCTATAGGACTTACATGTGATGTATTTATTTGTATTAGTTTTTCCAGGCAATAGAAAGGAGAGGGGAAGGAGTTTAGGCTCACAATCGAAACAGATCTGTGTACTCACTGAATAGACAGGAAGGGAGGGGGAAATGACAAAAATAAGACCTATTGAACATGATGGTTCATCAAGGTAAGCAAGCATATTCAGTGTGATCAGTGACTCAGCTGCACTGCAGTGAATGAGTCATTCCCCCATCATGACAACCACGCGGTTTCAAAGCCCAAAAGCTCACAAAGAGAAGAGGAGGCGGTGGGAAGAGGAAGACCAATATTCACGAATAAAAATTAAAAGGCAAAATCTTGACCACAACTCAAAGACAATTCAGTAGTTTCCTCTCTAGCTGTCTTCCTCCCCCGCCCTCTCTCTTTTACTTGAAACTTCTTCTTTCTTTGTACTCTTAGTACAAAGGAAATATTGTCTGATGCACTTCTCATATAATGTGGCTATTTGATTCGCAATAGTGTGGGGGACTTGTTGGCAGATTTGAGTGCTGCTGTGCTGATTAAATCCACCTTTTAGGCCAGGGTTGGGAAACCCTTTTTCAGCTGGAAGGCCAAGTTGGAGCAATGAATGTGAAGCATGAACCACTGTACAGTCGGTGCCATTCCTGTGGTGCAGACAGGCCTGTGTAGAGCAGAAGGGGTCACCAGGTACGCTTGTCCCAGGCCTTGGAGGACTAAGCTGTCTTGTGCGGGGGGGGGGGGGCTACAGGGGCCTGTCAGACTTACACTGTCTTGTCAAAAACATTCCATGCCTTCCAGTGGACCAGAGACTTAATGGGTGAAACGGCCATGGTTGAAACACCCATGTCTGTTCGTATGCACTGCAAGCCTTCAATAGGAAAACCTGGACCTGTGTTACTGCATAATTGCACTTAGTGTCAGGTCAGATTAGGTGCTGTAGCGTCTCATGGACTGTGAGTCTGTCAGAGCCACATCATGGCTAGGGAGCTGTGATAGGCTTCTCCTCCATGAATATTTTGTACTATGTTTGTTTCTGTCTCTGGCATTCCTTTTCTCAGTATGCCAATGCGGATGATAGTTTTGAAAATGCTTCCTGCTTTTCTCTACTCAACCCTGCCCATATATTTCAGGCCAGTTCAGGCCATACATCTGTGTCCCACATCTGAGACTAGAGCTCCATAGCTTTGGTAACAGAGCAACACTTTGTTCTTTTTGGAAATCATCATGCAGTAAAGATACTGGGTAATCCTTATCATTTATTGGAACCATCTATTTAGATAAGAAATTGTGATGAGAGATTGCTTTATGAACTTACATGCAGCATGACAACTATAGACATTAGTCTAATTTTTACTGGCCAATAAGGGAAGTTGTTTAAAAGATTGATGGTAGTTCTTCCTTGCTAATAAAAAATGGACATTTGTCTTTAACCCGTTATGCCTGTTCAGACTCAAGTAGCCAACTTTTTTTTTTTACATTGATTTTCAACCCAGCCCATGGACTACACAATCAATAGCCTTTTTTGTATGCACAACAAATTTCCAGTTGGGCAATGTTTATTTATTTACTTAGGAGGGGTTGAAGTTTTAGGTGCTAATATTTTTGTGGCTTACAGCAATTTAAAAAACAATATTTTTCTACAGCCCATCAGTAAGGCAAAAAATAGATTGTGTGTGTGTGTGAGAGAACAACTCTTGTGATACTTCTCTGCTGTTTCACCAGGAGCTTTATCTTTTCCCAGAGTGAATATATAGAGGCCATAAAATGAAACATGTATATTATAATAAAGCCTTCAGTGTAGGTAGAACAAATTGTAGGCGTCCCCCTGGTTTTAGAAGATTGTTCCTGAAATATAAATTAAATTGGTGCTATCTGTTCTGCTGAGTTCTTTAGTATGCTTCCATTCCCCAACAAATTCAATGATAATACATCCATTCATACTGAAAGGGCCCTGAATTTTATTATTTAAAAAAAGCCCTGCTGAAATAGTAATACAGATGTAAGTACCTAAATTGTTTAGGCATCCTTGAAGGAGACAGGGTAAAATAACCCGTGATTCTCAGCAATATTTTCTCTGTGACGAGTACTGACCGAGAACATAACTTTTCACTTCTCTTTTGAGTGCTCCCAAAATAGCATTCTCAAGGTAATCTGCCAGTGTTGGTGAAATGGGGGCTGCCATGCGTTTTGGTCCTGTGAACACCTTTGGAATTTGGGGTGCCAGTCACAAATGGCTGCTGTGGGGTATGTGGCATAACATGGAATAGCTGCCATATCTGAAAGAGCAGAGGAGACAGAACCACGAGATGGAGTGGGCATGCCCACCCATCAGCCACTCTAATAATTGGGGAAAAGGCACCCACAATAGCCATACAAACACAGAGAAACTCTTTGCACCTCTCCTCTGTTCAGAACAAGAGGGAGGGTGGGTTCCAATCCTGCCATCCAATGAAATTGGGTGCCATAAACCGGCAGGACACCAAGGAAGGAGAAGAGGGTACCGGCGAGGGGTGTAGTCACAACCGGTACACACTGGGGCTAGCTGAAGAAGGGGGAGGCAGTGTTGGGGACTTAGGAGGTACTCATGGGACATCCGAAGATGCCAAAGGGGCAGCTGACAGTTCACGGGAGCCAGGTGAAGTGGATACGTCACCAGAACAAGGGGGTGCCCCCATCTCCATGGACGTGGCACGCTCTGAGGCATTGGGAACAGTAAGAGATGCACTCTAGGAGACTGAGGCAAGCAAGAGAACACAGCCCAGCTCACTAGTTGACCAGGTGGAGATCATGGGGCTTTTTAGCTCCAGGAGGAGGTTCTGGTGCCTCAGCTGGATTAGGCTCAGGGCAGGTGAGGGTCACATGCCTTTTCAAGTGGAGAAACACAGCTGCTCAGCTGGTGCAAACCCAGATGTGTCCATCAAAAATGGGAGGGATAAAAGAGAAGCAAGTTAAGGCTCTGTGCCTGCTCAACTTTCCCCACTGATGGACCATGACTTGGCTGCTTCGGAAACTCCACTGTGACTTTGGGACTGACCCCAGGATCTGCAGAGGTAGGAACTTGGCCTTTTTTGTTTGACTTTGGAATTTGCTTGTGGTATTAGACCTAGACTGGTATTTGACTGTCTGACTACTCTCTAGCATTGCCTTGGGACTGTGCAGGGATGTGAGATACCAACATTTTCAAAAGTAAGAGGGTCCATGGCTTGGCGTTTGAAAAACAGGGGGTCCACAGTACTTAGCTAATTGGGAACCACTGCCCCAAACAATTTGGGACCAGAATATCTGGCAGGCTGCCTCTCCTGGTACAGACCAAGCCAGTCTTTGAGAATCTTCTGAGGAAACCCTGCTGGTCATTCAGCAACCAGCAGATTGTCACTTGGTGACAACGTGGAAGCTGCCTTTTCAGTGATAGCCCCAGCCTCTGGATAACTCATCATATCTTCCATCTGGTAATTAATGAGGCAGAGACAGTAAATGGTCTTCAAGCTTATGCTTTCCCAAGCTCTGGCCTCAGAGTGCTTAGTATTATTTATGATACATTGTTCTGATCTGTTTTTTTCAGATTCTTTATTGAATACTATTGTAAATTTTGTAAGATAAATACCTTAGATATTTTTATTAAGTGGTATAAAAATGGTAAACAAACATGTACCTGCAGAGAGACTACTTCACAATCCCTTGCATAGGCCATTAGACCTGGATAAGAAGACTGGGGTCAGAGAGTGGCAAGTTTAGGTGTTTGCCAGGGGATCAAGACCAGTAGAGGGCCAGTGCTGCCATTTCCACATTGCACAGAATCTCAATGAAGATCAAATTCAGCTCTAGAGCATTCTCTGTTTCAGTTCAGGGGGCCTCAATGAGGATTCAATGCCCAAGGCCCTAGAGCCAACACTGAAGAAGACTAAGAGCTCTCCATGTGCAGCATAGACATTGATCTACATTTTGCTTCCTTATATCACAAGGGCATTTTTCAACGAGAGAAAAACAGGACACATTTCTTTCTCATTTGTTTATTTGTGAGTGATTTAAATGTGTTGCACAAAGGTGACACCAGTCAAGGGTAGAGCTTAATAGGCTACTTTTGAAAAATCCACATAAAACAAGATGAAAAATGCTATAGAAAATAAACCTGACACACAAATTTCTGTGGGCAAATTGGACTGGAGAGAGAGAGCATTTACATTAGAAGGGCAGATGAACTGGAGAATGATCTATTAGGCCATTCGTCTCTAAATATTATGTGTGTGGTGTCGAGCATCCTACAGAGATTTCATAATAAAAACTAGTTGAAGGGCTGTAAGTATAAACTTGTTCCAAAATCCATGGAGCCCCTTGCACAGTAGGGAAAAAAACATAAACCTTAATTGAGAATATTAATAAATTGATTGAAAATTGGTTAATCAGTTCCCTGAGGTTATACGCCACATTCCTGACCCAAGCTGTTGATTTCTGCTTATTGTAGATCTAGATTTGGTCTGAAATATTTAAACAGAGGGGCAGGTCTATTTTTCAGCAAGTTCCCTTCATATTTCTTAACCTCTGGGCTTTGTGCAATACTGTAAGGTTTCACATTTCAATGGCAATCAAATGCATTACTCAGCCCTAATATTTATTAGTATTTCTTTATTTGTGTATGTCCTGCCTTTCTTCCAAGGCAGAATATACATGGATCTTCCCCCAAAAAATTCTCACACAAAAAACTATAGCTTTGGTGATTGGTCTCAAGGCACTGGGTGAGCTTCATGGCCAAATGGAGATTTGAACCCTGGTCTCCCAACTCCGAGTTCAGCACTATAACCACTATACCATACTGGCACTACAGATGGGCATGAACTTGAGCAGCTTTTCAGGGGTCTTAGCAGCTAGTTGGACATTTCAAGCATATCTTCAGTACACAACTAAACAGCAATCATAGCTATTCTCTCCCCGCAGGAAACTTGGGAAATGATGTTTCCAAAGGGAGGATTGAGTTGCGAAATTTGGAGAAGAGTGAATGTCAAAAGATGGCTGTGTTTCAGTTTGCATGTTGTTTCAGAAAGCGCAAATGGAGTGGGTCCACCATTAAGAGTGAACTCAATCACATTTTTCCCCCATCCCCAAAACTCACATCAACAAAAGGAAAAGTGTTGGACTCACATTATCTATAAGTCAATTCCCTAGTGCAACTGATTCCCACTTGCAAAGGAACAATCAGATGATGTGGTCTAAATTGGACTGGTGGTCAGGTTTCGGAGCACACAGATGCAAGTCATGAGGTGCATTTCCCAATGATGAGCTGTTCAGATGCAGAACCTGGCTGGTGTCAAGGTTTCATAGGCCCTTGTGGAACTGGATTGGCCTGCACAGGTCAGCTGACAGAATTCAGAACAGAAGCCTGAAGGTCAGTCTGCCTGGTTTGCTAAGGAATCAAAGTGCCAACGGTGCAGGAGGTGAGGCGCTGGCAGTCTGCCTGCTGGAGATCATGGTTTTAGAATATTTATTAAAGTTTAAACATTACAAAAAAGAAAAGAAAAACAAGAGAGAAATATACAAGACATCAACAATACCAAGAAAAAAGAAAAGAAAAAAACCCAAAAACATTAGAAAAAAACCCCAAAAGAGAACAGACAAACATACAAAAGAGCCCCATACTTTCATATCCTTATCTTTCATTAGCTTATTTCCTCGACTTCCTCACACCTCCTTTTTTGTATTCTAGTTCAATTAAATGTTCTAGCAAGTCCTTTCCCTCTTTCACAAATTTAGTTCCATAATTTAATTTAATCTTTACCCAATGTCAGCTATTCATACTTAATTCTTTATAATATTTCTACTAAAGTCATATAACTTCTTTCCAGCATCTTTCTAACATTCATTAATT
Source organism: Podarcis pityusensis (assembly GCF_964106645.2). Classification (NCBI taxonomy): domain Eukaryota; kingdom Metazoa; phylum Chordata; class Lepidosauria; order Squamata; family Lacertidae; genus Podarcis; species Podarcis pityusensis. The sequence goes on along the minus strand of NC_138031.1, from coordinate 54,999,057 downwards.
TTAGAATATTTCTGTAAATAAGCTTTAAATTTCTTCCAATCTTCTTCCACCGACTCCTCTCCCTGGTCTCGGATTCTGCCAGTCATTTCCGCCAATTCCATATAATCCATCTGCTTCATCTGCCATTCTTCCCTGGTAGGTAGGTCTTGTGTCTTCCAGTGCTTTGCGATGAGTATTCTTGCTGCTGTTGTAGCATACATGAAAAAACCTCTATCCTTCTTTGGCACCAATTGGCCCACCATGCCCAGGAGAAAGGCCTCTGGTTTCTTTAAGAAGGTATATTTAAATACCTTTTTCATTTCATTATAGATCATCTCCCAGAATGCCTTAATCTTTGGGCATGTCCACCAAAGGTGAAAGAAAGTACCTTCAGTTTCATTGCATTTCCAACATTTATTGTCGGGCAAATGATAGATTTTTGCAAGCTTGACTGGTGTTATGTACCACCTATAAATCATTTTCATTAAATTCTCTTTTAAGGCATTACATGCCGTAAACTTCATACCAGTGGTCCATAACTGTTCCCAGTCAGCCATCATAATGTTATGTCCAACATCCTGTGCCCATTTAATCATAGCAGATTTCATCATTTCATCCTGAGTATTCCATTTCAGTAGCAAGTTATACATTCTTGACAAATTCTTAGGATCTAACAATTCTGTTTCCAACTTTGATTTTTCCACTTGAAAACCTAATTTTTTGTCCTGATTGTATGCTTCCATTATTTGGTAATAATGGAGCCAATCACGCACTCTGTTTTTTAATTTTTCAAAGCTCTGTAATTTTAATCTGTCACCCTCTTGTTCCAAAATTTCCCAATACTTCGGCCATTTGGCCTCCATATTGAGTTTTTTCTGAGCCTTTGCCTCCATAGGTGACAGCCATCTTGGGGTTTTATTTTCTAACAAATCCTTATATCTTATCCAGACTTTAAACAATGCTTTCCTTACAATATGGTTTTTGAATGCTTTGTGTGCTTTGACCTTGTCATACCACAAATATGCATGCCAACCAAATACATTATTAAAACCTTCCAAGTCCAAAAGTCTGTATTTTCAAGAAGCATCCATTCTCTCAGCCAGCAAAAAGCGGCTGATTCATAATAAAGTTTTAAGTCTGGCAGGGCAAATCCACCTCTTTCTTTAGCATCAGTTAAAATCTTAAATTTTATACGGGGCTTCTTGCCCTGCCAGACAAATCTGGAAAAATCTCTCTGCCACTTCTTGAAACAGTCCATTTTGTCCAAGATTTGCAATGATTGGAACAGAAATAACATTCTTGGCAATACATTCATTTTTATCACAGCAATTCGGCCTAGCAGCGATAACTTCAAATTTGACCATATTTCTAAATCTTTTTTCACTTCAGTCCAACATTTTTCATAGTTATCCTTGTATAAATTCACATTTTTAGCAGTCATATTAACCCCTAAGTATTTCACTTTCTTAACCAGTGTCAAACCTGTCTCTCTCTCTGAAACTTCTCTCTCTCAATCACATTCAGATTTTTCTCCAGGACTTTAGTTTTCATCTTATTCAACTTAAAACCTGCTACCTGACCAAATTCTTGGATCAATTCTAATACTCTTTTCGTGCTTGATTCTGGCTCCTGTAAGCTCAGTACTAAATCATCTGCAAATGCTTTCAATTTGTACTGTTTAGATCCCACTTGAATACCTTTAACCAATTGGTCCCTTCTAATCATATTTAGCAACACCTCCAGGACCGAAATAAAAAGCAGTGGAGAAATTGGGCAACCTTGTCGTGTTCTTTTCTCAATCCTAAATTCTTCCGTCACTACGTTATTCACAATTAGTTTAGCCCTTTGTTCTGAGTAGATTGCACCTATACCATTTCCAAAACTTTTACCAACCCCCATCCCTAATAAATTCTTCTTCATAAAACTCCAGGAAACATTATCAAAGGCTTTCTCCGCGTCCACAAAGATCAAAACTGCTTTAGTATTGATCTTCACTTGTAGCTTTTCTAAAATGTTAATTATATTCCTCGTATTATCAGACAAATGCCTGCCCGGGAGAAAGCCCGCGTGGTCTTTATGAATTTCTTCTGCTAGCACCTTTTTTAATCTTTTAGCCAAAATATCTGCAAAAATTTTGTAATCCACATTAAGGAGTGATATGGGGCGGTAATTTTTAAGTTGCGTCTTTTCAGACTCTGATTTTGGTATGAGTGTAATGTATGCTTCTTTCCACGATTCAGGTGTCCTTTTCCCTTCCAATATTTCATTACAGACTTCCTTTAATGGTTGTATTAACCATTCTTTCAAAGTTCTATAGTATCTAGAAGTCAATCCATCCGGTCCTGGAGATTTACCTAGTTGCATATTCTGGATGGCCCCTTCTACTTCCTTGTCCGTTATTTTGTAATCCAACATTAATTTGTTTTCTTGGGGAATTTTTTGAAGTCCACTTATTTTCAAGAATTTATCAATGTCCATTTCGTTCTGCTTTTCTTGTGTATATAATTGTTTAAAATACCTCTGGAAGCACCTTCTAATTTCAACTGGATTCTGTATATTCTTTCCTTCCAGATTCGTAATAGTATTTAATTTTTGTCTTTTTTTCAATTGCCAAGCCAGCAGTTTCCCACACTTATTTGCCGATTCAAATGTCTTTTGTCTCATCTGTTTAATCTTCCATTCTATTTCCTGATTCATCAATTTCATATATTGTACTTGATAAAACTTTATTTCTTTTAAAATCTCCTGGGACTTTGGTTTCACCCTCAATTTCTTCTCTCCTTCCTTTATCTTTTCCAGAATTTTGTCTTTTTTCTCATTTTGCCTTTTCTTCCTAATTGCATTCTGTTGTATCAAAAAACCTCTCATTACGGCTTTACTTGCGTCCCAAATTACTCTTTTTTCCACTGAAGTATTCATATTTATCTCAAAATAATCTTTCAAAGTTTTTTGGGCCTTTTTAATAAATTCATCATTCCTGAACAAAGAGTCATTCATCCTCCATCTGAAGGAACCAGTTGGCATTAATTTCATTTCCATCTTCACCGCATTGAAGACCACAATGAGATCATGGTTTTAGACCCATTTCTTTCTCTTTAAAAAACCTCCATAACTGCACCCTAGTTTGAGCTTGTTCTGGGAATGTTTTGAAATATGAAATTTGGCACAGTTGCTATACAGTTTCTCCGAACAATAAAACAGGACTTGGCTTTCCCTGTACAACTTCTGTTAACCTACCCAGTCTGTGCTCATGCTCTGCAGTGATTAGCTAGTTCTCTCACACAAGCCACATAGATCTCCTGCGATTGCCACCTCTCGCAAGCGGCAGCGATTGCTCATAACTACTGAATGCTTATCCCCATACATCATTGCATGAAGACATCAATCCTTTTCAAGGTTATAAAGGATATTTTTCAAAAGCCAGCAAAGTTGACTTTCACTGTGGTGCTGATGCAAGGCAACTTAAATGCTTGTATAGTTGCTAAAGGTTCATAAATAAAAGAGAGAGAGATATACTGAGGGTTCTGGCTGTCGGTCAAATTGAAAAGCACACCCTGTATAATTACAGAATACATTTGTCTGCAGAAGAACTTGTCTGCTGCTTTAATTTCTTGAGGTTCCCACCCCTCTCCTCAAAACTCAAGAGGTTATAATTGATCAGACACATAAACATATCTCTCCCTTTTCTTCTCCTTTCCTGGCTTCAGCTAATTTTCTATTTCAAATGGAAATGAAAAGTCTTCTTTTGTGCAAATGCCTCTGAGTTATTTTTGGCCCAAATTAACACTGCAAAATGCCTACACATAATCTTTTTGCAAGTGTTTTTTCTGATGTTAGGAATAAATTAGAGCACTGCAAAAGGGAAACATCCAGATAATTCCTGTACTTTTAAGAAATTCCTTTGGTGAGGAGAGATCCTGAGTATTGATATAAAGGTGGAAAGATTTTCATGTGATTAAGGTAGTGGGTTAGCTGGCTGTGGTTTATAATTTAGGAAGGCCCTGAAAGGAATTTATCTGGGCAGAGGTTAGCATGAGTACAGTATTATTTGATATAATCAGTGTTCATAAATTGTAGCATGCTCCTTGGAACTGTCTTTTTAAAGTCATGCATTGTTTGCAATCACTGCCTTTGGGACTCTTTCTCCAATAGACAGTTGAAAAAGATAAAGTTTTTGGAAGCTGCAGAACTAAATTAATGTGTGCTGTGAAATGCTTTTTTAAAAAAGAAAAAAAAGGTGCTGGTATTCACTATGAAGTTGTTACAGTAAGTGCCATATTTTTAACATTGGAAAAAAATGTGCTGGTACTGCATACTCTTGAGTAGCCCCTGGAAAAAAGGACTGGTGCTGTGTCAAAAAACACCATGCTGTGTCAAAAAATATTATGCCATATATGGAGGCTATGACTGTATCTGGATTTTGCATTTTCAGGTCAGTCACAACTGTGTGAACTACAGGCTACTTTTGAAGTGGTGCTGGGAGTGGAACTTGGGTTGGCAACTTTGGCAGGGAAACTTGCTTAAATGGGATGCTTTAAACCCGCTTCATTGGGTGAGATAAATCATAGTGTCAATGTCCTCAGCTCATGCAGTAGGGCTCCTCCTTCCTTTCCTGCCCCCCTAAATCTTCTCTGGAGGGTTGGGGGACTCTTTGGGGTAGATTATGGGAAAACATGGGTGGTTGCAGGAGGGAGAAGAGTGTCCCATTGTACAAGTAGTTTTCCATTGTGTTGATGGAGTCTGTCATTGGATACTTGCCTTAGGTGCCGACAATTCCATACGATTTGTTGCTCAAAAGTATAGCCTATCTTACATAAGATATTAATATACATAACATTTCAGTAGTATTAGAAATGGAGCTAGCCAATGGAAGTGTGATTCTTGTTTTGGTTTTCTGCTGATAATTCCAATTTAGATTGCTTTTCTTTATAAAATTATTCCCATGGGTAACCTATCAGCAGGATTAAACTAAATATTCTATGCCACCATGTGTAAGTCCTACTGAAGCCATTTTGATCCTTATAATCTTCCTTTTTTCTGATGCCTGCATGCCTGTTTAGCAAATGCCATTGATATATTTAAATAGCTGTAGATTCGTATGGGGATTGGGCTGCCTTGCTGTTCGGCAGTTGTGTGGAGAATGCAATCAGACAGTCAATATAAACTTCTGTCCTTCCATTAAATCCCAGTTTAAAATGTCTGCATAATTTATTTTGAGCCAAAAATGACCTGCCTAAAGCTTGGCAGCTGTGAGATTGAGATGGTTTACCAGAAGGAATGTTTGTTTGCTTGAATTTATTGGTTTTCTTATATAGCAGAGTGAATAGGCAATTGCAAGAGTCCTTTGTGGGCTGAATAAGGGGATGATGACCAAGCTGCAGTGTGAAAGGCAATTGATTTTATAAAAAACAAGGATAAAAAAGATGCAGTTGCTTACCTGGTTTAAAGTGCAGAGGATGAATTCAGTATGTAATTACTTTCAACACATTCATTTCCATGGAGATCAGAAAACACAAAGCTAACCCTTCTTCTGTGCAGGTTAGCTGTGCTTTTAGGGTTCTGATCTAGATTGTTACTTGTGACTGAGTAATGTTGATAATCCAGTGAAATAATTTAGGGCTCATTCAGACATACCTTTGGCCCCAACCTTTCCAGGCACAGGTCCACACTTCCACAGTCCATGTCCAAGCACTGTTTCTTTTCTTTTTTTGCCCTGGTGCTTTACCCAGGAAAACTTACTCTTTAATACTGAAGCAGAACAAACAACAATTCAGGTTTTCTGTGGAATTGTTTTTAGTGGTAAAGAGCAGATTTTGTTGGCACTTGGATATGGAGCTTTGCATTTCAGACCTGTGCCTACAAATGTGACACAAAAGGAAGTCTTTCATAACGTTAAGTTGTATGTCTCCTAATTTAATACACAGAGTCCTTCCATCAGATTAATTAATTAAATGGAGCAACTGGATCACAGATGGTTGGCTCCTCTCAGAATGGTAGCATTATTTAATAATTTTCAGAATATGGTGGTAATTTGATGGCTTCCCACATAAACACTGATTAAAAAGACACATGTAGTGACAGTTAAAATAATCATACGATTTGGCTCTTTTTCCTTTTCTCTATGTGAGGAAAGGGCTAAAGCCCCATCCTTCAGTTTGGGACCAAATAGCTTGTTCCCAAAGTAACTGTTTTTTAAACAATGGAAGAAATTGTAGGAAAGATCCAAAGGCAGATCTCTCCTTTCATGTCTAGTTTAGTCCTTAGTTTAAAGAAAAGCCAAACTGTTCTTGAACATTGGATCCAATCACAAGTAAGATGTAATGTCACATGAATTCCATACCTTGCTAGGTTTAGTAATTTCTGCCTAGCAATGTGAAGCCCCCCCCAAACCCTCCTTTTAAAATACTCTTGCTGTTCTGGCTTCTGGGATAGCCCGCAAAGCCTCTGCAGGGGAGCGGGATGAAGGCTCCCCGCTGCCCTGTGGAGGCTTCGCACGGCTAAGGCAGAAGCTAGAACAGCGAGAGGGAATGCTGCGTAGTGCTTCCTCTCGCTGTTCTGGCTTCTGGGATAGCCTCACAGCCTGCATTCGCTCCATAAGACGCACACACATTTCCCCTTACTTTTTAGGAGGGGAAAAGTGCGTCTTATAGAGCGAAAAATACGGTAGTCAAGGTTTCTACAAAACCAGAAAAATGCCCCTTTATAGATTGATTTTTTTTTTTTAAAATTATAAACTTGAGTGTATTTCAGTTTGTTTTCTTCCCTTTGCTTCCCATTCTCCTTCAAGTCTTTCCACTTTTTTAGCACGATTCCCTTACAGCCTGCCCACGGTACATCCCAATTCTCTTTAATTAACACAAACACACATACACACACCTACGTTTAGGCAAATATTGAAGCAAAAGCCTCCTGCTGTTCTTAAAAAATCCACACTAAGGCAAACCTCTTAATTTTTCATGAATGTGAATGATCCGCAATGTGCGCAGGGTAGTTTGCTTATGCACTTAAAATTAATATTTGTAGGACGTCCCCAGCTTACAGTCTTCTACTGTATATGGCAAGTAGTCATTGGAAAATTTTCACTGATTATGTGCTGTAGATTGGTTCTGGATTGCAGTGGTGGTAAAGATTAACTGTCCAATAAAGCAGAAAATTGAAGTTTAGGTTATGATGTAGGACACCTAAGCTAAGAATAGACAGTATGGCGTACTAGTTAGTAGGATGTCTGACTAAGACCAGAAAAGTTCAAATTTCTGCTCAGCCATGTAGGTGACTGAGGTGAACTGGAGCTAGTGACTCTCTCTCATTCTACCCTATCTCACTTTGCTGTGAGGAGAAAGGGAAGGTGGGTGCCATGGCTTCTTGGATTCTGTCAGTATCTGCAATGGTTTGGCTGTCTCGAATGGAGGAGGAGGAAGGCCTTTTTAGAAATGAGTGGAAGTAATAGCCCTAGAAGCTTATTATCTTCATTTCAGGTGTTTTGAGATTGCCTGGGATATACTTTCAAGGGCATAGCCTTTTTTCCACATGTCTAGGACCATAAGGTAAAGGTAAAGGTACCCCTGCTCGTACGGGCCAGTCGTGTCCGACTCTAGGGTTGTGCGCTCATCTCACTTAAGAGGCCGGGAGCCAGCGCTGTCCGGAGACACTTCCGGGTCACGTGGCCAACATGACGAAGCTGCTCTGCAAGCCAGCACCAACACAGCACACGGAAACACCGTTTACCTTCCCGCTATAAAGCAGTACCTATTTATCTACTTGCACTAAGGGGTGCTTTCGAACTGCTAGGTGGGCAGGAGCTGGGACCGAAAGACGGGAGCTCACCCCGCCATGGGGATTCGAACCATAGTGGCCTGCTAAAAAACTATTGTCCAAGGACTGACATAAACTTGGAGCTGCTAGCCCTAGGCCTGATCGCTGTGTGCAAGGGCCAGGAGGAAGCGGAGCAAACTACAGAACAGTTCATCATCATCTTTTCAATGATTAGATGTTTGTGGGAGTGGTTTTCCCCTTTCTTTCTCTATTTGCCACCAGAAAATATTTCAATACATAGAGCTGATCCTGGGAACCACAGCTATGTCTTATTGGTTTGACGGAATGGGTGACGTGAACAAATTTAATCATCTTGCAAAAACAAAAGGTAAAGAGGGAGAGAGGAAAGTCGGTATGTGTGTGTGTGCTCACTTTGGTGACTCACTAATATTAAAATAGTTATTGTATTAAGCACAAGAGAGTATGTAAGATTATAAGATAGTAAACAAATCCAATTTTGAAATAAGAGGTGTGTTGCCAACTCCTCTCCCCTCAAGTCTCATTCCCAATGGCCTCGTTTCAGCACCCTCTAGGCAATTGTGGATGAAAATAGGATGTGGCAAGCCACCTCTGCTTCTGGAGTCTCCCCGTGAATAGGGTTTGTGTGAGGAGCTTCTGTGAGTAGCGCCAGCTGAGATGTTCCACTCCAATTCATGGGTCTGCCAGGAATTTGATAAAGAGGGTAAGGCGGGGTGGGCAAGTAAACCCCTTTTCTCTCTTTCAATAGTGGGAAATAGGTGAGGGTTAAATGTCAGGTGAACCATTCTCTTCCTCACCCGCCATGCTTTGGTTGTGTCCTAATTGTAGACACTTTTTATTCACTTCTTTCCAGATTTGTTCAAGCTTTGCTGAGCCTCCAAAGGGTAAATAATTCCACAATTCCATATTATACCTCACAAGAGCATTTTTGTATTGTGTTGATTTCAGAAAATGCCCTATTGTGTTCGTATGGGGGGGGGGGGAGAGGGTCCAAAATATTAACAAAACAAATAGTAGGGGAAGATATTTTCTGAATAAAATAGGTTAATTGAAATGTAAACCTTCAACCTTGCAAGCTAAACCGAAGTTTTAGTTTCATGAGCTAAAAAGATCAGAGCAAACTCTCAAATCAAGAGGGGATTTGTAGCCTAACTAGCTTACTGAATAAGCAGAGGAAAATATGAACCCCAAATGCTCAGCAGCAGGCAAATTTCTGCGAAAAAAAAGTGTACAGGTTTTTGAGCATTTGAATGAGCTACGGAGCTGTCATGTAATCTAGTTTTTGCTGAATCTGCCTTGCTCAAAAATGTATCAATCTTCTTTTTTGCTTGCTAAATCAGCAGGGAAGGGGCAGGCAGACTGGTAATAGAGGTTAAAGCCTTGATAGCTGCAGTTCTGAATTGTCAGGATGGTAGGGCTTTTTTTGTTTGTTTAAAAAAATATTATTATTAAAAGCTGAGCTGGCAGTACTGCTTACCATCTGGAATTGTGAAGGCCAAGGCCTCAACTTCACACCCTGTTCATTTGACCCTTATTATTCTTATCTTAACTCAATTCGTCCAGTAGCTTGTTCCTTGGGAAGTGGGAGGTACAACGGAGAATCCCCACAACATAATTTTCCAGCTACAGCTCTATACAACCCCCTGGTATCTAGTCTGCCATATACAGCAATTAATTGTAACACTGAAAGTCGTGTTTTTAATACCCTGGGACTAATTCCTTATGGAGCTTGGAAACATGCCCTGTAATTTGCAAGCGATCGTGGCAGTTGGCAAACAGTGTTTGATTCGCCAGCGATGCAGGCGTTTTATCAGTTACCCGCTACAGCTGCAGTGAATCTCAGATGGTTTGACCTCATTAGGGCATTCCCCCAGCCAGGACGCTTTGAAGATTGTGGCTTTCAGCTCCAAAGTATTCCATCTGGAATCTGAATGATCCACTTCAGTTATGGTCAAACTTGCCCTTCAGTATATATGCTGCTGTCAACAACGTCTGTATTCCTGAACATTCCAATAAATGCCATTAAGCAGGGTGGCCATGTGTCCTCCTTTACAGAGGACTGCCCTCTGTTTGAAGGTGTCCTCTGTTTGAGGGCTGTCCAATCCAAGTCTGGTTTAACGATAAGGAACCATAAAAAGAAGCCTTGAAGTTGTCCATTGATGGTTAGCAGCACATGGTCTGTAGACTGAGCAGGCATACAAGATGCCTGGTGTCTTCCCCACTATATAGCAAGATGTGTATTTCTATCAAAACTACAATAATAATTTCTAAATTTGCACCTATACATATACAATATCATATGCAAATGTTATGCAAATTGATGTCGTTTTTTATCTTTTTTGTGATGCAAATTCTCCTTTGTGACAGTGCATGACAACTCTATCATTAAGTCTTATCCAGAGCAAACAAGTTAAGCCTTGTTAGTAATGGTGACATGGTTTTATGTGTTGGTTTGTAGAATACACACACACACACACACACACACACGTATATGTGTGTGTGTGTCCCCATATGAGCGATTCTGACTGTTCCTGGATTACTGCTTATGTGGGCAAATATACAAACCTGGAATTTGCAGATATAATAAGCAGTTCCATGACAAATGCAATGCTGGAAAATGCTGTGACCCGGTTCGCACTTTGGATGCTGGAAAATGCTGTGACCCGGTTCGCACTTTGGATGCGTCCATTTGTGTGCCTACCGCAGGTCAGTTGCTACTGCTAAGCTGTTGGTATTGCTACAGTGCAGGGGTGCCATTTTGAATAAAACATTGGGGGGGGCAAGTAAGCCCTACCCTGCATAACTGATCACATGACATGGACACCATTTGAATGCCAATGCCCATCAACTTTGGGGCCCCCTCAAATATTTTAGTGGGGTGGCTGAAGGGACCTCTGCCCCTAGGAGTTGGCTATTATTCTATAGTGTTAGTTTGTGTTGCAAGTGCTCAAGGACAGGGGGTGAGCTGGCAGAAATGTTGCTAAGGATATGAAGCAGCTTTCTGTGAACTGGATGTTTGGCTGATTATTTTGATGGGGAAGGTCTGTAGCGGAGTGGTCGAGCATCTACTTTGCAGGCAGAAGATCCCAGGTTCATTCCTCTTCATGTCTTACACAGGGCTGGGACTGTCTCCTGTCTGTAACCCCCAGAGAACTGTTGCCAGTCAGTGTAGATAATACTGGGTGAGATAGACGAGTGGGCTGACTCAGCATAAGCAGGGCTGTTTTTCTAGAAAAAGAGGTGCCAGAACTTGCCGTGAGCAACTCCCTCATTCTCTTAAAATGGCAGTGGGGCGCACTTGAGCAGAGCTGGAACTGAGTTCTTGTGAGTTCTGGCTGAAAAAAGCACTGAATATTAGGTAGCTTCCTCTGTTACCAAGACCATGCCTGCTATTTTGTTTTGAAGATCAATATATGTTCAAAAGTCTGGCATACCCTGGCAATTACATAAATAGGTGATATATATATATTTGGTTCATTTTCACAGTGTTCTTACAGTGCTTTATTGCTTTAAAAAATGTCAGCATGAGAACATGTAAAGTTCATTACTCGGATTTGTGGGGATGTGGAGGGTGAAGGTGGGGGTTAAAACACTGGATTTTGTCATTATCTTTTCCTCCTTTTAAGCTCTTTAATACTTCACAATCCCTACAGCAGAATGACCTTTGCTGAGAGAGCTGGATGTCTGCCCTTGACAGAGCCTCGCAACCAGAACACTTTAATGACAGCTCAGAGATCAGCCAGGCATTGGCCAAGCCAGCAGAGAAACTCCTTCTGAACATTAGGGCAACCTCTGTGTAGCTCTGGGAGCCAACTTGAAGCCAAACCTGCGAGATGATTAATAAGAGTGAACATGCAGCAAGACTTTAAGGCAAAGGATGGGGACTGACTAAAAAACAATTCCATACGCAGAAGGTGTTTTCTTCATGTGTGAAGTTACAGTGACGGATGGAGAATGAATAGGGCATAGCAGAAATTAAAGTCTTAATCATGATCACTCTTACTAATGTGGTTGGTCTAATACCATATTTACTTGAATCTAATGCTAACCTTTTTTGGCCAAATTATGCTGCGTAAATTAAGGTGCATATTAGATCTGATGGCACATTTACATTTGCCAGCAAATACTTTTTTTGGTTTCAAGGTTCTGAAAACTGAGGTGCTTATTAGATTTGATGGTGCATTAGACACAAGTAAATATGGTAATATTGCAACTGAGAGACACCACTGCACTCTGTGAATGGCCCTGACTGGTTCAAGAGACAACCTACCCTTCACGCTTTCCCCAGATGAATAAAAGTACCATCTCCGAATGGTCTGTGGCCTGACTCAGGTCTTTGACACAAAAGTAAACAGCCTTTTGTAATCAGCCTGACCTTTCACGATGCAATCTTGTGTAAAGAGGAGGTACTGCAGTTGGTAGGAGCATTATGGAACTGTGACTTTAGCTAGTCATGCTAAATTTCATTCACACCAGTGGGTGTGGTGTGACACCACATTGTTGGACTTGTCATCACTTGCCCAACATTTCCATGCATGCACACTTTTGTGGCCCCCAGGATTCACCCATGAAAACAATGGGTAAGAACCGTATGCCTGTATCCCACCCCAAATTTCATCTCCTGCAATCTCATTGGTTAATGAGAGTTGCAAACGGGTTTCTTTCCTGGAAGCAATTAACACAGAAATGAGTGCTAAACTTCTATTGTATTCTCCTAGAACTCCAGAAGTAGCATTTACTTTACATTTTAAGGTAAAGCAAATTATCAGGCAAAGAAACACTGGAAAAATGGAATAAACTGCTGCCTGAATGAGGCCCGAGACATGAAAAAGACTTTGAGAGTTATACCACAAGCAGTGGTAATGAGATGGGTCCCTTCCATGTCACTTAACGGAAAAGTGTAGAGATTTGGAGGGGTCAAGTCTTGTTACCAGACCATAACTATGTTCTCTGAGGTGCCTCTCTCCCATAGTGAGCTAGAACATTGACTTGTCACACTGCATATTCATGATTTTCTATACTGTACTGTCACAAGCTGATGATGTTAGCTGAGATACTACACACTTCCACAGTCCACCAAATCTTATCTAGTGTTATATGAGGATGCCAAAGTTTGACTTGCTATTTTCTGTTGGTCACTTTAAAAAAAAACTTGTCTTTTTGGAATCCAGTTTGTCTTTTTAGAATTTGACCTGATTTGGCAGCTTTGTTCTCTATCTGTATCAAGTCAGAACGATGACAACTCCATTGTCTCAAATCTCTGTGCTGCGGGGTTATCACCTTGACTTGAAACTCCTTCAATGTGTCTGTCACAGTAGCTGAGGTAATTTTCAAGGATGTTTTCAATTTATTCAGCTGTGAGTATATTCCCAATGCTGCCTGCATTTCATAGTTTCAGAACAATTCAGCTTCAAGACTACAAATTATACAGTGAAGGTTGCCTTCATTGTGGTTATTATTATTCATTTATTAAAACTTTCTACACAAGCATCTCAGTGCGATGTACAATAAACAGCTGAAACAGTTAAGAACACACAAAAAATCCCAGCGGATGTGTTAAAAAATACAAAACTAAATAGACACCATTGCAACAATAATTTACTAAAACAATACTAACTGCTTAAGGAAAAGAAATAGGATGCTCTCTGACACTTTCAGATGTACTTTCCTCCAGTTCAATATTCATTGCTGTACCATCATCATAAATAATCACTTCCACTATTATTGCAGCTACTACTACTAGTTAGTGATAGTAGTATCCCTGGAAAACAAGGTGGGCATAAAGAAAAAATAGTTACGTAGCTCAGTCGGTAGAACATGAGACTCTTAATCTCGGTGTCATGGGTTCGAGACCTACGTTGGGCAGAATATTCCTGCATTGCAGGGGGTTGGACTAGATGACCCTCATGGTCCCTTCCAACTCTTATGATTCTATCAACCATATTCTATCCAAATGATGCTTATTATTTATACACCTGCAGTATGTCCATGTGTACAAAATGTCCATGTGGTGAGAGACCCTGCAAAAATAAGAAACCATGTTGTGCATGACAAGATTTTTGCATACATTTGGGGCCCCTATGTGATGTTCACCACACACACATGGATCTTGTGAAGATGGCAAGAGTGCGACTTCCACCTCAAACTTCCACCTCAAAAGGTTTTTCCTTTTGTCACTTGTGTTTAACATCACTCCTTAGTCCGAGAGCCAGTGTGGTGTAGTGGTTAAGAGCGGTAGTCTCGTAATCTGGGGAACCGGATTCGCAACTCCGCTCCTCCACATGCAGACCTTGGGCTAGTCACACTTCTCTGAAGTCTCTCAGCCTCACTCACCTCACAGAGTGTTTGTTGTGGAGGAGGAAGGGAAAGGAGAATGTTAGCCGCTTTGAGACTCCTTCGGGTAGTGATAAAGCGGGATATCAAATCCAAACTCTTCTTCTTCTCCTTCTTCTCTAGGTGACTTAGTCATTCTCATATTAGACCTATGGCTTAAGTTAAACACACACAAACACGCTGTGATGGGACGATGAGCTGCTTGTGTGTAAAATCCTAGTCCCTCAGAGTTTGGTCAAGTTTGCAAACCTCTGTCTGTAACGGAGCCCCTTAAACATGGCTCCGTCAGTCGCTGGCAGATTCCGACAGTGGTTGCTTTCGGAATCGCTTCCAACATAAAAGCTCCTTAACGGAAACACGTCTTCTGGACTCTCTGCGTGACAGTTTCCGGCGAGGAGTGGGTGTCCCTACAGGAGGTCCTGAAACCTCCCCACTGTTTTCGCTGGAAGTGTCTCTGAGCCATCCCTCCAGCTCCCTTTCCCTCAGCCCAGCTCCTCTCCCCCTACTGGTTCCCTCTTCAGCTGCTGAGTCTCTCCCAACCTGTGTGAGCCCTTTCACTTCCCTTCCTTCCGATGGCAGTTCCCTGACATCCACCTCCCCTCCAGGGCCCCCTTCATCCCCTCTCGCCCCCTCCTCTACGGGCGGTGAGGAGGCAAAACCCCGGAATGAACTTCCTTCATCTTCCGATGTCCCGAACACTTCTCTCCACCTGTTGCGGTTCCTGGTCTCGAAGTACTCCTCCTCCTCAGAGTCCATCTCCCCTTCCCCTTCCGATTCCGAGAATCCTTCCAACTCCTCCTCCTCATCGGTGGTCCCAAAGTATTCCCTCCGGAACCTCTCCACAGGCTGAGGTTTCCTTGGGAACCTTTGATGGAACGTTTCTATCAATACCTCGTCATTGATATCTTCTGCCATTACCCAAGTGTTTTCTGACTCCGGTTCTCCTTCCCACGCTACCAAATACTCCACCTGATCCCCCTTCCATCTGGCGTCGAGGATTTCTGCCACATGGCTGCTGCATTCCCTTTCTTCTATGACCGGTCCCCGAGTGGCCATCCCTTCTCGTCCCCCCTCATACGGTGACAGTAACGACCTGTGAAATACTGGGTGCAGTTTCATGTGGTTGGGTAACCGGAGCCTGAAAGCCACTGGGTTGACCTGTTGAATGACCTCAAAGGGACCCAATCTCCTGGGTCTTAATTTCTTACAACCTCCTTTGAACGGCAACCCTTGGGTTGACAGCCACACCCTATCTCCCACCCTTATGGTTTCACCTTCCCTTCGGTTCTTGTCTGCCTGCCTCTTGTATTCTTCCTTCGCCCTTTCTAAGTTGAGTTGGAGCTGACGATGGATTGCTTCCATTTCTTCTACAAAATGCTCGGCTGCCGGGACACCCCATCTCTCCCCTTCTCCCCCTGGGAAAGCCCTGGGATGACACCCATAATTAGCCAAGAAGGGGCTCATCCCTGTGGACACATTCTCGGCATTGTTGTAGGCAAATTCCGCCAGCGCCAACTTTTCTACCCAGTCATTCTCTCTGTCATTGACATAACACCTCAGGTATTGCTGGAGGACCCCGTTTGCTCTTTCCGCCTGCCCGTTGGTTTCAGGGTGCCGGGCAGTCGAAAAGTTGACCTCCACCTGCAGTAAGCTCATGAGCTTCCTCCAGAACCTGGAAGTAAATTGTTTTCCTCGGTCTGAGACCACCCTCAATGGCACCCCGTGCAACCTAAAAATGTGTTCTACAAATAACTTCGCTGTCTCTTCCGCCGTGACTGCATGCGAGCAGGCTACAAAGTGGCACATCTTTGTTAGTAGGTCTACCACCACCATGATGGCTGTTTTCCCCTTGGACTTCGGCAGATCAGTCATAAAATCTATCGACACTGCCTCCCAAGGTCGTTCTGGGGTTGGTAAGGGTTCTAATAGCCCCGCCGGTGCCCGCCTCTCCCCTTTGGCTCGCTGGCATTGCTCACACCCTCTTACATACTCCCGTACATCTTCCCTCACCTTAGGCCACCAAAATTCCCTGGTGACCAACCACATGGTTTTGTGTTGTCCAAAATGCCCCGCCGTGGGGCTGTCGTGCAACTGCTTGAGTACCCTCCCCCTTAAGTCTCCTTCAGGGATATACAGTGCCCCTTTGTAATACAAAGCTCCATTTCTTTCCTCGAAACCCCCTGGTTCCTCTCCCTCACCCCTAAGACCTCTGAGCTTATTCTGGGCGTATTCATCATTCTCTGTTTCCTCTACCAGTTCTCTTTGTCCCACCAATGCCGCCCCACACACCCAGCGGTCCTCTGGAATGACATGTCTCTCTTCGGGTGCTCCCTCCTCCTCCAAATATTCAGGTTTGCGTGAGAGAGCGTCCGCCCTAATGTTCTCTGGGCCTGGCACGTAACAAATCTCAAAGTTAAATTTGGAGAACTCCTGGGCCCATCTCACTTGCCGTTGGTTGAGCACTCGTGCCGTCCTCCAATACTCTAGGTTCTTGTGGTCAGTGCACACTTGCACCTTATGTTGTGCGCCAATTAGCAGGTGCCTCCATCTCCGGAACGCCTCATGAATGGCTAGTAGTTCTCGGTCATACACCGTGTAGTTCCTCTCGGATTTGTTCAGCTTTCGCGAAAAAAAGGCACACGGTCTCCACTCTGACTCCTCCTTCCCTGGCTGCAGAAGCACCGCCCCAATCGCTCTGTCTGATGCGTCAGTTTCCACTCTCATCGGTTTTTGTAAATCCACATGCAGGAGTTGTTGTTCCGAGGCGAAGGCCCTTTTTAGTTCCTCAAATGCTCGCTCCGCCTCCTCAGTCCAAACGAACTTCTTCTTACTGCTGAGACAGTCCGTAATGGGCGCCGTCAGGTGGGCAAAGTTTCGGATGAACTTACGATAGAAGTTCCCAAATCCTAGGAACCTCTGCACATCCTTCCTTGTTTTGGGTGTTTTCCATTCCAGCACCGCCTGGACCTTGCCGGGATCCATGGCCAATCCCTTGTCTGACAGGCGATACCCCAGGAATTCCACCTCCTTGGTATGAAACTGACACTTCTCCAGTTTCACCCACAGCTGGTTGGCTTGCAGCCTGCTCAACACTTCTCTGACGTCTCTCACATGCTGCTCCTCATTCTCAGAATACACCAACACGTCGTCTAAGAAGGCCACACAATTCTTGTAAAGCAAAGGCCCCAGGACGTGGTTCATAAACGATTGAAAGCACGCGGAGCCTCCTTGTAGGCCGAAGGGCATAACTAAATATTCAAATGCCCCCAAAGGGGTGAACATGGTGGTTTTCCATTCATCCCCCTTCCTTATTCGTATCAGGTTGTACGCCCCCCTTAGGTCCAGTTTAGTAAAAATCTTTCCCTTCCTGACCCTTGTCAAAATGTCGTCAATCCTGGGCATAGGGAAAGCCACTGGTTCTGACACTGCATTTAAGGCCCTGAAGTCACACACAAGCCTCGGCTTGTTCGTGTTTTTTTTATCCACAAAAAACACTGGGCTGCCCCCCACCGCCCTGGACTCTCTGATGAACCCTCTCTTCAGGTTCTTGTCAATGAACTCTCTTAGCTCCTGCATCTCTCTGTCTGACATGGCGTACAGCTTGCCTACAGGGAGCTGTGCCCCAGGGAGTAAATTGATTTGACAGTCAAAGGGTCTATGCGGGGGTAATTGGTCAGCTTCCCTTTCGCTGAAGACGTCGCGGAGATCTGCGTATTGTCGTGGTACCTTCACGTTCTCCGTTACTTCAGTCCCTGCTAGGGTGGCTTGGGCCCCTGCCAAACCCTTTCCCTCTTTGCAGTGTTCTAAGCAATGTGCTGAACCAAAAGAAACCACTCTCTGATGCCAGCCCACCAGCGGATCATGTAACGCTAGCCAGCTCATCCCCAATATAATGGGAGCTCCTCCCAAGGTGGCCACATTAAACGCTATCAGTTCGGTGTGCCTTGCCACCTTCATTATCATTGGGACGGTCTGCAAGCTGACTTCTCCTCCCAACAGCTCCCTGCCATCGATCGTGGTCACCTGCAGGGGGTTGCTTAAAGGGATCGTCTGTATCTGGTGTTCAGCTGCAAACTCTTTGCTCATGAAATTGCAGGAGCTGCCTGAGTCCAACAGCGCCTTTATCTTTAGAGGGTGTCCGTTTGGCAGCTCTAGCGCCACTTCTATCACTAAGGCGGGTTTAGGAGGTTCTGGCGTGGGCACTTTCACTGCTCTTTGGCCTGACTGCTGTGCCCCGACGGTGGCAGCCAGGCGTTGGCTTTTACTTGCTTCGGTATTTCTTCCTCTCTTCCCTCCACAGCTCCTACCATCCCTTGCCATTCCTTCCTCTGGGGGCAGACTCTGGCAAAGTGACCTGGCTGTTGGCAGAGATAGCATTTCCGGGCGCCTTTTCCCTCCTTCTTTCCCCCCTCACTGGGCTTTGAAACTGCGCGCGCGCGCGCTGTTCCGATTTCCATCGGCTCTGCCGGCGGGAAAGTTGGCTCTGGAATGTCTGGAATGCGGAACTCCTTCCAACGTTCCCCCTTCCCTTCCCGCCTCTCCAATGCTCTCGCCTCCTGGCGCGCTCCTATGGTCAGCGCTGATTTGGTCAGCTGGTCCATAGACTCCGCCCTGGGCGCCCGGGAAAGTTCGTCTTTCACAGCCGAAGAAAGCCCTTCTTCAAAAAGCATTTGAATGGGTTCCGCCGATAGATCCCACCCCAATTTATGGATCAACATGGTGAATTCAGTCCAGTACTCACGGACAGATCGGCTCCCCTGTTTGCAAGCCATTAACTGTCTGCGGACCACTCCCTGTTCAATATCGCTGGAAAACATCAGATCCATGGCGCGAAAGAACTTCATCGTGTCCTTTAGGACGTCACTATTCGCTGCCATCAGGGGTCTAACCCAGTCTCTCGCCCCCTTTTCAAGATGCCCAATCACGAAAGCCACTCTTGATTCCTCGTCAGGGAATTCATCAAACTGCAGATTGAGGGCATATTGCATCTCTGTCCGAAAGCCATGATAGTCTTTGGGCTCCCCCCCAAACTTCTGCACCAATCCTGGTACCTTTCTGACGAGCTGGGTGTCTTTCCCCTTTTTGTCTGCATCCTGAGCCCTCCTCTCCTCAAGCCTCGCCGTCTGCAGCGCTAGCTGGACCTCCAACACCCGGTACCTTTCTTCCAGGCTTGGACCCGCTCCAGCTCCTGCTTCTCCGGTTCCGGCTGGGTTGCTCATGATGCCTTCTCCTGCACAAGCTGCTCACGAAGACTGTCGGAATGCTGTGATGGGACGATGAGCTGCTTGTGTGTAAAATCCTAGTCCCTCAGAGTTTGGTCAAGTTTGCAAACCTCTGTCTGTAACGGAGCCCCTTAAACATGGCTCCGTCAGTCGCTGGCAGATTCCGACAGTGGTTGCTTTCGGAATCGCTTCCAACATAAAAGCTCCTTAACGGAAACACGTCTTCTGGACTCTCTGCGTGACAGTTTCCGGCGAGGAGTGGGTGTCCCTACAGGAGGTCCTGAAACCTCCCCACTGTTTTCGCTGGAAGTGTCTCTGAGCCATCCCTCCAGCTCCCTTTCCCTCAGCCCAGCTCCTCTCCCCCTACTGGTTCCCTCTTCAGCTGCTGAGTCTCTCCCAACCTGTGTGAGCCCTTTCACTTCCCTTCCTTCCGATGGCAGTTCCCTGACACACACACTTCTGTTTTACAAGCTTGCAGTACCTATGACGTGTGCTTTTCAACATAGCCCTTTGCTGCTAATGGTTGAGCCCAATTTCCAGCCCAATGCTCTTTCATCAGTTGGCTGTGCACTGGACCATCAGGCGGAGAAAAGTTAATGAGGGGAAAATGGTCATAGCAATTGCCTGGTAAATGAATCATGTAACTGTCGGGTGACTAGGCATTCCCGTTTAGTTGGGCTGTCTGAACTGATTAGTCTGGAACAGGGTTTCTGTCAGCATTTTGTATCAATTGGCTAGATTTTCAGCTAGCATACTAGGCATGTGCTGCTTCCTTAACTGCACAAGAGACCCTCCGAATATTAGATAATATTTTGAGTAATTGTACTATAGGCAGCTGGAGAGATTCTTCCCACTCATCTTCCAGTATTCCTTTTTCAAAGTATGGGTCACATCTACACTATACATTTGAAACACTCAAACCACTTTCCCCAAAGAATCCTGGCTTCCCTGAAATAATCCTAGGAACTGTAGTTGATTAAGAGTGCTGACATCACATAGCTACAGCACCCTTAATAAATTACAGTTCCCAGGATTCTCAATGACTGTTAAAGTGGTATAAGAATGCTTAAAATATATGGTGTGGATGTATCTTTCATCATCAGTTTAGCCTTAGGTGAATGGCTTTACTAGTTTGAAGGAATGTGGTTGCAAGCTGGGTGCAGGAGCCTTAAGACCTTTCCCCCTCTTCATTTCCTTCCTTCTCTGTACCACTGTGTGCCACTCAGTAACATATCAATCATGGCTGATTGCCCTGAATATCTACAGAACGTGCAAATGCTGTACATTTGCAACCATTGTTTTTCAGGTGGCATGTAAACATGTAATGTTTAATGGTTGTCTCACATCAATAGAGTGATAAATGTGCTTAATTCCACAGCTCTGCAATCAGGCATAGGAGAACACATTTACAGCCCTCTGTTAGCAATCACATTTCTCCTTTGCATTGAAGCACTGGTGTTTCCAAACACCACAATAAATAAATAAATAAATAAATAAATAAATAAATAAATAAAACACAATTTATAAGGGGAGATGGGGGTATTTCACTTCCTGAAACTCAAATGGTATGCTCTAAAACCCGATTATATTGCCGTCTTTTTTCCAAATTGAAGACATTTCCTACCCTGAAATCTAATTTTTTACAGCCCCAACCTGATTTTTGAAAGTGTTTTGTCTTTTTCTTGGTGCATACAAACTCCCTGACTCACATCTCAGAATTTATTCATGTCATGAGTCCATGATTTCCTGGAAAACAAAACAGAAAAAACCCCCGAGGACTAAAACATACTTCCCATCTATTTTTGCTGAGAAAGTTGAGTGATCACAGATGGCCAAAGCATGTCTTTCATGCCTGCAGTCCCCCACTTCCCAAGCCAAAATATGAAATATGGGTTGGCAGAGCCATGAGCTGGGGTAAGGTGCTAAGCCAGCAGTGAGAATGGTGTATTAAAGACAGGAGAAAGTTTGCTAACTTCTCAATTGGGGAATTGTAATGCTGAAACAGGAAGGAGGACCATGGGATTTGCAGTTTCCTCTGCTGTTCAGATTTAATGGGAAAACAGAGGAAATGATACTCCCCATTCCCAGACAGGAAATTGTGCTCTTGAACTCTCCCTATTCTGGATATGCCCCCATCATTGATTTGTTTGACTATATCTCATTTACATCTCATGGTTGTAGACACAGCTGAGTCGCACACGTAACAAGGAAGATGAAGAGACAGAGAAATGTGTGTGTATGTGTAAGAGAGATTATCACATTCACACAAGAAAAAAACACACCCCTGTTTCTTCTTCTTTTCTTTGCACAGACTAAGTCTGACATAATTCCTCAGATATTAATTTCAGGGGAGGGGAGAACAGAAAAACAAACACCCTTCTGGCCCGTAACAAATATATTCACTGTAGGATCTGCCAAGGCAACTGCAGCTCAGGTTTAATTGTAGTTGGACAAATGGGGCTAGTATAGCAGTGAGGCAAGTGTAATAACAATAAGGCTGCTTAAATGAGATTGAATACAGCAGCGAGACTGAATTTAACCTTGCATTAGACAGTTTTAAAAGGGCCCTGGGTAATGATGCTTATAAAAGCTTCTGGACAATAATGGACACATTGGGAAAGTTCAGAGCACAACTAGCTTTGGGGAAGTAATGCAATTCCAGCCTCTGCCTCATTGCTAATGGCTAGTTTTTGCCAAAAGCTTCACGGCCCCATAACTGAAATCAAGATGAATCAAGAGAATTACTCAGCAGCTTATAAAAAGGAAATTTAGAGAATATGACATGAACACCAAAATGGATTTTCCTCCTCCCTTCAAAATATGGATTCGCTGCTCCCATCAGTAGCTTGAAATTAGACAGCAGGCAACTGATTCCTTCCTTCCTTCCTGAACGGACACTTTAGCACAAAGCTCACAGCAATGTGCTGCCTGGCATGGTTCTAATGCTCTGCCTTCTTTATGACATAATATAATTGATGGCATATATGCAGAACAAGTGCTAACCAACCAGATAAACAATTTGTCTTCCTGTTTGCTTTGGAGTGTTGGTAAAGACTTCAAAACATTGTTCCCCGGTGCTAGCTCGGAACAAGAATGCAGATAATATTAATGAACCAGAAGCTGTTTTGACATGTGTCTCATCCATTAGCTAAATAGCATTGCAAAGCCAGTAGCACACTGACCTTGTTTTGAGATGTTCACAATGATTCTGTCCATTGCAATGTAAGGTGTCATAAAATGGCCACTCCTATTTATAAAGAAATAAGCAGTTTGGGGGACAGGAGAAGGGATATACCTGGATTGATTCCAAGATTGTTTAAAACACCCACCTACCCCAAAACAAAACAAAACAAAACACAAAGCTGAATTCATAATTATTTTTCTTATACTTCCATTAAGAAAGAAGGGTGATGAAGGTTGGGCTTTCATGTTTTGAACTACCATTATTTCTACTAATTTGAAAAAGCATGCTAGGCAATGCAATCCTAGGTTTGAAAGCAAGTTAGGACGGCTCCTGTGCCCCCCCCATACAAAAGAGAGCATAGATGTTGTTGTTGTTTAGTCGTTTAGTCGTGTCCGACCCTTCGTGACCCCATGGACCAGAGCACGCCAGGCACTCCTATCTTCCACTGCCTCCTGCAGTTTGGTCAGACTCATGTTTGCAGCTTCGAGAACACCGTCCAACCATCTCGTCCTCTGTCGTCTCCTTTTCCTTGTGCCCTCAATCTTTCCCAACATCAGGGTCTTTTCCAGGGAGTCTTCTCTTCTAATGAGGTGGCCAAAGTATTAGAGTCTCAGCTTTAGGATCTGTCCTTCCAGTGAGCACTCAGGGCTGATTTCCTTAAGAATGGATAGGTTTGATCTTCTTGCAGTCCATGGGACTCTCAAGAGTTTCCTCAGGCACCATAATTCAAAAGCATAAATTCTTCGGCGATCAGCCTTCTTTATGGTCCAGCTCTCACTTCCATACATCACTACTGGGAAAACCATGGCTTTAACTATACGGACCTTTGTTGGCAAAGAGCATAGATATGCAAAGAGCATATGCTCTTTGTTGGCAAAGAGTATAGATATGCAAAAATAAATAAATGTATATGTTAATAGATAGAAATACAGTGCATCTCACTTTATGGGGAAGATTGTGATCAGGTGAGCTGTGTGGCACTGCTTTCTCAGTGTACTATTTTGTGTGCTGTTGATGGGAAATTTCAAGTCCTTTGCTCTCCTTTTTTATGGTTCTTTTATCTTAAAATTGGACTTGGACTTTCAAGAAGAGGAATCCCTCAAATGTCCTCTAAAAGTCCTTCCTCCTGTGTTTGAAGGTGTTTATTTCCTTCTAAGAGGGAAATCCTATGCCAAGATCCACCAGCATAAGTAGCTGGTTCCTGACTCAGCCCAGTTCAATCTGTGCTCATCCTGGTGTTCAGGCAAGGCCAGCACACTCAAGAGAAAAGGTGAGATGGCTGCCTTGGTTGGCAGGATACACAGGTGTGGCTGATGGGCCCAGTGGCCATGATCTTCGTTTTTTTGATGCTGAGCTTCAAACCATATTTTGCGCTCTCCTCTTTCACCCTCATTAAAAAGTTCTTTAATTCCTCCTCACTTTCTGCCATCAAGGTTGTGTCATCTGCATATCTGAGGTTGCTGATATTTCTTCCAGCAATCTTAATTCCTGCTAGGGATTCATCCAGCCCAGCCTTTCGCATGATGAATTCTGCATGTAAGTTAAATAAGCAGGGAGACAATATACAGCCTTGTCGTACTCCTTTCCCAATTTTGAACCAATCAGTTGTTCCATATCCAGTTCTAACTGTAGCTTCTTGTCCCACATAGAGATTTCTCAGGAGACAGATGAGGTGATCAGGCACTCCCATTTCTTTATTTTAAAGGCCTGTTTTTCCTCTGCCAGGGTTAGGCAGAGTAGCTGCTGTCCCACTGCTGAATGCGGTTTGGATCTGGTATAACTTTACGCCAGTTTAACTTACATCAGTGTGCCTTATGCTATCTTCTCGTGTGTGGGATTGCTCCCTAAATGTGTTTAGGATTGCAAGCAATTGTTGGTGTAAGAAGCAACACTTTATTAAATTTTAGTACAAAGCACTTCCATCTTGGTTAGCCTTCCAGCCTGTTCTGTCTGACTTCCTTTCTGAAGCTGGCCACACCCTTTTGTTCCTAATCTATTTCTCCTTGTTTCTTCCATCCCATTTCTTACAGGAGCCTTACCCTCACATAAACTTTCTTGGAGCGATAATATGGGATTGGTGACTATTTTTGAGAATAATACTACTGAAAGCTTCATATTTATAAGTCTTCTTAAAGGTATCACACTATTCTAAAACTTAATCAACTGATCAGAGGTTACTTAAATCCTGATTGAAGGTTTAAGCTGGATTTTAAAATGGTTATGTCCCCATTATATAAAAGAGGTTATATAATGGCGTAGATACATTTTATTATATAAATGTAATAAAAAACATGTTTGAACTTTGCTGTAGTAGGGCTTTATTGTGGCATTATCTGAGGTAGGCATATCAACAGGAATCCTAGGCATGCAATAGGTTGCTATCTAGGATAGTGGAGAATGAGTTGGGGGCACTATACAGTCGTATCTTGGAAGTTGAATGGAATCTGTTCTGGAAGTCTGTTCAACTTTCAAAACATTCAAGAACCAAACTGTGGCTTCTGATTGGCTGCTGGAAGCTCCTGCAGCCAATCAGAAGCCACAGAAGCCCTGTCAGATGTTCAGGTTCCCAAAGAACATTCACAAACCGGAACAATCTGGGTTTGCGGCATTCGGGAGCCAAAACGTATGAGTTTCGGGGTGTTTGACGATCAAGGTATGACTGTACTGAAATGTGTTCCCAGAGTAGCGTGAATCAGCAGGGGTCAAGGGTATAGCCTCAGGGGAGGATCTCTTGCTTGGTATCAAAACAGTCTAGTTATCCCATCAACCCTGAGGCCTGTAAATGTATTGTGATCTGATCTCTCTGATGGTATTTTCTCTGCCTCTTCTCGGGTTGGTGGACTTTTTCTTTACGTAGCCAGATTTTCCTCACGACTCTCCTTTTCAGAAGAAAGCTCCTAAACATTAATCACGCTAATTAATGCTATCAGTCCTTGTTAATTGTTTTGCCTGCCTGTGTCGAATAGCTAAGTGCTTGTGTCCAGACTTGATACCGTGGGGCTTGAAAAGAGATGCCTCTCGCTTAATGTAGGGTCAGGACTGAGCAATCATTCCAGACACTGTGTGATATATATTGAATAAATTGTTTTGCTGGTTTAACACATGAAATATTCACTAGGAAGATGAACTGTAAAAACAACATGGATGTGGGAATTCACAATGAGATGCCAGACAGGTCTGATAAGTAACTTGCAGTTCTAAAGCAGTAGGGGTGGTTACATGCACATTCATACTGAATTGCTTGGGATTCCATAGCATAATTACTTTTCCCCCTGCAAATAGAGACACACACAGATACAAACAGCCTTAAGGCACAATGATGATTTGTGTGAGAACTCCTATTAATTGAAATCAAAACATTCCAATCAGTCATACAATCAAGCCACAGCGAAACTCAAATTAAATCTTCTTAAGTAGTTAAGAAATATTTTCATGTAGCACCTTTATATTCTGCTGCTTCATTGGTAAGGAATAATAATAGTAAAAACAACAAAGCTTCGATGAAAACACACAATTCATTTCTGGTTGTAAATGAAAGAGCAGAAATCCTAATGGAAGCTATTGCTAAGTTAATTGCACTGGCCACAGCTGAGCATGTTGTTTTAGAAAGCAGTGTGGGCACCTTGCGGTATGAACAACAACATCAAAAACCCTGCAGGGAAATAATGCAATGCCTGGATATCCTGCCGTTTCACTGCATCCTTGTCTGCCCTGAAGGGAATTCTCATTTTCAAGTGATTCCATTTTACTTGTGGGGAGTTTGTGCCAATCTAATCATGGATGAATAACAGGCTCGAAACCTTAATATACAGTGACCATTCATCCATAAAACTGAAAATGTTAAAAGGCACCCTCTGAAACAACTGCGCTCAAGAATTCAAATGCCTCAGTGTCCAAATGTAAGTGATGCCAGGGGCACATCTAATAAGGCTGATAAAATGTAGTTTGACGCTTTTAAATAGATGAAGCAGTTGCGAGACAACACACAGATTGGTTCAGTGGATAACAGTTCTCTGTGGAAATTGTCTGTGCACAGGCTCTGGGCATTATCATAACAGCCACCCCCAAGTTATAAATAAGCACTGGATGAAGAACAAGGGGCTTTAAACGAAATACTGGCTGGTTCTTTGGGGAGATTTATACCAAGGTTGCCCAAGGCATTTTTGCGCCTCGTGTGAAATACTTAAAAGATGATACATAAAATTAGACCTGTAACAAGGTATTGTATCCCCTCTAGAGCAGTGCATAAGTGGCCTCTAAAATTTTTCCACCGTATTTGTGGGCAGAGAAGTTAGGGGACTGAATTTCTTTGGTGGAGAGTGAGAAATTTCTCTACAGGTTCCAAGGATAAAGGCTTACCACTTTCACAGTCTTTCCTCCCTATTTTTTTCTATATTGGCAGCCCAAACACTGTTTTCCATCCTCCAGAATGCCCCAGACCTTCCTGGGCATTGGGTGTGGGAGGGTGAGTAATGGTGGCCTCCACAAAAAAAGTTTGAGAGTATTAAAGGAGAAAACACTTGCAAAGTGGCCTTCTTTTTCTAGGAAAATCTTTTTATCCAGGCTCATGTTTTATCCAGGCAACAATTGTCTTTCTGTTGCCTCTCAGTCAATTTGAACGTGCTATGGCTGTGTCGACCACAGCAAACTATGGCAAGTTCTTAAAGAAATGGGAGCACCTGATCACCTCATCTGTCTCCTGAGAAATCTCTATGTGAGACAAGAAGCTACAGTTAGAACTGGATATGGAACAACTGATTGGTTCAAAATTGGGAAAGGAGTACGGCAAGGCTGTATATTGTCTCCCTGCTTATTTAACTTATATGCAGAATTCATCATGCGAAAGGCTGGGCTGGATGAATCTGAAGCCGGAATTAAGATTGCCAGAAGAAATATCAACAACCTCAGATATGCAGATGACACAACCTTGATGGCAGAAAGTGAGGAGGAATTAAAGAACCTTTTATTGAGGGTGAAAGAGGAGAGCACAAAATATGGTCTGAAGCTCAACATCAAAAAAACGAAGATCATGGCCACTGGGCCCATCACCTCCTGGCAAATAGAAGGGGAAGAAATGGAGGCAGTAAGAGATTTTACTTTCTTGGGCTCCGTGATCACTGCAGATGGTGACAGCAGTCACGAAATTAAAAGACGCCTGCTCCTTGGGAGAAAAGCAATGAGAAACCTAGACAGCATCATAAAAAGTAGAGACATCACCTTGCCAACAAAGGTCCGTATAGTAAAAGCTATGGTTTTCCCAGTAGTGATGTATGGAAGTGAGAGCTGGACCATAAAGAAGGCTGATCGCCGAAGAATTGATGCTTTTGAATTATGGTGCTGGAGGAGACTCTTGAGAGTCCCATGGACTGCAAGAAGATCAAACGTATCCATTCTTAAGGAAATCAGCCCTGAGTGCTCACTGGAAGGACAGATCGTGAAGCTGAGGCTCCAATACTTCGGCCACCTCATGAGAAGAGAAGACTCCCTGGAAAAGACCCTGATGTTGGGAAAGATGGAGGGCACAACAAGAAGGGGACGACAGAGGATGAGATGGTTGGATGGTGTTCTTGAAGCTACCAGCATGAGTTTGATCAAACTGCGGGAGGCAGTGGAAGACAGAAGTGCCTGGCGTGCTCTGGTCCATGGGGTCACGAAGGGTCGGACACGACTAAACGACTAAACAACAACAACAAATGGCTGTGGGCATGGACTACTCAAGCACTCTTACCCCACCTTCATAACCCCAAATTTAGTAAGGACTGAGAATGGGGCCATAGCTCAGTGGGAGATAATCTGCTTTGCTTGCAGAAGTTCCCAGGTTCAATGCCTGCCATCTCCAGGTAAGGTTGAGAGAGACTCTTGGCTGAAGCCCTGGGGAGTAGCTGCCAATCAAACTGAGCTACATGGGCAATGATCTGACTTAGTATAAGGCAGCTTTCTATGTTCCTGTGTATCCATGCAGAGCAAACGGCACACCTAGCTCGACCGCAAAAGTGATGGCATCCAGGGAAAAGCAGAGCCAGCCAACCAGATTATTTTCGTTTTCAGATTAGCATCACAAGAGCTGCAGGGGAATCAGCTCTCGAAGTGGAGCTCCTGCACCTTTGGCTAACCTATATGGCTTGAATCCAAGGTATAAATATTCCAGTGCTTCTGCTTTAATTGACTCTGTATAACCATGTCAAATAAGAGCTGGTGCTTCTATGGAAACCATGGCTTGTAGCAGGATGGAAGACAAGAGAGTGCGAGATGAAATGGCTCTCAGATCGTTTGGGCCACATTTCTTGACATTCTAACTGAACAGACACTTCAGGTTTCAGCGAAATCACGTAGATTTTCCTTTTCCTTTATTCCTCTGTCATATGCAGTGCCCATTATTATGGCTCAACGCTAGGTCTTTATGCAGCTATAATGAAAAGGCATGAATGTGACAAATCTGCAGGAATAGGCATGCTGTTAAATGAAAAGAAACAGTTTCTTCTCACACTGACTTTGATTAGAGGCTCTGGATTATTGATGCTCCTGATCAAATGGAGACAAAAGTCTCTTATAGTTGAATGATGAAGCCTCCTCCTCTTACATTCAAATGAAGATATTTCAAGATGTCTCATCACTGAGGCTACATCTTTGCAAAGAAGGGGAAATATTCCTTTTAATTACAAATGGTAGCTGGGATCCAAAGTGGTATTTCAGCTTAAGAGTGGTCCACTGGAAAGAGTGACATTTCCCCCCCCCCCATGAGCAACTGATTGTGGTGCCTGTAACAGGACTAAGAAAAAGAAAATCTCCCAATTTCAATGCCACGCCCACCGTTTTTAGGCTACAAAACTGAGCAGTCATTTTGGTGACTGGAGGGGACAAAAAGGAAGTGAAGGTGGCAGCAACAGCAGTTCCAGAAGTCTGGAATGCTGATGACCACTGATTTCTCTATCCTCTACAGAGGTCCTTTGTAGCCCTCACTGTACAAGTGGCTTTGTCAGCATGTGGAGTCATTCTGCAGCTAAGGAGAGGGAAGACAATGTTGGGGGTGTGTGTGGTGTGTGTAATTGCATCCATTTGTTAAAACCCCAGAAGCCTTTTTGTTAGGAAATTTAGGGCAAGATTTGCCAAAGGAAAAGCATAGACTCTTTATGTACGCTACAACTGCTGCAAGGATGTTACTGGCGCAAAGATGGAAAAGCAATAAAATACCAACTAAAGAAGAATGGCAAGAAAAACTTACAGAATATGCTGACATGGCAAAACTAACTGACAGACTACAAAATAATGACAAAAAAGTCCTTTAAGGAAGATTGTAAACCATTTTTGGCTTCTCTACAGAAACAGTTCAAAGAACTGAACTCATTAGCAGGTTTCGAGTAAACATTTACAAGTAACAAAATGTATATAAATTATAAGATCATGCACGGGATCTCTGTTGGATGTGGCATTCTTCCCAGTGGGGTGACATCTCCACCTCATTCTAACCTTTTCCATTCAGCAGATCTGGACTCTGCTGGTTAGTATCCTAAAGCTCTCAACTGGTATCAATGAAGCACTGCTGATTTAGGCGTTGTCTTTTCAAGCCAGGGTTGAAAAGATGGTCTTACAATATGCACAAGCATGAACATCGGCTCACAGCAATGGAGTGAAGAAAAAGTGTGTGGGCAAGGTTGACTTCAAGCAAAAGATTATTTATATTTACTTATTTGTCATTGTTTATATCTTTCCTTCTCTCCCTCCCAAAAAGGAGCACAGGGTGACTAACAAAATAAAGCAACACGTTAATCATAAACCTATTTAAAACTTTATCATCAGTATAAATAGTGACAGATAATACCTGCTGAACACCAACCATACCCCAGATACACAAACAAGCTCAAATCCAGCTTGATTTCAGATTAAACCTCCGAATCACCAAAACAACTTACAGTGAATTTTTCAGTAATTTTTTTTCAGCCAGTGCCTAGAGGGTCACTCTGTGTTTTACAAAGCTATTATTGTCTCTCAAAAGAAACACCATTTCTGCCGAGTTTTACCTGCTTGCTTGTGCAAACAACTGTTTCAGAAAGCAATCTCCTGGATTTATATATAAGGGGAAGGCTTAACAGATAATGAGTGATGTCTTCATTAAAATACATAAACTCTTGGGTTTAGGGTTGCATTATCTGGTTTCCATCTTAAGTTGAACTCTTGACTGCTGCTTCAATGGATTGTGGACAAGGGGGTTAGGGGATCCTGTCTACTTACTGATCATTTGTTCTGTTTTTTTTTAATGGGGAGGTAGATTATGTTACATTAAACCATGGGTAGGCAAACTAAGGCCCGGGGGCTGGATCCGGCCCAATCACCTTCTAAATCTGGCCCACAGATCATCCAGAAATCATCCTGTTTTTACATGAGTATAATGTCATTTTATTTAAAATGCATCTCTGGGTTATTTGGGGGCCTAGGAATTCATTCACCCCTCCCAATATAGTCTGGCCCCCACAAAGTCTGAGGGACAGTGGACCCCCTGCTGAAAAAGTTTGCTGACCCCTGCATTAAATGGTAGTTATCCCACCATTTCTAGTACATTTTCTGGTCACTTTCCTTATGACAAATAGTCCAGTTTTTTCAGTTTTTTAAACTAGCTGCACAAGAAAACCAAATCAGTTGCACTTGCACAACCATTATGTGATTGAACTCCACTCAAAATAGTGCCAACCTGATGTATAGTTCAATGCATCTGAATTTCCAGATTTTAGGTCACCCTGGAAATAATTCAGGTACAGTGGTACCTCGGGTTACAAACGCTTCAGGTTACAGACTCCGCCAACCCGGAAGTAGTACCTCGGGTTAAGAACTTTACCTCAGGATGAGAACAGAAATTGCGTGGTGGCAGCGGGAGGCCCCATTAGCTAAAGTGGTACCTCAGGTTAAGAATGGTTTCAGATTAAGAATAGACCTCCGGAACAAATTAAGTTCTTAACCAGAGGTACCACTGTATTACGCTTGAGATACAAGTAGCATAAGGCTTTGAGGTTCGATGTACCAGGGAAGAACACTTTAAGTGGTGATTCCAGTGTTTTCATTATTGGCTAGTGGGCAGAGTCAACACGATCCTATTCTTTAAGATTCTATGAAAGCGTCCTAAGGTATATCTAATGCAAGAGCCAGCAAGAAGAAGTGGTTAAGACTGTTGGACTAGGATCGGGAAGGCATAGGCTCAAATCCCTACATTAGTTTCCAGCTTACCTGGAGACCTTGGGCTAGTTATCTTTATATCTAACCCAGCTCATAGGATTGTTGCAAGAATAACATTGAGGAAAACCATGCACACAGCTTTGTGGTCTTTGGAGGAAAGGCAGGATAGAAATGTAATACATTCTCACTTGTGCCTTTCAAAATCCACCTTGTAAACCTTACTTAGTGCAATTGAGCAATAACATCCCTCCCCATGGAAATGGCACCTTTTTCTTAGTAGGTGGAGCAGTTCTTGGCATGTTGATATTATAGTTAGGTTTGCCTCTCTTTTTGTTTTCTGAAATAAAATAGAAAGGAGAAAAGTTTTGAAGCGCTGTGGTGGGAACTTATCAATATTGATGCTGTGTTCTCTGAAGATCTATAGTGCTAGTAGGACTGGGGAAAATATTCCTATTGAACCTTGATCTTGCTCAGAGTGAACCCTCTGCTCAGGTTCAATTTATCATGTGGAAGTGTATGGACTTTCCCCCTCACCCTATCATGTGATCTCCATCAGCTCACTATAATCTGAGCTAGTCTTTGTTTCTTCTCAACTACTGCTTTCTTGATCTCCACAGTCATTTTTCCTTAGCTACTCCGTATATTTATTTGACTGCATAAGTAGCAGGTGGTATTGCAGATGCAGTATTTTTCTGTCCAGAAGTTTTCAAATGCCTTTGCTTTCCCCTGTTACATTAAAAGGACTGGTGTTGGGGGTCAGCACCTGCCTATGTCCCAGCAGAGGGGCCTGCACCTGTATTCCCACTCCTTACCATCCTCACCACTGCCACCTGCTTGCTCATTCTCCCCTTTCCTCTGGTCCAGAAGAGGTGAGAAGGTGAATGACAGCAGCAGTTGGAAAAGCAGCAGCTGCTACCACCTAACTGCTCACAGAGTCCTTTTTATCTGGCAAAAGCTCAAAGTGGTGGGTGTGAGGAAGGCTCCCAGTGACAGGCAGCTGACACTGAAAGAGGGGAATGCCTGATCGGGCCTTGCTCAGGGC
This sequence comes from Podarcis pityusensis, assembly GCF_964106645.2. NCBI lineage: Eukaryota > Metazoa > Chordata > Lepidosauria > Squamata > Lacertidae > Podarcis > Podarcis pityusensis. The sequence continues at coordinate 54,966,341 of NC_138031.1, read as the reverse complement.
CCCCTGAAAGTGGGCTGGAGCTGACACTGAGACTTCATTAAAATGTTTATGCCCACAAGAATTGCCCTGCTGAATTAGAGAGAGATCCAACTGGTCCACCATTTTATTTCCAAAGGTAGCCAATCAGATGTCTCTGGAAACTTATAAACAGGGCATGAAATGAGTAGTTTCCCTTTATATCTGCCTCCAGCATGTTCTGCTCACTTTATTACTCTACTTCTTATTTGAAGACCTGCAATGAGAAATGTCCATCCTTCCTTCTGAACCTCCAAAAGGGAACAAGACTTTCCCTATCTAATTTTTGTGAAGTCAAGAGATGGACTCCACCTGGGAGCAAAGTACAGTATTTTAATGATAACCCTGCTATACCATCACATTCCTTTAAAAAGAAATTTTGCATGCTCAGGCATATTTTATGGGAGACAGAAAGAATTAAAGAACTTGAGTAGGAATTTGGTCAAGTATCACAAAGGAAGACCTATATTCTTTGATAAGGTCAGTGAAATCTCACCTTCCCCTGCTGGAATTAGCCATTATGCTACCCTACCTTTTTTGCCTGGAAACAGGTTGTTCATCCACAACAGTGAACATAGGAAGAATGATCACTGGGAGGAGTGCAGTGAGAAGAAATGCCATGGTGCATCTGCAGCAGCATAACTGGATGCTTTCATCTGCCTCAGCTGCAACAAAACATGTCTCTCCTGTATTGGTCGCTACAGCAGGCACAGTAAATCTCCAGTGCTTTGACTTCGCTTCCAAAGGCACACCCCCCCCCCATGTCTCCTGAAACAGACGGATTCCAACAACAACAACAACAACAGGTACATCCAGTATTCAAAAGTTTCCCAGTCTGAGCCTCGTTTGGTTAACTTTGACTGTAATCCTATACATGGTTACCTGGGATTAAGTGCTGCTAAAAACTGGGGCAGGGGGAGCTGTATAGGATTGCATTACTGGTTATAAGAAATGTAAATCTGACTCTGCAATGGTAGGAGGTCCACAGAAGTAAGTGGTTTCATTCACATTTAGGTGGGAAATAAATCACAGTGTTGTAGTAGATAAAATTTTGGAAGTGGACCAAATTCCTACTCTGCCATGAGGCTCATTTGGTGACCTTGGACCAGTCCCTCTTTCACACTATCTCATCACTATCAATCTCTCGGATCTGTTGTGAGAATACAGTAGGATAATCTTCCTGGAAATCCTTACAAAAGTTAGCCCAGGATACAAATGTGGTTATGCTTTCCTTTCCTTTTTCAATGTCCTTCTGCTGAGCTTCACAGTGGCTTTTAAACATCAGGGGTTTAATAAAACATGGTCTGAGTATTCATCAGTGTTAACCCTAACCTCCTTCTCTACCTGCCAATGTGACATAGGTGGTCAACCAATCCTAGGGATTTCTGAGAACTGAGATGTGCATGCTAATACCCAAGCCGTCCCAGATTTCTTTATAAATGTGTTTGGGAGAAATAAGAGACTCACTGGAATATCTTGAATTGGGCTCCAATGGGATTCACATGTTAGCCTCTGTTTTATCATTAGAATGAATGCTAGAGACACTGTGTCCTTGATGGTTTTAGCTTGGTGTTCTGACATTAACTCTAACCAAGGTCCTTATTTAACCAGCAGAGAGAATGACACACACAAAAACGCATGAAATCAAAGCTGCACTGAATTTAAGAACAAATGTCACCTACACAGGAAGAGCACACTCAAGATAATTGGACTAAATACAGCTGATTTTTATTTGTTTCTATGCCGTGCAAAGCTTTCTTTTTATTTTTATGGGGACACCATGCAGTAATTGTCCTTTTGCAACTGTAGCCATGACTCATAACAGTGTCTGAGTCATAATGTATTATAGTATCATTGCATCTTATTCACACTTTTTAAAGATTATCATTCAGCACTAGTGTTATTATTTTCTAAAGGGTTTGAATGAGCAGTTTACTAATTTTTAAAAAAGATATCCCTAAATGTCATGACAGCAAGCAAGTTCACTGGTTAAAACACTTGTGATAAGGAAGGAGTAGGCTGGAATTCAGTGTGGGCTACTTATTTCCTGCTCTGTAAACCTATTAGACTCCACAATGTAACATTGATTATTTTAAGTTATTACAGTGGTACCTCTGGTTACAAACTTAATTCGTTCTGGAGGTCTGTTTTTAACCTGAAACTGTTTTTAACCTGAGGTACCACTTTAGCTCATGGGGCCTCCCATTGCCACTGCGCGATTTCTGTTCTCATCCTGAGGTAAAGTTCTTAACCTGAGGTACTACTTCCAGGTTAGCGGAGTCTGTAACTCGAAGCGTTTGTAACCCGAAGTGTTTGTAACCCGAGGTACAACTGTATTATTATTATTATTATTATTATTATTATTATTATTTTGTTGTTACAATCATCTGAAGATCACAGGGAAATTTACAGTATAAAAATACAAAGAATACTTCTCCACAGTTTAAAAGGCCATAGATTGTTTAATAAGCCAAAGGCCCAGAAGAAGAGGAATGTTTTTGCCTGTTACTTAAAGATATGTAGTGAATGCTCTGCCCATCTGGCTGGGTTTCCCCATCCACTCTGGCGGCTTTCAACAAAATATTAAAAACAGAATAAAACTTCAAACATTAAAACTTCCCTAAACAGGGCTGCCTTCAGATGTCTTCTAAAAGTCGGATAGTTGTTTATTTCCTTGACATCAGATGGGAGGGTGTTCCACAGGGCGGGTTCCACTACCGAGAAGGCCCTCTGCCTGGTTCCCTGTAACCTCACTTCTCACAGTGAGGGAACCACCAGAAGGCCCTCGGCTCTGGATCTCAGTGAAAGGGCCTCTGTTGATGAAAAGTTGCAGCCACATTTTATTTATCAATGCAACAGCTTTATATTCACCTGAAACTTTCCCCCCAACATAATCTTGCCTCTTGGACCATTGCTATATTCTAATTTTCAGAATGTTTGTGATGCAGTTTTGGACATTACCAGATTCTGCACTGTTTAACGTGGTGGTGGTGAATAAGGTCTACTTTCTCACTGTGGGGAATAGCTTTCAAGTCTTTACTTCCATCTGCTTTTCATATCTGTACCCACTGTATTCTATAGTGAATCTAATGGCATACAGCAATTACTGTTTAGGTGGAATATATTTCTTGAATATTGCAGTGGTTATGTAAGGTAGTGTACCGTCTCTTCATAGTATGTGTCTTCTGAAATATCAAAGAAAAGAGCACGATTGAAGTTTGATCATGAAATGACAATTAAGATGCACTAATAGCATGCACCTGCAAGCAACAGCTTGATCAAACTGACAAATCAAGATCTATCAGAATAATGCAAAGGGTGTCCAGTTGTGTGACTTTGAAATAGGAGGAGAGGACACTGGAACCCATCTGGAAAGCTCCCTATTGGGTATTTTTTTAAAAAAAGAAAGAAAGAGAAATTGTGTTAACAACGCACAGCAAACTTTCAGAGGAGGAACAGGAATGTAACAATAGAGAAATGAACTGGTGCAGAACAAACAACATAGATAACAGACTGATGTTTCCCCAAAGGGAAAGGGAAAGAGGATTAATACATAGTTTAAACATCTTTTTGGTGCCCTTGATTGTATTGCATTTAGAAATTATGTATTAGTAGAATATGTAAAAGCAGAACACGGAGGCTGCTCATGGAGGCTGTGAGAACAGAATGGTAGACTAGATGGGCCTTTGGCTTGATCCAGCAAGACTCTTCTTTTCTTCTTAAATAAATAATAATAAAAATATTATTTATACCCCACCCATCTGGCTGGGTTTCCCATCAACTTGTAGATCAGAATCCATGCTTAGCACTTGTCTTCAGTCCATTCTCAGGGGTTGAGGTATGGTGTCATTCTTTCTTTAAAGAACACACCACATTTTTCTGTTTAAGCCATGTGTAATACCTATCTCCTCATATTTTGCAGAAATCCACTGAGCCCCCTCCCCCTTACATGAGAGGCAGAGCATCTAGGCCAGACATAGGCAAACCTGGCCCTCCAGATGTTTTGAGACTACAATTCCCATCACCCCTGTTAGCTAGGGATGATGGGAGTTGTAGTTCCAAAACATCTGGAGGGCCGAATTTGCCTATGCCTGATCTAGGCAAAGCATGCTGCTTTAAAAATAGCAAGAATAATGGGGGAGACATTAAATAATCTGTTTTCCAGATTAATTTATGTGAACACTGAGCTGCCGTAAGGGTTTCCCAGTGTGAAATTTGCACATCTTCTAACAAAACAGCAGCGTTCTGAGGACTGACAAAGAGTTCTCATCTTTATTTCTGCCTATCATACTTTCTAGTTCTCCATCAAGAATTTCAGAGTGGCCTACATGGGTAGTCTCCTGCAAAAAGAGTTACACTAGGATATATTATCTTGCCAATAACAACCTAGTTGATGAGCTAGATTTCCTTGGGCCAAGCCCAACACTACCCACCCATACCACAGTGCTGTTTGTGGGCAGATCCTGGCTTAAAATGAAATTTGGAGTACATATATTTGACTACAAGTGGTGTGCGTGTGCTGGTGTTTTAGATGACACAACTGAAATAATATATAGTCTCCATACTGCTCCACAGTTAATGCTCTTCACCACTTCTCCATGATTTATATAGTCTTGGGTAGACAGGGACAGTTACATCTTAGAACTTACATCAGAATTGCCCCTGTGGGTCGATCAAATGGCTAATATTTACTCAAACTTCACAGTGGGGTTTCTTTTTTGTTTCCATTTTGGAATTGCAGAAAACTGGGAACCATGCAAAGTTATATTGTTCAGAAAGCCCTTGCATATGATTGCTTCTGCAGCGGCATTATTTTAGGCCAACTCATTTTATTCTTAAAAAAAAAAAAATGTTCTCAGCATGGAACCCATTATGTCATGTGCTCAATCTCTTTTTAAAAGAGTCCAGTACATCATGGCCTCAAAATACTGGTCTTCTTTCTGTTTTCCTGTCAGTAGAGATCCACCCTGTGTCTAAAGACAATTTTAAATATAAGGAGTAAAGGTAAAGGGACCCCTGACCATTAGGTCCAGTCGTGGCCGACTCTGGGGTTGCGGCGCTCATCTACGTAGGTTTAACAACTCCATTTGGACATTCTGTTTTCAAGGAGGATGAGCATGTCAGGAGCGCCGTAGAAAGGCTGAGTGGGTTGTCAAGAGTGCCATTGGATATGCTGGGTATAGCATCTTAGCTGGTTGTTGCAACTCTGGCACTACAATTGGTGCTGCCTCCTGCCAGTGAAGAGCCACTCCCTTCAGGGAAGGCACAGGGGCCAATATGATAGAGAGCCAGCCTGTACATCTTTCTCTGTCACCAAGGACCAAGAGGTGACAATGCCAGCAGAAACAGACTTTGTACGCTCATCCTACTCAGAGGAGTGCTTGCTTGCCCACCCACCCAGCCCTGAGTCTTGGGGTGCCAATTGTGTGAATGAATAAGCTCTCCTGTCTGGTAGGGTGGGCACAAGGGCCGTGTTAAATGTTGGGTCTCAGATTATACCTAGTCATGGACTTGTATAACCAAACTTATATATGGGAACAGTAGTGAATCTTGGAATAAAGCTTTTAATTTTAACAGCTGAGTACCAAATCTGTGAGTGGGAGCCAGGACAGAGTACACTGGCTCCACCCCCCTTGTTATTCAACCTGTCTTCTATGAGTTGGAGGCTGACTGTGTGAAGCAGGAAGCCTCCTGTATTCATGGAAGCTCCCTTAAACCACATGGGAAGCCCCTGTGGATACAGAAGGCTGCATGCTTCAAACAGTCACTCAACAACCCATGGGAGGCAATTCGATGAATGAGGAGGTCTCCTGGTAACATGATTACTTTACCCCCAAAACACACGTGGCTATGGCTAATGTCAGAAGACTTCATGTGCTTGAATCTGCTTCCAGGTGTTGCTGGACTACAGCTCCCATCAGCCATGCTGTAGAACATCTGGAGGGCAACCCCTTGGCTACCCCTGCTTTCAGCATTAATATCATCTTGAGAGCAACGCTGGAAGGTAACTCTTCATGTTTATTTCGAGTGGTACATTCAAATACAAATACCTAAGTGGCCGAAGTTTACTTAAATTTCTATCGATTTTACCTGATGCTGAACTTCTCCTGACTGCATCTCGATATTGGGAAGTGATATGCTAAGTAATGCAATTAAGGTACAATGTTCCCTGAAGTTACAATTAACTATGACCTTTCTGTGGTTGAAAGTCACAGCACTGCCAAGAGCAGAGGGAAGGAGCTGAAATGTGGAAGACGATCCAACACCTTTAAAATTTTGACAAAAGCCTTTTAAATGCATTGGATTCTTTGGAGATGTTTTAATTAACTCTGTCTTCCATAATGGCCATTTTATTAAAGTCTTGGGCTTGGAATGATGTCAGCTGAGCTTGATCCACACGGCACATCTGTTCTCAGCCGGATTCCTTCGTGCTTGGTGTACATTTTATGGAGCCATGTAAAGGAGGTTGGATCCTATCCAAACGATGAGAAGTAAAAATCTGTTGGGTTGCCTTTGAGCTTGTCATCACTCTGTTGTGTAAATACCTCGAAAAAGTGTGTTTTGGCTATAGGTCCTGTCTAGTTATGAGCAAAGTTAATAAATTGGGGGTGTTGAAGGAGCTGGGAACGATGACACAAATCATGACATGGTAAAAGGGACTGTGTGTGTGTGTGGGGTTGTTGTTGTTGTTTAGTTGTTTAGTCGTGTCCGACTCTTCGTGACCCCATGGACCAGAGCACGCCAGGCACTCCTGTCTTCCACTGCCTCCTGCAGTTTGGTCAAACTCATGCTAGTAGCTTCGAGAACACTGTCTAACCATCTCATCCTCTGTCGTCCCCTTCTCCTTGTGCCCTCCATCTTTCCCAACATCAGGGTCTTTTCCAGGGAGTCTTCTCTTCCCTTATTGTAGTCTACAGCTGGGAGCAAAGTCTTGACATGGAGCACTAAGAGTTGTAGTAGCACTAAGCAGAATGTTCTGTCAGGGCAAGGATTTCTCCTTGTGAAATGAAACATTCTCCTACTCTCCTCTCCTGTACACCCCCTCAATCCGTTCTTGGGTCCCCATACCCCCACCTTCCAAAGCAGATGTGAGGATGGCATGAGTTGTACACAGAGGGAGGAAAGTATCAGGAATCACCTTGTGCCTAGTGCTAATTCTTGGACGTGTGCTGATAAAAGGAGCTGAGCACTGGTTCATCTCCCACAATGAGCACCACTGCTTAAACACATTTGCAGGGGGGCCAGGTTGAGATGAGTGACGGGCGGTAGCAGCAAGCAGCAGCAATACCACATCATGGCTCTGGAGGTCTCAGTGATAGAGCAGGGTGGCAGTAGTGGGACATGAGTTCCTGGACCTCAGCATGTTTTTGACAACGATTACCCTTAATTTTTTAGAAAGCTAAGGAGGCTACTAACATTGTTTCCTAACCTTGAGAAGCAAATAAGGAAATATGTTGCATCAAATATGTTCTGCAGTTGAAACAGGGATTTTCTGGGTCAGGGTTTTCCCCCCCTCCCCAGTGTTTGATAAGAGATGTCAGGTAAGATGCAGCTTAATTTCCACTCATGGCTTTAACAATCTTTTAGTATTGACATTTTGTACCCCCATGTGATATAAAGTTGTTATGATTCCTTTTCACCCAGCCAGAGTCATTGCTAATTCCTAAAGCGCAATAGTTGTTCGTTGAGTTTTTTCATTCTTTCTGTGGCTGATTGCTAGATAAGAGCAGTTTTCTAGCACAAAGCAAGCACGATTCCCATAAAACAGGTAATTATATTGATGCTTTTAAAGCACAGTGACTTAAAAGTACAAAGCCTGGGCATATTCTATTTTTATTGTAAAGTTCGACTTCCTACATCTTATTTCATAGATTTTTCTTTTTCTATTCTTTTTTTGTACTTGCAATCACTTCACCACTTTAAAACTGTAATGTAAAAAGTTTAATATGACATTTCTTAAAATCACTGCTTCCAACACTTTTTCTGTGCAATTCTTTCCTGCACTCTTGCCCAAGTATAAATTTTAAAAGAGAAAATATAATAAGTAGACCAGCCAGTGAATGGATGCCATGTTATTAATCTAAACATCTGGCCTTGCACATATTGCCAGTTCTCAAAATGATAATGAATTGGTGGCAATCAACTTGACAAAGTTTAAAGAACAGAACTTGATATTTGAGTGAATTTGGTTACATTACTTTTCGAAACAAATGGAAGGTTCAATATAGAGATTATTTTCTTTTGTCTTTGAGTTGCACAGGCCAAAAGGATTACCATATTTACTCAAATCTAATGCTCACCTTTTTTTTGGCCAAATTAAGGTGTGCATTAGATTCTATGGGACCTTTACATTCACCAGCAAACACATTTTTTGGTTTCAAACTTCTTAAAACAGGTGTGCATTAGATTCAATGAGACATTAAAGGTAAAGGTAAAGGGACCCCTGACCATTAGGTCCAGTCGTGACCGACTCTGGGATTGTGGCACTCATCTCGCTTTATTGGCCAAGGGAGCCGGCGTACAGCTTCCAGGTCATGTGGCCAGCATGACTAAGCTGCTTCTGGTGAACCAGAGCAGCACACGGAAACGCCGTTTACCTTCCCACCAGAGCGGTACCTATTTATCTACTTGAACTTTGAAGTGCTTTCGAACTGCTAGGTTGGCAGGAGCAGGGACCGAGCAACGGGAGTTCACCCCATGGTGGGGATTTGAACCACCGACCTTCTGATTGGCAAGTCCTAGGCTCTGTGGTTTAACCCACAGTGCCACCCACGTCCCTCAATGGGACATTAGACTCAAATAAATATGGTAATCCTTATAAATTAATTTATGCTACTGGTTTATTGTCTGTGTTTTGCTAATTGGAAAACTATATCTGGAGCTTTGTACAAATGGCCTTTCAAAATTCTCTACCACATTTATTTGCAGAGAAATGGTGGGGAAGGGAACAATTGCATCACATTTCTTCATGGGGGAAGAAAAATTCTCCCTCAATAGTTCCTTGGAAATGGGGCTTAGCATTATGGGTAGCAGTTGTGAGAGATTTGCAGTCAAACCTAACTGTGTATGTGAAGGAGTTAAGGACCACAGAGTTATAATTTGCTAGAGTAGGCTCTGTGATGCAATGTCCCCTCTTCTCCTGAGAGGCAGGAAGCAAGACTTGTTTCTTGTTCCTTTCTCTTTCTTTCTCTCACGCTGCATGCAACAGAGGCAGACATGCCTCAACACATCTCTCTGCCTCTGAGGTTGCCCTGGCTGTATTTTTCAACTAAGAATATTTATCTGCATTTTAACATTGCTACTAAGGACAATGCATCACTGTAAGTAAAGTCTATTTTAAACTTGCTTCGTTGTGTGATCTGTTTCTCTGCAGGAGGGGTCAAAGGAGTCAAAGTTGGCTCAGTTAGCTGGAACATATTAAACAAAGGTTTAAAAGCCTAAGCCTATGCCTATGCCTATGCTTCACTAAATCTGCTTAATGATGGGACTGAAACTCTGCTACTGGGGCTCTTTATATGCAAGCTGTGCATTTTTTAAAATAAGCACCAGTTGGTTTTCTTTTCTTTTTTTCTAACCTGCACATATAGGTCTGCAGAGAATTAAATGTAATTAATATATCCTCTTACGGAGACCTATTGGCAGTAGCATAGTTTTTCTTTTTCCTGATGTTGGGCAGTCTGGCCACCATTTTATATCCTCCATAGTGTACTGTCCCCCTAGCATCATTCTGAAGCATGGGGTGGTAGGAGGGGGTGAGGAGAAGGTAGCCACCACAAAATGGTGAAGAATATATAGAGAAGATTGAGTGGTCTTCTTTTTCTGTGAATGTAAGCTGAAGAAGAAACTCACATCTTGGAGCTTGCATGAGTTTATGACTAATTTAGATTTGAGCCAATAACCATTTTATGGGCTGTGAAAGAACCATTTAATCCTGAGAGAAAACGGCTACCAAACCTTATGTAAATGTTCTAATAAGATTCCCCACGCTGTCATTAAAGGCTATTTGGTAGGCAAACTGTTAAGTTTTTGAGGTAAAAAGGTTGCCGGATCACCTTTAGCTTGAGGTGAAGCAATACAGTTGCACATGTGGCCTGTCTGTCAAAAATCCATATAGTTACTATGTAGAAGGAAGTTATCTTTAAGGAGTGTTCTCATAAAGATAAGGGATAATGTGAGCATTTACTACATGAAGTAGCACAGTGGTGGGTTTCAATAAAAGGACAACTTTAACATTTGGTCTCAGTGCAGTGGTACTATAATATATTGCTGCAAGTGGTGAGAGCAGTAGAAATAAGATATAATTACAAAGAGCAGCTAATCTATCACACGTGGTGGCAGGATTGCTGCAATCGACTCCTTTAAAAAATACGGACTGTTGAGGAAATGTTCAACAGGAACTGAAGGGTGCTTTTTTTTTAATGAGGACATTTGACCTGAAGTTCTGCTAAACAAGGATTTATAAGATAAGACAAGCACATTGGAAATCTTTACAGCCGTGTCAAGCTGTCTGCTGATATCCCAAAATGATCAGTTTATCTCTGAGCACCAAACACATCCAACAGGTAAATAATCACTTTTGAAATAATCTGAAAATCTGGGTTTCGCACACCTTGGTGGAATGTGAACTGCAAATCAGGAAACAGTTGTCATATTTGTATTTTTTTGCTCTGATGAATTCCTTGCCATCAGCTTCTCCTCATTTCAAGACATGTTCATCCTAGATTGGGTTTTTTTATTGATAAGATTTTTTAATGAAGTTCGAGTGTTTGGTAGTGAAAAGAGTTCACTGGCCATTTAAGCTTCTGTGATTTAAATAGCTGCTTCTCTGTGAATAACGCTTTTACACAAAATTGAATAACACTTTCACATTAATGAATATGAACTGGCTAGACAGGTATTATATGGCCAGCAATTTTAATACATAAGGGCACGTAAACGAAACACTAAACCTTCGAATATTTAAGATTATAGACAGCTATACGCAATATTTTCCTTTTATTGGGAGATAATTTTCCAATTAAAGATCTCCCCTTACACTGGATTATGTGAATAGGGGGCCTGTGTTGAGAAGAGGGCTTATCCTTTCAGGTCTACGAAGGTCTATTAACTTTTCCCAGCTACATTTGAGATCCATTTGAGTTTGTTTTTTAAATCCCCCAGTCACCCAGAGCTCATTTTGGGGTAACTTGGAAAACTGTAAGTGTGAGGAGAGGAAGAAGCCCCATTTTGCAAGTGGACATCCACTTAAACTACATTGGATTTCACCCAATAGTACTTACTTCTGAGAAGACATATATAGAACTGCACTGCTAATGCTTGTGTTCAAGTCAAGATGACAAAGATTTCTTTATATGACTTTATATGAAAGTAAGCACCCTTTTAAAGGTGGTCTTCTTTAACGTACAAATGTAGTGTGTTTGATGGGGAGAAGAGTTAAGCAATACACATCTTCCCTTTTGTCTGTTTGATAACACAGAAAATATTCATCTCCTCTCCTGTATTTAAAGATTACATTATGTGAGAGCATTAAAAGCAAACAAATCAGGAATCAAAGGGTGGCATTCAGCTGAGTTTTACTCAGAATAGACCCACTGAAATTAATGGGCCTAACTCAGTTCATTAATTTCAGTAGTTTGGTTCTATCCTGAGTAAAACGTAGCTGAGTGTCCTCCTAATAATTTCTTGACAAGAGAAATTATGCATTTTTATTTCGCAAAATCTTTTTGGGACACACACACACACACACACACACACTTCTTTTACTCCAAGAAGTTATGTCCTTGTTTCCTTGTTCAAACTGGAGCCTTGGCAGTTTGAAAACTAACATGAAGTAGACATCTAATGTTTGCTTAAGCTTTTTTAAATGTCAAAATGAAAAGGTCATAATATTATGTTCAGGTTGCTGAAAATGAGAATAGGGCATTATAAGTGTAGTCGGAAACTAGTTTTCTGTACTTGCAATTTATAAAATGCACTGTAACCTTGCTACTCTGTTTGTTGCCCTTTAAATAGAAAATATCTTCCTTTCCTGCAATTTCTTGTGCTTTCCATTGCTCCTGTATTGGGCAGACAAATGTTCTGTATTGTACCTACAGATTGTACCTGTATTGTACCTGTATTGAAATACAACAAATCCTAGATTTTTAGAATGATGTGTATTATTATTATGAAGACTTTTCAGTCTAATTTGAGATCTGTTTTCCCCTGAGTACAGTTTGGATAGTGCAGACTTTACTGCAAACAAAACAATTGTCTTCTACCATTATTTAGGAACATCACCCAACCCCCAGTAATGCTCACTGCCAGGCTAGTAAATTCACAGTCTCTATACTAGTACAATAAATAAGGCAGCAGCTTTCACAGGGGAATAACTTGAAACTGCTGGCAATGGATGATAGAACATCAGGTACTGAAGAAGCTGTATCAATATGATGAGTGCAGCAGAAGAATTCCTTGCATTGTCCTTTGTTAAAAGAGGGTAAGTGTTTTTGGAGAATGGAGAAAATGATGAGACAACTTCCATGAGTACAATACTATGTGTCTGCGGCACCCAGCTTGTGCTTGGGGTTTGTGATCCTACTGTTCTCCCTACGCTTGTCTAAGCAGTAACATAACAACCCAATGGACGCGGGTGGCACTGTGGGTAAAACCTCAGCGCCTAGGACTTGCCAATCGCATGGTCGGCAGTTCGAATCCCCGTGGCGGGGTGCGCTCCCGTCGTTCGGTCCCAGCGCCTGCCAACCTAGCAGTTCGAAAGCACCTCCGGGTGCAAGTAGATAAATAGGGACCGCTTACCTGCGGGAAGGTAAACGGCGTTCCGTGTGCTGCGCTGGCTCGCCAGATGCAGCTTGTCACGCTGGCCACGTGACCCGGAAGTGTCTGCGGACAGCTCTGGCTCCCGGCCTATAGAGTGAGATGAGCGCACAACCCTAGAGTCTGGCAAGACTGACCCGTACGGGCAGGGGTACCTTTACCTTTACCTTTAACAACCCAATGCTGTAGACATGAACATACTTTTCTGTACATCTCTAAGTTCATCCCGATGGCTGCCTACTGGTTATCCTTCTATTCCCCATTTCTATTCTTCTAGATGAATAATGTCTTCTACCTGGTATTCAGAGCTATTTCTTTTAGAAAAAGAAGTGCCAGAACTCACAATTAATGGCAATGGCGCCCACTTGAGAGGTGCTGGAACTGAGTTCTGGGAAGTTCTGGCTGACAAAAAGCCTTGCATACCCCTACTGAGGCAGACTCTCCCCTACAATTTCATCAGCGATAGTGTTTAATCAAGCCTTGGGTAAAAAAGGGTAACATTTAATGTTCCACAGCTATTTAAAAGGTTAAAGGCATTGACTCTTAATAGCTTTATTATACATTAATTTTTCTGTTCTGCTGCTTGTTTTACTCAAAAGCTACAGTGACTAACACGGATAAATTTGAAGTCTGCCTACTTTCAACTCCTACTTCTCCTTGACATATTCAAATGTATAGTGGCTAAATGTTCCTGGTAATGCTTGTCCCAAGAGTGACAGATGACAAGTGCTACCACTGCCTTAGGCTGCTTGAAGTTATAAAAAGATTCCTTTTAGCTTCATCATTACAAATTCTCCTTTTATTCCAGAGAGCACCATTTGCATAGTCGATCCATCAATAAGTCAAAAGTGCCAGGCTGACACTTAAACTTGCACAGAAGTCCAATTATTGCAATTTTGTCTGAGGCAATGATATGGATTGTATAAATGATGGTGCCATAAATATTCCAATACAAGAATATAAAAGGAATATTTATTATTTATGCCATGTCCAGAGCACAAAATGGCACAATGGCTTTGAGAAGATGGGCATAGATTTGCTGTGCATTGTCCCACATCTGCAATCCACATGTCAAACAAAATGACAGAAAATGTCCACTTGATTTTAAAGGTGTTTCTCTGAAATAAGCCCTTTGTGTTGCTAAAGCACTTCCATTTTGTCCCTACACCTCCATTTAGGTTTTGTAGCTGGCAAGGGTTAGCAGCTCATGGTGCTTGTGCTGTTCTGTCAAGACAACCACCTCCCAATAGAGAGGAATGTAGCTTAGCCTAGCTCATGAATGGCTGTAGCTCAATAGCAAAGCATCTATTTTAAATGCAGAATGCCCCAGGTTAAATCCCCATTATCTTCAGACAGAGCTGAGAATGCTGCTGGTCTGAAACCCTGAAGAGCCACAACCAGTCAGTGCAGACTGTATTGAGCTAGATGGACAAATCATTTGAATCAATATAAGGCAACTTCCTATGTTTCTACTCTAATGCAGTTGGGGCAACATGTTATCACTTAGCATAGTGTTGGTCCACAACAGCTTACACCAGGCGTAGGCAAACTTGGCTCTCCAGATGTTTTGGGACTACAACTCCCATCATCCCTGACCACGGGTCCTGTTAGCTAGGGATGATGGGAGTTGTAGTCCCAAAACATCTGGAGGGCCGAGTTTGCCTATGCCTGGCTTACACCATAATAATGTTTTTGTTGCCAGTCAAAATAGGCAACAGTAACAGGATGGCAAATTGTCTGACCTGCAAGAAGGCAGGTTTTTTTTTGGTATTCTGTTTGAGAGCCTTGTCCAACTTAATGCCTTCCAGATATTTTGGACTGCAGCTCCCATCAGCTCTAGCCAAACATATCCCACAGTCAGGGGTGATGGGAGCTGAAGTTCAACACAACTAGAGGACACCGGGTTGGGGACGACTGATCCATCACAACAAAGGCTTTGGAAACAGGATCTCCAACGGGTTTGCATGAGAGAATGTGATTACTGACATTTCTGAGATACCTTGGTCCCAGCTCATTCAGGTCTTTGTCTTCTGCTCATGACTACAGGGTGCTCCCAGACTGTTACCATTTCCAAGTGGCCTTCAATCATAGATCAAGCAGTTCAGGTTGTACAATTAAATTTTGAGCTCTTGGGTAACAAACCCTCCCCTAAAAAAGAGACTTTTTTCTGGTAAGGAAAGTGTTGGGAAAATGCATTGGAAAGTGTGGGATAACTCTTGCTTGACACTAATTGTTTAACCTCTTCACACACAAATCAGGGTGAACGTTCAATAAACATTCATCAACTGTGGCACCATGGTTGTTTAAACAGTTTAGATATAGTGTTCATATCTATTGAAGTTACATCCACTTTTTGCTTGCATGCTTTTTGCTTACATGACCTTTGTTTTGTTTAAGAATTCTTCAAAATGAACCATCTCAGGATTTAAAAGGCAAGAAAGCAATGCTGCGTGTGGGCTGATACAGATGGAAAGGACGGAAACAATTTGATTTCAATTTAGATCAATAGCCATGTAAATTATACCACTTATAGTCATCAATTTTAGCATAAGTCTGTAGACATAAAAACTAATCCCAAGTAAAAAGATATATATCAAATGATAAAAGATGTTAAGTGTATAATAAAATCTATCCATGATGTCCATTTTATGGGTCTTTTTTTGTAATCAGTACTTATTACTGTAGAATAATATGAATGTATTAGCATAAATATTCTGAACATGCAGTTGGAAAAGTGTATAGATTTATATTGGAAGATGGTCAAAAGTATACTGAGGGAAAGGAGACAAATATTTCACTGCTATTGCACTCAAGTATTTCTATAGTTCTGGGGTGGGTGGAATGTAGTGGTGGATTGTGAAGCCCTGCTGGTTTACACTGGCCAGAGTGGAGGCTGAGGAGGGGGTGCAGCAGGAGATTTTCTGGGCTAAATACACATATTCTGTGGACCCACTCACAAAAAAGGACACCAGTCTGCATATCTTTTGTGTCACATGCAAATTTGTGTTCTATTTTCCATGTTGTGTGAAGGGCTCCAAAATAAATCATGGCTGCCCATACTTCCTTCAACCCCGCCCCCTCCCAAAAAACCAAACAAACCCATGAGGGAATTCTTGGGTTGTCTTTCCTGGGGCTTTAATTGCAGCATTGCCACACAGGAAAGTGGTAATTTGAAATACCACTTCTAAGATGATTTGAAGAATGAGAGGATGCATGAAAACAGCCCTTGGTCGCCTCAAAATTTAGGCAAGCATGACAAAAATTTTTTTCCTTACCTCACCATTATAATTTCACCAGGATGCATTTTCCCCCATATTAAATGTTGGAAAACAGTAGAAAAGAGATGGGACAGGTTGTTGTTTTTTTGTACAGTATTACCCAGAACAGTAACTAAATAACAGTCTAAAATGTTGGATGTGTCATCTTCTCACTGATTGCTTGACAGCTTGCAATGTGTTCCCACCTATACAGTACAAGTTGGAAATATGTTCCAGAATTAATTGCTAAACTAATATTAGCCATTAAAAAGGATAATGTCCCGAAACATTTAATGCGTTAATATAATTGCAACAAAGTAGATTTTGGTTTCTTATTAGATATTGCCTTCCAACTGATGGAACCGATGGATCGTTGACTTAGTCCAAATTGCACAATGAGCTAGGAATGCCAGAAAGGAAGACCTGGGCATCCAAATGACAAAGATATTTCACTTAACGGTTCAGTTTCAGGACAAAGAGGCCTTTCCTTTTCCACATAGAAAAATAATAAATGAAAGCAATGACTGCTCTAAGATAATTTTTGTATCAGCTGTGCCAATACTCAAAAGACTCAAGCACATTTTTGACATTTGCCTGAACATGCAAGGGTTAAAAGTATGGGGAGTGCATGTTGGGGGTGCACACAAGCCCTGTTCTCAATGTGACCATGTTTGGGAATACTTCTCAGACCTTCATGAATTAGCTGTGAAGGGGATTTCTATACATTTTCAACTGGAGGAGCTTTGAAGTCTCCATGTGACTGAGAATCCTGATAAGGATTCCTGATTCTGCAGAGGCTTCTCAGTGTGTTCAGCTGAACATGCGTAGAAACACCCTTCAGACCTTCGCAGACTCAATTCATGACAGTCTGCATGAATGGAAACTTTGAGAGTGCGGATTGTTTATATGTGCCCCCAACTCTTTTAACTCCTGTATGTTCAGATGAATGACTGAAGATGTGAGTGGCTGCTTCTTTCCGCTGCTGCCCAGAATGGTGACTGTTGTATAGTCAGCTAGAAAACATTGTTGATGAAGTTGCTGCTGGGAGACCAGTCAAATGATGACTTATGGTAAAATGGCTATGATTTCAGAGCTCAGCCAGTTGGAAGTGTCCATCCTCAAGAGCTGTGGCTAGAGAGGGGGTGTAGCTCAGGGACATTTCTAAGAGCCAATCAGAGATGGCTGAATTTTTTAATCTGT
This sequence comes from Podarcis pityusensis, assembly GCF_964106645.2. Classification (NCBI taxonomy): domain Eukaryota; kingdom Metazoa; phylum Chordata; class Lepidosauria; order Squamata; family Lacertidae; genus Podarcis; species Podarcis pityusensis. The sequence continues at coordinate 54,949,056 of NC_138031.1, read as the reverse complement.
TTATATTGTTTATACTGTGACATAATTAGTTGTACCCTGAAAGCTTTCAATAAATAAAGGGGTGAGTAAATGGGGTAGTTTGACCCTGAATTCCAAGAAACCAACTTCCTAAAACATTCCTGCTTACTAGTGCACCACATGAACAAAAATGCTTCTTAGATTGTGCTTCCTAGAATACAAAGACACAGGGCTCCCCTTGGAAGCTCCTTAGAGGTTCTTCAGGGAATAATTATATATATAAAAGATTCTCTCAGAAAAGAAAGTTCTCTTAGTATCTCAAGTACCCTCTTTGCCTCATCATATGCGGGAGAAAGTAGCATAGAGACAGGATAAAGGATATGAAGTAACCACTTGAGAAGGCAAGCTTTCTTTCTTAAAATATTGAATTTTGTCTGTGTAGTAATCATAGTTTTTAGCAAGTTGGTTTTAAATGAGGCAGAGAATGCTGCTTTAAATATTCATCCTAATGCTTGATTTCTATCTAAATCTAATTTTGGAGGATAGCTGCTTTATACAACTAGAAAATTTATGGAAATCCTTTATATAAATCAGATGATTTAGATTTTAATCCCATTACAATCAGCAGGAGTTTTTAAATCCCTAGCTGTTGTTTCTGGCTTAGTCCCTGAACCCCCAGCTAATTATCCTAAAATATAATATAAAGGTTAGAAAGTCTGAGAAAACATGTATAGGATTTTTTAAAAGTGTAATTTAGGCATATTTAAAATCAAATCATCCCTGTGGTGTTCGAAATTCATACATTTAAGTACTTCATTCTTGATCCAAAATATATTGGAGATTTGCCTTGAGGGTACTTAATGCTCCTTTGTACATAATGTCTAGATTTTCCTTCTCATCTTCTCAAAGCTTAGAGGCCTTCTTATCTTCTCTGCTTTCATCTTTTCAGACCTTGTTCACATTATGCTGTGGAACATGTTATCCCCTAGTAAACTAATGAAAGAGTATTTTAGTTTGCAACACTTTTTATGAACATGGAGAACTTCTCCCTTGCGATTCCACATTCCTCTTCTATCACAGACTATTAGTGAATGTTTTGGTATGGAATATATTAAAACTGGAAAGAAATACAACAGAGAACAAAAGTGTAGTACTGATTTTGTTATTTATCTTCGTAGTGCTGATGTAACAGAGTCAAAATCTATCTATGCTAATTTCTTGGTTACTTTTCCCCACAGATTTCAGCACTCCAGATTTAGGATCCCTTCTTCAGAGATTTTAAAGTGCTTGTTGACCTTTTGATGGGGAAACAGCCTTTCGTCCTAGTTGAGGTCATGATACATTTTTAAAAAATATTTCTATCCTGCCCTTCCAGTACATCCATATTGTTCAGGATGGCTTACAAGAACAATTAAAATACGAGCCCGTAATAAAATAGAAAATGAACAGTTAGTGTCATATCTTCTATGATGTAATGTTTTTGTGTCAGGACCACTTTTGGAACCCCCCCAAATAGCTCCTGGATAGGACTTATAGCCACATTCTCTGAGCTTCCTTTTGGCTCAACTATTTTCACCACTATCTCGTCTTTTAGATACATGGCTGTTTTGAAAAACAGAACAGCTGCTAGAAATTCATCTAATTCTCTTCTCTCTGAGCAACTCTGAACCAAATTAAATTGGAAACAACAGAGAAATATTGTACACCATTCTGAAGTTCCATAGCTCCTCTTGGGACTCATTCACACAAAACATGTTTTCTGTAAAGGGACAATTTAATTTTGCAATGATTCCCCTGACAGAATTCTTATAAAATGGACTGTAGTAAGAGTATATAGCTAGGAAGCTGTGCACCATTAATTCTAGGAAGGAAAGTAAAATATATGTTCTAGGGAATTTTACTATGTAATTTTCATAGTAATTCTCATAGTAATTTCATAGTAATTTTCACGAGATTTTCTCATGTTGTATGGGAGCCCTGTCTTGAGAATTATCATAGGAGTGATTTTTTTAAGGGTGGCAGAGTGTTTGCTTTTGAGAAAAATAAATGTTTTTATGTATAACCCTGTGCATTTGTCATCAAAATCCACTTACAGTATTTATTTGAAATAAGCTCAAATTACAAGAATAACTGCTGTATTGTAAAGAGTTGATCGAAAGCAAGCCAATGGGGCACATCAAAGGAGGCATATACCATATCTTCAATGGGCCCTGTCTCATTAAGGGCTTAAGGAAGGCATGAATTTATGCCTGGTGTACTATAAATAAGGCTTTGTTTCATGGATGTTGCTTCATTCCATGTAACAGATGACTTTCTGCAACATGTAAAGTATTTCAGTAGGCCGCCTCTCCTGGGATAGCTGCTTTAGCACAGTCCCTTACCCTAGGGCTTCTGATTCCCTCTATTCCACACTTGTTATCAAGAGTAAATCTAGGGCTGCCATACGTCCAGATTGTCCTGAACATTACCATTACATAGGCGGCACATTGTCCTGGTTCTTAGGCAAGTCAATCGAAAAAGCTCAACAATCTTGGGGGGGTTCCTAAAAAAAGCAACCCTAAATCCTAAATCCTCAGATTCCCCCAAAGTCACCTCAGGGGTGTTGGGGAGACCATCAATAAAAGGGCATAAGGATGCCCTGCTTCCCGGCTGTTGGCATGGGCAGGCTTAAGTCTGGCAACCCTGTGGCTTCCTGTGAACGATAGTGGCTGGGTCAACCCAAGATGGTGGAATTCCCTCTCTGGCCGTACCCACTGGGGCTTAGGGAGGTAGCTTGCAGGTGGCGTGGGAGTGAGGGCTGAGCTCCCTCCCATCTCAGGGGGCTGGCTAGTTCAGTCTTTTCCCTTCCTCACCTTGGGGCTTCTCCATCCAGCTTGTTCACTGTCTTTGAGACATAGCTGTCAACTGTCCCTTATTTGGCAGGACAGTCCCTTATCCCAGCACCATGTCCCGCTGCTGTCCCTTATTGATGAGGCTTCATTTGGCTGCTGGCTGGGCTTTCTGCCTTTGGCTCAGAAGGGCTCAGAGGTTGACCATACCTGTGCCCGGAAAATCCCTTATTTTGGCTGCTGATCCCTTATTTTCGAGGCTTCTGGTCCCTTATTTTCAAATCTGTAAGTTGACAGCTATGCTTTGAGAGTTTCTATATCTTCCCTGTCTCCCCACTCTTTGATCTGCCCGAGGCAATGGTGGTGAAGATTGGGGCCTATTTAAAGGGGCATGTTCTGGCAAAGAATCAGTAAACCCTGGCAGCCCAGCACACTAAACCAAAGCTGGTCAATGTGGTACCCTCCAGGTGTGGACTACCATGTCTAGAAGGGAGCAGGTTGTGGAAGATTGCTCTCAACAATGTGGATCAAGGTTTTCCCAGGGAATGCCATCTATATTAAGCTCCAGCCTGAGCTTTGAGAGCAACCAACGAAGTCCTGATCGTACTTGGCAGCGACTGAAAATAATTGTTTCGCCCCACTCATGTTTAGGTTTTCACTTTTGATTTTAGGCATCTGAAACAGGGGGTTTCCTGCTGACTACACTTTGATTGATCGCCTAAGATGTTTGTTTAGCACTGGTTATGTCAGCTGTATTTGGCAGATCTGACTGTCATGGTCTCAGTTCATGCAGGGACTCATTCTGCGGGTGAAGGTTGTTTTTTATTTCTGTTGCATGTGGAAGCTGAAACGCAGCATTGAACTTTGCCAGTGGTGATGCTTCAAGATACAAGGATCGGATATTTGTGAGACAATGCCCAATACAGTATATATATGATGAATTTGTAGTCTTATGAGTACCATTTTTAAGTGATGCTGTTGTCTACTTTTTTATTCGGTGTAAGCATTTTGCTGGTTGTATACATATATTTGAAGATCAAAAAGTGATATAATAGATATGTTTGAATGCTGTACACTTAGGCAATAGACATGACAATAATAACTTTTCAAGGACCTGGCACTGAAAAAATCAAATGAACACATTGTTGGTGCTAACTTGATTTGCCATTCCAGATAAATACATCCACATACTGAATTTCTGGCCCTGGGCAAGGAGACACTAAGTTTTTTATTTGAACAATGTTACTGATGCATTTTGAACAAAACAGAATAATGTAAAGGTATGGAAAGCACATTTACAGAAAGAACAGTGACTTTAGGGAAGCTTTTAATATCTGAAGGACTAATGTATTTTAATATTTTGTTGGAAGCTGCCCAGAGTGGCTGGGGTAACCCAGCCAGATGGGTGGGGTATAAATAATAAATTATTATTATTATTATTATTGTTGTTCTTGTTGTTGTTGTTGTTTTGTTATTGTTATTTATTATATATCATTGCAGATGTCTTACATTAAGAATTGCTTCTGAATTTTATTTGATGTCAGTCACAGATCTTAACCTGAGAAACCCCGAACAGTGATATTGACATAGACAATCCTTTGTAATAATGGGTTTCAAGAGTCTCAAACTGCTGGCCCTTCTGGAAGATGCCCTTACAGCTTTTGTCGTCATTGAACATTTTGCCTGGTTTCTAATTCTGGAGACAAGTATGATTTAGCTCTATACACACACCAGCATCACATGGCTAAATCCAAATGTTTAGCATATTCCCAGGGCTCAGTAGAGACCACGTTCTTTCATGAGTTTCTATAAACAAATGGGTTTAATGAATGTGTCAGGGAACTGCCATCGGAAGGAAGGGAAGTGAAAGGGCTCACACAGGTTGGGAGAGACTCAGCAGCTGAAGAGGGAACCAGTAGGGGGAGAGGAGCTGAGCTGAGGGAAAGGGAGCTGGAGGGATGGCTCAGAGACACTTCCAGCGAAAACAGTGGGGAGGTTTCAGGACCTCCTGTAGGGACACCCACTCCTCGCCGGAAACTGTCACGCAGAGAGTCCAGAAGACGTGTTTCCGTTAAGGAGCTTTTATGTTGGAAGCGATTCCGAAAGCAACCACTGTCGGAATCTGCCAGCGACTGACGGAGCCAGGTTTAAGGGGCTCCGTTACAGACAGAGGTTTGCAAACTTGACCAAACTCTGAGGGACTAGGATTTTACACACAAGCAGCTCATCGTCCCATCACAGCATTCCGACAGTCTTCGTGAGCAGCTTGTGCAGGAGAAGGCATCATGAGCAACCCAGCCGGAACCGGAGAAGCAGGAGCTGGAGCGGGTCCAAGCCTGGAAGAAAGGTACCGGGTGTTGGAGGTCCAGCTAGCGCTGCAGACGGCGAGGCTTGAGGAGAGGAGGGCTCAGGATGCAGACAAAAAGGGGAAAGACACCCAGCTCGTCAGAAAGGTACCAGGATTGGTGCAGAAGTTTGGGGGGGAGCCCAAAGACTATCATGGCTTTCGGACAGAGATGCAATATGCCCTCAATCTGCAGTTTGATGAATTCCCTGACGAGGAATCACGAGTGGCTTTCGTGATTGGGCATCTTGAAAAGGGGGCGAGAGACTGGGTTAGACCCCTGATGGCAGCGAATAGTGACGTCCTAAAGGACACGATGAAGTTCTTTCGCGCCATGGATCTGATGTTTTCCAGCGATATTGAACAGGGAGTGGTCCGCAGACAGTTAATGGCTTGCAAACAGGGGAGCCGATCTGTCCGTGAGTACTGGACTGAGTTCACCATGTTGATCCATAAATTGGGGTGGGATCTATCGGCGGAACCCATTCAAATGCTCTTTGAAGAAGGGCTTTCTTCGGCTGTGAAAGACGAACTTTCCCGGGCGCCCAGGGCGGAGTCTATGGACCAGCTGACCAAATCAGCGCTGACCATAGGAGCGCGCCAGGAGGCGAGAGCATTGGAGAGGCGGGAAGGGAAGGGGGAACGTTGGAAGGAGTTCCGCATTCCAGACATTCCAGAGCCAACTTTCCCGCCGGCAGAGCCGATGGAAATCGGAACAGCGCGCGCGCGCGCAGTTTCAAAGCCCAGTGAGGGGGGAAAGAAGGAGGGAAAAGGCGCCCGGAAATGCTATCTCTGCCAACAGCCAGGTCACTTTGCCAGAGTCTGCCCCCAGAGGAAGGAATGGCAAGGGATGGTAGGAGCTGTGGAGGGAAGAGAGGAAGAAATACCGAAGCAAGTAAAAGCCAACGCCTGGCTGCCACCGTCGGGGCACAGCAGCCAGGCCAAAGAGCAGTGAAAGTGCCCACGCCAGAACCTCCTAAACCCGCCCTAGTGATAGAAGTGGCGCTAGAGCTGCCAAACGGACACCCTCTAAAGATAAAGGCGCTGTTGGACTCAGGCAGCTCCTGCAATTTCATGAGCAAAGAGTTTGCAGCTGAACACCAGATACAGACGATCCCTTTAAGCAACCCCCTGCAGGTGACCACGATCGATGGCAGGGAGCTGTTGGGAGGAGAAGTCAGCTTGCAGACCGTCCCAATGATAATGAAGGTGGCAAGGCACACCGAACTGATAGCGTTTAATGTGGCCACCTTGGGAGGAGCTCCCATTATATTGGGGATGAGCTGGCTAGCGTTACATGATCCGCTGGTGGGCTGGCATCAGAGAGTGGTTTCTTTTGGTTCAGCACATTGCTTAGAACACTGCAAAGAGGGAAAGGGTTTGGCAGGGGCCCAAGCCACCCTAGCAGGGACTGAAGTAACGGAGAACGTGAAGGTACCACGACAATACGCAGATCTCCGCGACGTCTTCAGCGAAAGGGAAGCTGACCAACTACCCCCGCATAGACCCTTTGACTGTCAAATCAATTTACTCCCTGGGGCACAGCTCCCTGTAGGCAAGCTGTACGCCATGTCAGACAGAGAGATGCAGGAGCTAAGAGAGTTCATTGACAAGAACCTGAAGAGAGGGTTCATCAGAGAGTCCAGGGCGGTGGGGGGCAGCCCAGTGTTTTTTGTGGATAAAAAAAACACGAACAAGCCGAGGCTTGTGTGTGACTTCAGGGCCTTAAATGCAGTGTCAGAACCAGTGGCTTTCCCTATGCCCAGGATTGACGACATTTTGACAAGGGTCAGGAAGGGAAAGATTTTTACTAAACTGGACCTAAGGGGGGCGTACAACCTGATACGAATAAGGAAGGGGGATGAATGGAAAACCACCATGTTCACCCCTTTGGGGGCATTTGAATATTTAGTGATGCCCTTCGGCCTACAAGGAGGCTCCGCGTGCTTTCAATCGTTTATGAACCACGTCCTGGGGCCTTTGCTTTACAAGAATTGTGTGGCCTTCTTAGACGACGTGTTGGTGTATTCTGAGAATGAGGAGCAGCATGTGAGAGACGTCAGAGAAGTGTTGAGCAGGCTGCAAGCCAACTAGCTGTGGGTGAAACTGGAGAAGTGTCAGTTTCATACCAAGGAGGTGGAATTCCTGGGGTATCGCCTGTCAGACAAGGGATTGGCCATGGATCCCGGCAAGGTCCAGGCGGTACTGGAATGGAAAACACCCAAAACAAGGAAGGATGTGCAGAGGTTCCTAGGATTTGGGAACTTCTATCGTAAGTTCATCCGAAACTTTGCCCACCTGACGGCGCCCATTACGGACTGTCTCAGCAGTAAGAAGAAGTTCGTTTGGACTGAGGAGGCGGAGCGAGCATTTGAGGAACTAAAAAGGGCCTTCGCCTCGGAACAACAACTCCTGCATGTGGATTTACAAAAACCGATGAGAGTGGAAACTGACGCATCAGACAGAGCTATTGGGGCGGTGCTTCTGCAGCCAGGGAAGGAGGAGTCAGAGTGGAGACCGTGTGCCTTTTTTTCGCGAAAGCTGAACAAATCCGAGAGGAACTACACGGTGTATGACCGAGAACTACTAGCCATTCATGAGGCGTTCCGGAGATGGAGGCACCTGCTAATTGGCGCACAACATAAGGTGCAAGTGTGCACTGACCACAAGAACCTAGAGTATTGGAGGACGGCACGAGTGCTCAACCAACGGCAAGTGAGATGGGCCCAGGAGTTCTCCAAATTTAACTTTGAGATTTGTTACGTGCCAGGCCCAGAGAACATTAGGGCGGACGCTCTCTCACGCAAACCTGAATATTTGGAGGGGGAGGGAGCACCCGAAGAGAGACATGTCATTCCAGAGGACCGCTGGGTGTGTGGGGCGGCATTGGTGGGACAAAGAGAACTGGTAGAGGAAACAGAGAATGATGAATACGCCAAGAATAAGCTCAGAGGTCTTAGGGGTGAGGGAGAGGAACCAGGGGGTTTCGAGGAAAGAAATGGAGCTTTGTATTACAAAGGGGCACTGTATATCCCTGAAGGAGACTTAAGGGGGAGGGTACTCAAGCAGTTGCACGACAGCCCCACGGCGGGGCATTTTGGACAACACAAAACCATGTGGTTGGTCACCAGGGAATTTTGGTGGCCTAAGGTGAGGGAAGATGTACGGGAGTATGTAAGAGGGTGTGAGCAATGCCAGCGAGCCAAAGGGGAGAGGCGGGCACCGGCGGGGCTATTAGAACCCTTACCAACCCCAGAACGACCTTGGGAGGCAGTGTCGATAGATTTTATGACTGATCTGCCGAAGTCCAAGGGGAAAACAGCCATCATGGTGGTGGTAGACCTACTAACAAAGATGTGCCACTTTGTAGCCTGCTCGCATGCAGTCACGGCGGAAGAGACAGCGAAGTTATTTGTAGAACACATTTTTAGGTTGCACGGGGTGCCATTGAGGGTGGTCTCAGACCGAGGAAAACAATTTACTTCCAGGTTCTGGAGGAAGCTCATGAGCTTACTGCAGGTGGAGGTCAACTTTTCGACTGCCCGGCACCCTGAAACCAACGGGCAGGCGGAAAGAGCAAACGGGGTCCTCCAGCAATACCTGAGGTGTTATGTCAATGACAGAGAGAATGACTGGGTAGAAAAGTTGGCGCTGGCGGAATTTGCCTACAACAATGCCGAGAATGTGTCCACAGGGATGAGCCCCTTCTTGGCTAATTATGGGTGTCATCCCAGGGCTTTCCCAGGGGGAGAAGGGGAGAGATGGGGTGTCCCGGCAGCCGAGCATTTTGTAGAAGAAATGGAAGCAATCCATCGTCAGCTCCAACTCAACTTAGAAAGGGCGAAGGAAGAATACAAGAGGCAGGCAGACAAGAACCGAAGGGAAGGTGAAACCATAAGGGTGGGAGATAGGGTGTGGCTGTCAACCCAAGGGTTGCCGTTCAAAGGAGGTTGTAAGAAATTAAGACCCAGGAGATTGGGTCCCTTTGAGGTCATTCAACAGGTCAACCCAGTGGCTTTCAGGCTCCGGTTACCCAACCACATGAAACTGCACCCAGTATTTCACAGGTCGTTACTGTCACCGTATGAGGGGGGACGAGAAGGGATGGCCACTCGGGGACCGGTCATAGAAGAAAGGGAATGCAGCAGCCATGTGGCAGAAATCCTCGACGCCAGATGGAAGGGGGATCAGGTGGAGTATTTGGTAGCGTGGGAAGGAGAACCGGAGTCAGAAAACACTTGGGTAATGGCAGAAGATATCAATGACGAGGTATTGATAGAAACGTTCCATCAAAGGTTCCCAAGGAAACCTCAGCCTGTGGAGAGGTTCCGGAGGGAATACTTTGGGACCACCGATGAGGAGGAGGAGTTGGAAAGATTCTCGGACTCGGAAGGGGAAGGGGAGATGGACTCTGAGGAGGAGGAGTACTTCGAGACCAGGAACCGCAACAGGTGGAGAGAAGTGTTCGGGACATCGGAAGATGAAGGAAGTTCATTCCGGGGTTTTGCCTCCTCACCGCCCGTAGAGGAGGGGGCGAGAGGGGATGAAGGGGGCCCTGGAGGGGAGGTGGATGTCAGGGAACTGCCATCGGAAGGAAGGGAAGTGAAAGGGCTCACACAGGTTGGGAGAGACTCAGCAGCTGAAGAGGGAACCAGTAGGGGGAGAGGAGCTGAGCTGAGGGAAAGGGAGCTGGAGGGATGGCTCAGAGACACTTCCAGCGAAAACAGTGGGGAGGTTTCAGGACCTCCTGTAGGGACACCCACTCCTCGCCGGAAACTGTCACGCAGAGAGTCCAGAAGACGTGTTTCCGTTAAGGAGCTTTTATGTTGGAAGCGATTCCGAAAGCAACCACTGTCGGAATCTGCCAGCGACTGACGGAGCCAGGTTTAAGGGGCTCCGTTACAGACAGAGGTTTGCAAACTTGACCAAACTCTGAGGGACTAGGATTTTACACACAAGCAGCTCATCGTCCCATCACAGAATGCATACGTATATTTTCTTCCCTTCCGATTAGATGACTCATGAGCCTCGAAAAATTACTTATTAACATTTATGGCAACTTCCTTCTCTGACTAAAGGCTTTTACATTAAGAAGTCATTAACTTTAATTTCCTTTTCCATAATTAAAGGTTTATAATACCGCATCACCTAACAAGTAAAAAAGCCATGTGTCATATTAATATTGCATGATAACGATTCATTACATGATAATGATTCAAAGCATGAACACTGGAAGTCAGGGTCTCTGGAAAAAATGACTCAGTTTAATTCCTAAGCTTGCTCATTTCTTGCTGTTTCTCTGTAATTCTTGCCTGCATTTAGTACTACCTTTCTGTTGTATCCCCATGTCTGTGCCTTTTGCCTTAATTATAAAATTTGCAGGGGGGTGTCTGATAAAAGTAATCCTAAATTTCATATTTTAGTAATATAGCCCACATCAAAGAAAAATATGAAACTTCTGACTCAAGTCAATCACTCTAGTTACAATTAAATAAGAAGAAATGAGAGGCTAGGATTTGCTTTAATCATAGCCTGAATCTCTGAAAGATTGAATAATAATATACCTGAATTCTCAGTAATCGTTGATGAGAGTGGGAAAAGATCTTTATCTGCAAATTGGTCATGCATTTGGACAGGAACTGCATTTCTAAGCTTGCTTGCATCCATTTCTATGGTATTTTCTAAATCTGGAACAGCTTGAGGGAGACCATGGGGTGGTATTCAGCTGAGTTGTACTCAGAGTAGGCCTACCAAAATTAATGGACCCAAAATGATTATTTTCAGTGAACCTACCGGTACTTTGAGCAAAACCCAGCTGACTACCATTCCCATAAAGGAAGGACATGTTGCCAATTCTGAATCATCATGCCAATGTATCTTAGATCAGTGGGATGGCCTCTTTAAGAAGATAGATCTATTTACAGGAGGCCCATAAGAGCTTCCCAGCATACATGCAGAGAGTATGGTACATATCTAACCTTTGTCAGATTGTATTATATCCATTGTTCCATTATCTTCCCATTCCCATCATTGCTGATCAACTGAAATGTTTAATTACATCTTAATATGGTTATAAAATAGTTTCACCAGAAGCTTTTTATGATCAAAGGCCTGAAAAGAAACTCTTGAAGAAATAAAGCTGTAAGTAGCATCCAATTTTCCTATTACTATCAGGAGCGCTGCATTTCATATAACGAAATGCAATAATAAATTATAAAACATTGACTATTAAATTTCCTTTTCACATTCTGCATGCTTTGATATAAGGTTTTGATGTTATTTTTGTGGTGAAATATGACATTATTTGCTTGGCAAAATACACATGACTTTTCATGCTCAGCTACGTTGGAAGAAGACCAATATTTCATTTAAAGGCTATGAAATAGTTTGTGTGCATTGTAAATGGGATTTATCTCTGCCCTTCTATTTATCATGTAGAAACGGAGCATCAGTATTCAGGACTTGCCATTTCCCCTTTATTGGTTACAGAGAAACACAATGGCATTTCACTGAATTATATCCAAATGTTATATGTGAATGGAAGGCTGCTCATGCAACATGCCTTTCTCTCTCTCACCTTGAGCCCTTCTTTTCTACTATACCTGCTGAAAAGTCTCTCTTGAGAATGGAAATGGGGGTTGCACTGGAAGTGTGTGTGGAATTGCTGAAAATAGGGCAGAAGTAGCTTGCAAAATTTCAAAAGTCAGCCAATTTTGAAAATTTGAAATTCAACATTTGTCAAAATTTGACCATCAGCATTTGATGTTGTGATTCGAATTGCAGAACTGAATTTTGATACTTAAATTAAACATTCACGATTATGGTTGAACAAAATTCCATGTCAAGTTTTATCCATCGCAACATGTCAGATACTGTGAAACGCTGGCTACCAACTGTCAACTGCTGATTGCTACATGTCATATGCTGCCCAAATACTGATCGCTATTGTCAGATATCACAAAACGTAGATGCAGATGCAATTTGCAGTCAAATAACACAAATACCCATTCCATTTAGGAGTGCCACAGACATGCAACAATCAGTGATGCACATACTCCCAGCTGCTTAAAAATCATTTACCCAAGCAGGTTAAATGTGGAATTTTGTGGGATTTCCCTTTTTTGGTTGGCAATACTTATGTGGAGCCCTTTCAAACAAGTTGAAATTACATTGACCATAGACAGAAGAGGGAGAGGAGGTTGAATTTAATCCTATCTCTCTTATGCTGAATAATGCACTGGTCAGATTTTAGCTATTCTGATATACAGAGGCTTTGCAAATTCTCGTCTGGTTCTGTCAACTGAAGTGTTCATAGCTTAGCAAATTTGCACTCACAGAGAATATTCAGAGAACAACCACACAAAAGACTTTTTTTGGGGGGGTGGAATTCATTTCATTCTATTATCTATTTTATATTTGAAATATTTGCTTCTGCACTGAGTGCTAGGGGGGAAGATTTTACAGCTCCTGCATCACAGATGTTGAATGAAGGATACCTGGAAACTTTAAAATATTTTGATAATCCTATTGAGTGGCACTTGGTTAAATCCCTGCTGATAAGATATGAAGAAATCAGATATAATTTAATCCAGGATTATCTTTATACAAATGGTTTTTAATCACACAAACCTGTTTGTGTCTCAGTCCCAAAGGAAAACATGAGGCAAAACTGAAATTCAAGAAAATAGTTTAAAGCAAACAGCAACTGCACTAGCAGAGATATGCAACTGGGAACATATTATTATTTTCTTTCAGGAAAAAAAACCAACCAACCATGGTGTAGCAAAGAGGAATTGTTTGCCAGCTAGTCATGGGAAGGAAGAAATATCCACAGGACTGTCTCAAAACACACCCTTTTGTAAGCAGGCATGGTTTTTTGTTTTTTTTATAAAACACAAATGCAAATGAAGCTGATCCTTTCCTGATTGCCCCTATTTTGCATCTGAAAGAGATGTGACTATAAACCACACATGTGAAAATAATGATGGGGAGGGAAAGCCTTTCACACTTCTGTAGGAGTTTAAGCTTGGAAAACCTATGCACTAACATGAAAAAGTAAAAAACAGCTGCAATACCGCCCCCTTTCCATTTTTGCAATCATGCTAAAATGAAAGACACCACTAGGGGCGCGCCCCTGGATATGTTGATTGTGCAGCTATTTCGCAATAGAGACCGGAAATGAGCCATCGAACGCAATCACCCGGCGGTTGCGGTTAACAGCTTAGGCGGCTTCAGAGGCGGGCACCCCACAGAATTTGGCACCCGGGGGTAATGCACCCCTAGCACCCCCAGGTAAAGACGGCCATGTCACAAGGGCAGGGGCTACTTGGGGAAGGAGGAATAATTGAAAATGATCTTCCCACTTCCTCCACTGGTGTTTGGCATGAGGGCAACACTAGTCATCGCAAGTCTTCTGGAGCCATCCCAATGTTTGCTCATACACTTCCCAACCCTGACAACCATTGTCTAAACAGAGAGTGAATCTACACCAGAGCATTCTTCTTCTTCTTCTTCCTATACTGCCCTTCATTCAAAGAGCACAGTGCGGTTTACAATATAAAAACACAAAAATTCATACTAGAGTAGCACTAACCTCCCCATGAGCGTGGTTAATTAGAAAAGATTTATTGCAAAAAAAACCAACAGAGTGCATGGAGCAGTGAACACTGCTGTCCATCCATCAGTGAAGATGTTCCTACTGAGGAGGCTTCTTCCAGCGAAACCAAAAGCAGCCCAGCCTCCACTTGTGATGTGATCTGCCCTGAAGGCCGCCTATTTGACGAGAGTGGGGGCTAAGGGGGTCAGCCCCCTCCCCTTCCTCATTCCCAGACATGGAGCTTCCATCTTCGTTCCCCCTCTCTGAGCTGCAGCTGCTATGCATCTCTGTAATTTGAACTCCACTGGTCGGTTGGCAAACGGCTGTCTGTCTGCCATCAGGGCTGTTTCCAGTCTACATTCCTGAGGGTTTGGGACAGGACTCCTGATTGTACTCATCTAGTCCTGCATTTAACCCCCTCTCTTCCTGTCTGCCTTCTCCCTCTGCCTGTACTTCTTCCCTGGGAGCTGGTGTATTCATGACATTATTCCTTTTTACTTTACTGTTTAGACCGTTTACATTCCAACTCAGTACCTAGAGGTCTGCCATTATGTTTGCTTGTGTCTTTCCCCCTAAAGTCTTGTCTAAAGTTTTGTGTTGTCTTGGTTATCTAAATTATCTACACCCCCCCCGTTTCTCCTTCCCCTGCCCCTCCTACTGCTCCCATTAGGTCCTGTGGAGTGTATGGGTAGTCAAAATCTCTGCCATGTCTTAGCCAGAATTCCTGTGCCTGCTCTTCATTTACCAATCTATATATTTTTTTCTTGTATGTAAAGGAAATTCCTTCTGGGAATTCCTGTCCAAATTTAATATTGACTCTAATCAAGACATTTTGAAGCAAACGGGGAGGTATCTCTCTAAACATAGCTACAGGGTTTCCGTCCACCTCAAGTCTGTTTTCATAATTGTTCTGGACTATAGCATCCTTCAATTTCTTAGAGTTAAAACTTACCAAACAGTCTCCAGACTGTTTCTTAGCCTTTATACTGGACCCTGTAGCAACTGTCCATAGATCCTTCAACATACTCCTGTTCCTCTCCCAACCAATCCGCAATTGTCTTGGCTATGTATTTTTAAAGAACCTGTTCCCCCTCTGCCTCTTATTTGCAGAACATTAGATTTTTATCTAATCTCTAAGACTGCAAGACAATCCTCAAATTTATCCTGTCTGCCAGCTAAACCTCTCATACCCCCTTATTATCTCTTGTTACCCTCTAATTTCTTTGTTCTCTTTTTCAGTTTTCCCAAGTTTTACACAGAAATGTCCAAAGCTTCTAATTTGCTAGACATTTCTGTGACCATCTTTGTGTTCTTCCCCAATTCCGTTACAACTTTTTCATTCTGCTTTTGCATTTGTGTCAGCATCTCATTTTAAAAATCTGACAGAATATACCCTATATTTGACTTTCTTCAGATTGTTTTACTGATGTTTTAATATTCTGTAAACCGCTTTGAGATTTTTCTTAAAAATATAAAGCCGTATAGAAATTAAATACATACATACCTGGGATGCTAGGATAGGAAGCACCCACATGATCCAGCCGGTGGTGCATCAGGGGAGCATCGTTAGATCAGCAGGCACTGTACAAAGGTTGCTTGACTTGGTCCTATGATGCCTTGACAGAGTTCAGAACCAAGCTTATTCACTGAAATCACTACCCAAAAATCCTCCCATGCTAATACTTTGGGAAGTTAGGGATATAGGGAAGAATAGAGGGGCATGATGGTTGCATTGGAAGTTAGCAAGGACACCACAGGGATTTGAACCCCATCCTGGGAACCAGGAGTGCCGACCACCAGTGTCTTTTGCTTTTTTTTTTTTTAAGCAATGCAACAAGGTGAAAAGCAAAACCTGAGGGAACATTCTGCGAATGTTCTCTCAGGAAAGAAAACACCTTATGATGTTAAGATGAGCTCTTTGGAGAGACCTGTGAAGAGACCAGCAGAAAAGAAAATGAGAAAAAGGAGAGGAAAATACAAAAAAAATTGTCTTGAAAACAGACCAGTGAGTGGTGGAATGTGAACTTACCTAAAGCAGCACAGTTGAAATGCAGGTGACTCTCACCTCAGGTACAGTGAACTCTGGGAAACCTAGAATCATAGAATCATAGAATCATAGAGTTGGATGAGACCACAAGGGCCATCGAGTCCAACCCCCTGCCAAGCAGGAAACACCATCAGAGCACTCCTGACATATGGTTGTCAAGCCTCTGCTTAAAGACCTCCAAAGAAGGAGACTCCACCACACTCCTTGGCAGCAAATTCCACTGTCGAACAGCTCTTACTGTCAGGAAGTTCTTCCTAATGTTTAGGTGGAATCTTCTTTCTTGTAGTTTGGATCCATTGCTCCGTGTCCGCTTCTCTGGAGCAGCAGAAAACAACCTTTCTCCCTCCTCTATGTGACATCCTTTTATATATTTGAACATGGCTATCATATCACCCCTTAACCTCCTCTTCTCCAGGCTAAACATGCCCAGCTCCCTTAGCCGTTCCTCATAAGGCATCGTTTCCAGGCCTTTGACCATTTTGGTTGCCCTCCTCTGGACACGTTCCAGTTTGTCAGTGTCCTTCTTGAACTGTGGTGCCCAGAACTGGACACAGTACTCCAGGTGAGGTCTGACCAGAGCAGAATACAGTGGCACTATTACTTCCCTTGATCTAGATGCTATATTCCTATTGATGCAGCCCAGAATTGCATTGGCTTTTTTAGCTGCCGCGTCGCACTGTTGGCTCATGTCAAGTTTGTGGTCAACCAAGACTCCTAGATCCTTTTCACATGTACTGCTCTCAAGCCAGGTGTCACCCATCTTGTATTTGTGCCTCTCATTTTTTTTGCCCAAGTGCAATACTTTACATTTCTCCCTGTTAAAATTCATCTTGTTTGTTTTTGCCCAGTTCTCTAATCTGTCAAGGTCGTTTTGAAGTGTGATCCTGTCCTCTGGGGTGTTAGCCACCCCTCCCAGTTTGGTGTCATCTGCAAATTTGATCAGGATGCCCTTGAGTCCATCATCCAAGTCGTTGATAAAGATGTTGAATAAGACCGGGCCCAAGACAGAACCCTGTGGCACCCCACTAGTCACTCTTCTCCAGGATGAAGAGGAACCATTGATGAGCACCCTTTGGGTTCGGTCAGTCAGCCAGTTACAAATCCACTGAGTGGTAGCATAGTCAAGACCGCATTTTACCAGCTTCTTTACAAGAATATCATGGGGCACCTTGTCAAATGCCTTGCTGAAATCAAGGTAGGCTACATCCACTGCGTTCCCTTCATCTACCAGGCTTGTAATTCTGTCAAAAAACGAGATCAGGTTAGTCTGACATGACTTATTTTTCAGAAATCCATGCTGACTATTGGTGATCACAGCATTCCTTTCTAGGTGCTCAGAGACTGATTCCTTATTGATCTGCTCCAGAATCTTCCCTGGTATTGATGTCAGACTGACTGGGCGGTAATTATTTGGGTCCTT
>NC_138031.1:54238573-54331663 GCF_964106645.2 Podarcis pityusensis | reverse complement strand
GTTCCCTATGGCCCAGAAGCATGACTCGTGTCAATGAGAAGTTGGTACTTCAGTGATGTGGGTCCATCTCTATGGAACACCCTCCCATGAGAAGTTGGATAGGCTGAGTTTCAGACTCCTGGTCAATAAAGTTTTATTTCAAGAGGTCTTGCATTCTGAATGCTTCTCAGATATTTTACCGTACTTCCTTTTTTCTTTTTGGAAATTGTAAACTCTTGAGTTTTACATGTTGGAGGCTTAATTTATCTTTTAAATTTTGTATATTGCATATTTCATTGTTGTAAGCTGCTTTGAGGACTACAGGGTGAAAAATGTATACACACACAAACAAACATATATATACACATATACATATACATATCTAGATATATAAACACACACAAATTAGTAAATCTGTCTATCTATCTATATCTCTCTATCTATCATCTATCTATCTATCTATCTATCTATCTATCTATCATCTATCTATCATCTACCTATCTATCTATCAAAGGCCAGAAAGCCTGCCAAGAAAGATCTTCTGGAAGAGCAACTATCTTATGAAAGCTCTCTGGAGAATGGGACAAGACAAAACCTTTCCTCTGCTGAAAAGACAGAGTCCCTGTCCCCTCAAAGCCCTTCATCTGAAAGCAGCTCCCTTATGAAGGATCTTAGGTGGAACATGCCATTCCATGAAGGAAAACACAAAGGCTCTCTCCCGTCACCTTCTGTTGATCAGGTAAAAGCAGAATGAAGCAAAATAAAGCAATCAATTCAAGCAAAAAAGGGAACTGACCCAATTAGAGTGACCGTGGGTCCAACTTTACAGGGAACAGTCCTCTATCTCAATGTCTGTCAGAGGGCAGTCCTCTCTTTGGAACGATGTCTGATGCAAGTGCAGTTTAAGGATAAAAAGTTATAACATCAAGATGCCCTTGAAGTTTGTTTTTCATAATTTTCTCCTGGACAGCAGATAGAGCAGGCACACAGGGCACAATATCCCTTGATAGGGGAAGATCTGCACTGTATTTTTATTTGTCATTTTATTGCTTTTTATTATTTTTTAAATTTGCTGCTAATTTTATGCAAATCTGTGATTTCTTTTGTCTTAATTTTGGGCGATGCCTAATTGGTCATTTTAGAGCCTTGGACTTCTGTATTAAGCTTTAACCTTTTTGATCTCTGTGTAACTTCAGTCCACTTTAAGATACCATATGAGTCAGATCAGGGGTTTTTTCCCAATTGAGCAAGAAGAATCTGGATTAATTCTGCTAAAAGTCAATTGAGGCTTTTCTCTTCTTTTCTAGGCCGACAACTTGAATCAAAATTGGCATTGCATTGTGACTTTCACCATGATGATTGCCTTATCATCTCTAGTTTTAGATTCCGAACACCTACTGATTGGCTTTTGTTTGGTCCTCTGGACAACTTCAATTTACTGAGAGATCTATTTGAAGATGTGTTCTTCAGTTCTTTTGTTTCTTCTTCAGCAATTCATCCCTCTTCTAATTGACACTAAGCTATCTATCTATCTATTGTGCTGTTAACATGGGTGGTTTTTTTTGTTATTGTCAGTGAGATCACTTTGGAACAAATAGGTCCAGGATGAAACATGAAACATTTCATATCGTAACCCTTAGGATGCTATCTAAGGACTGATACAAAATTTTATGCCTACTCAGAGCAAGACCAAAGAATAAAAATCATAATGTAAATCTAGTAGTGTTTGAAGGCTGACTGCAGATTTCAGATTAGAATATAGTCTGAAAATGACAATGAGATTTGAGTTTGCCTTTGAACATGAAACAATGAATGGTTTTATGAATATCTACACCAACTTTCATCCAATCTTTCATTCAGTTATTAAATATTTGATAGCCAAATGCTATCCTACAGGCACCCCACAGGCTCATTAAGATACCTCTTTTTAGGCAAGCATTCCCCTGATTCTAATTCCCCAAGCAACCTTATTACTTATAAGCCAACAAGTTAGCTGAAAATATGCATAGCAAGAATCTATGTAATTTGGAGATGACTATTCAATCACACATTATATTTCAAATCTTCACCCAATTTGTGATAAAGTATCCTCATTTGTCAGGACGATACAGAATACATGCATCTTCACCAAATGTGTGGTAAAAACCTTCTGGCTACTTGGTAGGATGAGATGACCAAACTACTAGGTTACCATTATGATTAGTTATTAATATAGGCTCAGATGTAGGACAGTTTGCCCATCTCAGTGAAAACAGATTGTTTTTTCTTTAGATTTTGCTTAAAACAAAATATTTTTGTAGCTAAAAGCGCCTGTCTATTCTGTGGGATTCACTTCTCATTTCTACTTGCTTGGCACCATTCATGGGTAATAAATTACTTTAGCAAAACAGAAAAAGAACAACAAAAAACACCCCTCTTTATGTCATCCCTGGATATTACTGCTCAATGGTCCTGTCGCTTTTCCAGCAGCTTAATCCATTTATGGCTAGCGGCACCACACGTTAAGGGCTTGATCCTCTACTTGGATGCATGGGCACACATTATCCCTGCCCGATCAATGCCTAAATGTGAACTAATATCCCACCTAGACAGTCTGGATTAACAGACAGCAGGACGGAAATTGTAGATACATATATTGAAGCAATCCATCCATGGACAGACAATCCAGGTGAGACATTTTTGTGCATGCATGTATATCACTGGTGTAAAAGTCATTTCCAGTGTCCCAAGCAATCAGAATTATTCATCTTTCAGCTGCTTTCTTGCCTTCTGTTAGCCAATTTCAACTAGTAATCTAGTTCACATACATCAACAGCATTTAGATAAAAAACACAGACAAACACACACACACACACACACACACACACAGAGAGAGAGAGAGAGAGAGAGAGAGATCCCCCATTCTATAAACATAATTAAATAATTATGATTTCCGCATTCAGTGACATTTGAAGAAATATCGAATTTTCACCAAACCCATCAGAGCTAAGATAGTTGTAGGGCGATCTGGATTTGAACAAGGTTTATCCATTTTTTTTCTTTATCTGCTTTATTTAAATAGTATCTGGTTCCAGCTCAGTGATGTTGATCAGTCTTTCCTACCCTGTTATCTTCCAGATTATTTTTTTTAAACAAATACTAAAATTCCCCTCAGCCCCACTAGCATGGCTAGCGGTCAGAGATGATTGGAACAACAGCACCATAGTGCAAAACATTTGGATGGCACCATCTAGTTATGTCTGATATTTAATAGTTTATGATAACGAAATAAAGAAGAAAGGAATTGGGGAAGTGAGTCCTATCAGTGGTGACACAGGAAGCTGCCTTATATAAAATCAGACCACCAGTCCCTCCAACTCCATATTGTGTACACTAACTAGCAGTGGCTCTCCAGCATTTTAAATAGGAGATATTTCCAGCCCAACCTCAATTTGCCAGGAATTGAACCTGTGACCACCTGATGCCATGGGCTGGCTGGATGCAGAGGTGTGGAAGGAGGCACCAGTTGGGGAACCTGCGAGGGAAGAAGGCTCAGAGTCAGGGGAATTGGTGGTGGGAAACGATGAGTGGACAGGCAGAGGAGTGGGAGCCGACTGGGAGGAAGCTGAAGAGGTAACTGGGTTTAGTGAGCAGGAAGCAACTCTTGCAGAGAGTAGTCCATAGGCAAAAGCAGAGGGTGGAGGGGAAGAGGGCCAAGAGGGCCAAGAGGCAGCAATGAGTCAGGCTGGTGAGGAAGTCAGGAATCTCCCCCTCCTGCAGTGACTAGCTCCCCTCCCTTCCGGTTTCCCAGAACACATAGAGGAATGAGGAGGACAGAGCAATGAGAGACAAGATGAAGAAGCCTCAGATTGCTCCAGAGAAGGAGGAGCCTTAGAGAGCTGTGGGAAGATTGGGATCTTCAGTCTTTGCAAGTGCCTCATTGGGGCAAGACCAGCTGGGAGGAAGTACTGTGATCCCTAGGTAGGCCTAAGCCATTTTGCTTCTTTGAATATAGAGGTCGTTTCGATGGCACTTTGTGAGTTAGTGCTGTGCTGGGAAGTTTCTGCTTCTGCGCATGGGTCTGGGAATGTTCTGATCAGTTCCCATTGAGTTCATGAAACAGTGTACCTTGACCTGTTCTTAATGCATTATTGACCACATCTACGGACTGCGATTGTTATGTTCTTTCAAGTCATGCAATATCAATCACTAGTAACCATGTGTTCCCTTTCCCAACCTTTATGATTAATGCCCTTGCATTGTATTTGTGTTAACCAATCAGCAACAAGCACATATGTGGTAATGCTGTAATATTCAATAAAAGAGACTCGCCGAGACATGCTCGGTAGATGCCTCCCGTATGACACCTTGCCATTCGTCTGTCGCTTATTTCAACCCAACATCTGGTGACCCTTGACGTGCCAGATCCCTTTACGCAGCCTTGAGACTTCACTCGACTGGAAAAGTCTCAGCGCGCTACTTTGTGAGTATGGGGGGGGGGGAACTTACAAGGTTCCAAAAAGAGCATGCCAAGGAGCTGCTCCATTTAGTCAGACAGAGGGTGGCGGGTGCGCATATTTCTTTGAAAGAAACTGAACAATTGTTAAGTGAGATTGCTTGCCAGTGCCCCTGGTACCCAGAGTCAGGCTCTCTGGGAACAGAAGCTTGGCAAAAGATTGGAACAACCCTCTTCTCAGAACCGAGGGCACCGATTCATTGTCTGCTCACTTGGCAGAAGTGTGCAGATGCCGTCGCTAGGTTAGGATCTCAGGCATCTCCGGCACCTGCCCTTTTAGCCGCAGCAGACAATCCCCCACCTTACCCAAAGCTTTTGCCTCCATCGCAACCTTCCCTGCCCCCCCTATGCCTCAGCCCACATCCACCCCCCCATTCCTCCTTCCCTCCCTCCTTCGCCTGCCTCAGCCCCTGCGTGCTCTCCCACAGGAGCTGTGTGCGCTGCGCTTTTTCAAGCTAGGCAGAAAGGAATCCTCTCCTTAGAGGAAGAGGCTGGATGGGCTGGGGAAATGCCATCTGCTTTCCCTATCTCCTATACAAACCCTGGCACTGCACAACAACAGATTATGTACGAGGCGCTTCCTTATTCTATTCTGAGAGAATTAAGGAAAGCCATTACTGATTCTGGCCTAAAATCTTCTTATGTGTTAGGGATGCTGGAGGGGATCGCAAATGATTACACAATGCTACCTCAAGATTGGAAAGATCTGATGCGCATGCTTTTATCACCGGCTCAGTATGTGGTTTTTGAAAGTGAATTTAAGCATAGCGCAGTAGCCCTGGCTGATCCACAGCATTCGGCCAACCAACTCTTTGGTGCTGGTCCGTATGATAATATACCAGCCCAGGCGCAATTGACACCTTTACATTTTAGTCGCACCGCGACCTGTGTACAACGCGCCTTTTGCAAAGTCCCTGTCTCAGGGCAACCGCTGAGCCATGGTCATTTTATGGTCCGGAAATCAGCTCTGAGTGCTCACTGGAAGGACAGATCCTGAAGCTGAGGCTCCAATACTTTGGCCACTTCATGAGAAGAGAAGACTCCCTGGAAAAGACCCTGATGTTGAGAAAGATGGAGGGCACAAGGAGAAGGGGACGGCAGAGGACGAGATGGTTGGACAGTATTCTCAAAGCTACTAACATGAGTTTGACAAAATTGCGGGAGGCAGTGGAAGACAGGAATGCCTGGCATGCTCTGGTCCATGGGGGTCACGAAGAGTCGGACACGACTAAACGACTAAACAACAACAAAATCTGAGTGCTGAATTAGGGGTTGTGATTCTAACATTCAAGCATCCCCTTGCCTAGCACACTAGGAGAGAGCTGTTTTGGGGGCTCTATTTAGCTGGCAGCAGAAATATGTTTAATTAAAAATGTATTGGTCTATTGGTGATTCACCCACAAAGCTGTGTTGCAAATCCAATTCAGCAAACAGTATTGGCTTGACAGTTAATATAGCAAATGGCTCTAAAAAAGCAAAAATGGACTACGCCATGGTTGTTTCCTCCATATTAAGTATTCTGCAATTACCCATTCAGACTGAAATCAATAGGAGTAATTCTGAGTAAGTAGCTTGGAGATTGCAGCCTTAGTGTGTGCTGCATTTATACACTTCTACACTCACCCTTTCTCAGTGTGAAGTAATTTACATTTTATTTCTGCCACATGTACATACACCAAGGTAAATATCCAAGTATTGATCTTTCCCCAACTTTGTTTTTCTTTATGACAGTTTTATATTTAGTTTGTTTTTCTATCTCCACATTTCTAAGGCCAAAGTGCTGATTCCAATTAAACACTTTATACTGTAATTCTTGACATCCTGAAGAATGACTCAACATTGCAATCCTTATTATTATTATTATTATTATTATTATTATTATTATTATTATTATTATTTTATTGCAGAGGTTGAGGCTACTAGGCAAGTATATGAAACCTGTAGAGATTTGGATCCTTCTGAAAAGAATATGCATAATACAATTTTGACCTGTGGCATGGAGCAGCTCAGCAGGAAAACTCAAACTCCATTTAAGAATATTAAACTGGTTATGAATTGCACCTAATCACACTCTGACAGAATGCTGTAACCCTTCAGGGTAAGTGATGTCTCTGGTCAGTAAACAGTGCAGGTCACCTGTTCCTTTTGATGTGTAAGTAATATATACTGTAGTGCCATAGAGAAAGCTTCTCTCATCCATTCATTGGCTTTTCCTGCATAAGCCTGTAATTGAAGCCCATAGATTCCACAGAGATCTATGCAGAGTGGAGACATAGTGGCAGAGGGATAGCTTTTTTATATATAGCTCTATTGTCCATTGAAGCATGCCAGTTTTCTAATCCAACGGGATGCAAACAATCATGTCAGTAGATGGGAATTGATCAGTGGAATCGCAGCTGGGGACGAGCTGTGTGCAAAACGGTGTCAGTCAGTGTGCAAACCTTGGGAAGACTTGCCATAAGTAAGAAAGCAGAAGGGAAACTGGCTTGGGGAGAGCTAAATTGCATTGTATTGGGGCAGTTGCACTGTCAGTATATGAGATTAAAGCAATTCCTACTGTATAGATCTGTCCAGAGCCATAATCGAGGAGAAAATTCTCCAGCGAAAACAATAAAAATGGCTGTTAAACTGTAAATCTAATCAGCATCGATTGAGTGCAGCTTTGGAATTCATTTGTGCACTAAAAAATATCTGTTTTCTACTTTTTAATAGGTCTTACAATAGGACTAGGAGGGAGTAAAAATGCAATCTGCATTGATTTTTTTAAAATTAGAATCCACAGTCTCAGGTACTTCTAAAACGATGAGTCCTTTGTTTTAGGTCTTTAATTGCTTCCTATGAGAATGGTTTATAAAGATAGCGGTACCCATGTAAGTTACATGCTGTTGTTTTAGAGTACCAGGACTCTCTCACAGAAGGGTCAGATGGGCAAGAAATATGTCTCAATAAACATTGCAAAATGGATGAAGCAAGTGATCCCAAGCCATTGACAAGAGGAAAATACTCTGTATTCAACATCCAAACTTACTTTCCCCTAACCAAAACAGAGTGCAGGTCTCTCTAATCTGCCTGGATGCTTTAATGCAGCCCTCATGAAGATGAATAGAATCCTGATGCTCTGCTATCGTAACAGTAGAATTTACACACTATGACTGAAAACACCCATAAGTGTATTGTCATGGCAAGACTGTAAGGGCAAATTTGACTATCAGCAAGCAGGCATGGCTTGATTTGTTAAAGGGGCAAGTAAAGATAAACAGTCTTGTGTCCAAAATATATCACAGAACTGACTTTAGTGGGTCCAGATATACAGCCACTAAAAATGTCCCCTTAGTTCTTTGGAAAAGCAGCAGATTACTGTAAAGTCTAAAGTGCGTCTCCATAGTTACAAAGTGAAAATGATTGTTTAAACCACTGGAAAAAAGAGATAGTTCAGTAAGATTGATAAACCTATCTAACTTAGAAAGGAATCTGATTTATCTTCTAACTGAGGTTGATTTTCATGACTATAGTTGTTTTGAAGAAGCTTAGGTGCAATATCATGCTGACATTAATAGGATGGATAGTATACAAGTCTAATCAGAAATAAGCCCTACTAAGTTTAATGGGATTGTAGTATTTGTGCTTGTGGCCTATTGGTGCCAATTCAAGATAAGAACACATAATTTTCTTTGGGCAGTGGCCTTGGGTTCTTGGCTAAACACAATTAAAACTGGATGACAAATTTATTGTCTAAATATTCAGCTAATAAGTAACTAATTATGGTTTGAGATTGTAAAGCTGTAAAAGGCATTTTCTTTATTTCAATAATTCTCCTTTAGCCTTGTTGTTATTTCACCTGGGAAACGCTGCTACTTACCAGAAAATCTTGAGCATTAGTATTAAATTGCAGAGAGGCTCTGGGAATCCTTAAACACAATTCATTAGAAGTAACTTGGAAGAGAGGTTTAGCCATGGATTTATTTAATTTATCTGCATGGGGAGGGGTTTGGGAGGGAGTCATCCTAACACTCCCCAGTCTTGTGCATTTGGTTACAGGGATCACCAAACTGGCTTTTCCAGCCTGAAGGCAGGATTACTTGTGTTCTGCTCTGCTATGGACTCCCCTTGATGTCTGCTGGGAAGTTTCATCTGTTACATAATACGGTGGCTGTAATCACTTAGAAGTTATGGCGCTTTTAGTTCTCTGCTTCAGCATGAAAGTGAAATGCAGGATACATACTGGGATAAGGGAGACATGTCAGAGGCAGTTTTAGATTCACACAACTTGTCCGAAACAATGCTGTAGAACACAGCATGAGAGGCAAAAAGTGCCAATTTGAGTGTTGCACAGGGCACCACTGAAATTTGAGGACGCAAAGCCCATCACTAGACATATCCTTTCCTGCTCTAACAACCCAGGAGCAGTGGTTCCCCATTTGTGGAATGCCCTCTCTATTAAAATCTGTCAGTCTCCTTCGTTATTAACTTTTCAGATAGATATTAAATTATTTCTATTTTTCCAGGCATTTTATGACTAAAATTCCTATCCCTGGCAACACTGAAATTATTAGTTTTGAGAGTAGGCAATGGTTTCTAGGGACTCAGCTATACAGTGGTACCTCGGGTTAAGTACTTAATTCGTTCCGGAGATCCATTCTTAACCTGAAACTGTTCTTAACCTGAAGCACCATTTTAGCTAATGGGGCCTCCTGCTGCCGCTGCACCGCTGGAGCACGATTTCTGTTCTCATCCTGAAGCAAAGTTCTTAACCTGAAGCACTATTTCTGGGTTAGCGGAGTCTGTAACCTGAAGCGTATGTAACCTGAAGCGCATATAACCCGAGGTACCACTGTATTGATGGGGACGCGGGTGGCGCTGTGGGTAAAACCTCAGTGCCTAGGACTTGCTGATCGGAAGGTCGGCGGTTCGAATCCCCGCGGCGGGGTGAGTTCCCGTCGTTCGGTCCCAGCTCCTGCCCACCTAGCAGTTCGAAAGCACCCCTAAGTGCAAGTAGATAAATAGGTACCGCTTTCTAGGGGGAAGGTAAACGGCGTTTCCGTGCGCTGCGCTGGTGCTGGCTCGCCAGCTGCAGCTTCGTCACGCTGGCCACGTGACCCGGAAGTGTCCTCGGATGGGGCCGGCTCCCGGCCTCTTAAGCGAGATGAGCGCTCAACCCTAGAGTCGGACACGACTGGCCCGTACGGGCAGGGGTACCTTTACCTTTTACCACTGTATTGATAAAGAAAAAAACATTTTATATGTGTTGTATATTCAGTATAACACTGTGGCACCAGATGGCGCTGTGGAGTTCCATGCATGATTTCTCATACAAAGTTTACAACGTGTTTAACTGAAATGCTTCTTTGATGTGTTTACATCCAACCTAGGAGTTTTTAACTTCCATCGTACTGTTTTTGTATTGATATATTTGCCTTCCCTGGGTTCCTTTAGAAGAACATGTGGGATATAAATGTAGTAAATGAATACAATATTCTGCCTGCCATATGTATTGATGGCATTTAATCTCTGGTATCAGGATTGAGGAGTCAGGAAGACACTGGTTGCAGTCTTGATGCCACCCACCGCAAGTTGTCAACATTTTTTTTAAGTACATAAACATCAATGAAAATATGCTACAGAACATTTCCCAAAATGCAGCCAAATTTCTTAGTGGTTCATCCCTTCATTTAAACCTCTTTGTGCAAATAATAGCTAGAGACACATCCAGCTTTTGCTGCCGACACAAAGAAAAAAAGTCAATCTCATGTAGAGGTGTTTTTTTCCCTTCAGATTTCTGCAAGCACAAAAGATCCAGGGTCACTGCTATGCAGTTTTTTCACCAAGAAAGGGTCCCCCCCCCCCTAAAAAGAAGCCATAGAAATGAAAGTCACAGTGGGAACAAGCTAACGAATGCATATTTACTTACACTGTAATGAGAAAGCTCCAAGTCTGGTGGACTTGACTGCCCTTTTGTGGGATCCTTGGGATGTGATGTTGCTCTCCCCTGCCAGTATCTTCTCAGATACTTCTTTTAACAACACAATATGTATTAGGCAAACAAAGCAGACAATGTGCCCCCCCCCCCCAGTTTTTCTTAGCATAAACCTTCCTTTAAAATATAATATATGGTGTTATGACTATATGCATTACATGATCAACACACATCAAGTGAAATCTTATATGGAAAATAGCAAATAAAAGCACACTTCTATAAACCAGAACTTTCAAGATCTGTCATAGTCTTGTGTTGTCGAAGTAATTTGTTTGGGGGAGCGAGACGAATAGCAGGAACAGCAGCCATATATAATGAAAGGAATGATATTGTTTGCCTACTAATCATGAAGCCATTGCAATGTGCTTGGTACAATATGGCCTTAACTTGCTGCTGGACCATAAAATCCTCAAGTTGTCTACCTACCTAGTCCTCATAATGTTTTATATGAGGATGAAAGAGGCACACTGAATACCACACAGTCACATACCCTCCAACATTTCTCTGATAAAAGTAGAGATGTCCCCTCCAACATTTTTCTGATGAAAATAGGGATGCCCTAAGGAAAAGCAGGACATTCTGGGATCAAATCTTAAATCGGGACGGCTTCTGTAAATCTGGGACTGTCCCTGGAAAATGGGGACACTTGGAGGGTCTGCAGAGGCCATAACTCTTCAAAGCATTACACATGTTTAAGGTTATTGTTTGTAATGAGGCTAAGACTGCAGTCCTACCCTTCCATTCCCTGCAATTGAGCATTCTGGAGGTGGTATCCTTATTCATTCTCCCATTAGGATGAATGGGAGGGGAAATGGGGGGAGCCAATGGATGACCAATTTAAAAAAGGAAAAAGTCGCCCTCCGCTCCACACGTGTATCATACCCTACCAATGTGAGCACAACAGAGCCTTAGATTGGGTGATTTGTCTGCCTTTGATTATCACTCATTTTTTGCATTAACTCTGCATTAGTGCAATACAGAGCTTATCTCGAGTCCACTTCTTTCTTCCTTCTCTAAAATGTCACCAACTGTCAGGAGTCCAGGTTCCCTGCTTGATAACACAGTAAACGTAGGTAATTAAAAAGGAGGCTTTACTGCAAAAACAAACAGAAAGCTCCGGACAACTCAAACAAAGCCTCCGGCATCATGACTCAAGATAACCCTTCTGAAGACTGCTTCCAGCATCTACATAAGATATTGAACTTACAACCTTTACGTCTCTTGTTTTGCTTCCTATCTAGCAGCGCTCCCATTCGCCGACTCTTCTGACTTAGTGGATCAGCTCCAAACTCTTCCTGTTCAAAGAGGCTGTCTCTGAGTCTATTCGCTCCTGTTTGTGCTTCCTGAGAGCTTTGGCTACGTTCTAGCCTGCTCTCAGCTACTGTCTTATCAGCCCACCCGTCGAGGTCAGGAAGCGCCGAAGTCTGCAGCTGCCAGCTCTCCCTTGCCTCACTAACATGTAAGCTTCTCTGTTCCTGGCTGCTTTCTGCAGTTGGCTGCAAACCTTCACTTGGAGCTGGCTCATTCCTGACACCAACCATACAGGCATGTGTGCATATGAGCACACTCATGTGTAGTGCCACCCTAGATGTGAGGATATTGCACCATAACGGTCATTATTAAGTGCTAAACACACTTCCAAGGCTCACTGAAATCAATGTTTTGTTCATGTAAGAGCTGGCTACCATATGCTGTACACAGGTTGGCACTTCACAGATTTTGGAAAGCTATCTTAAATTCACTGCCCCTGAAATCTCCTGAGGTGGTGCCTTCCCTTTGCCTAACCTTTGATCACCCTTGACTTTGATGGGGTTGTGTGTTTGAAAGGCTTCCCCATTCCTCACCAGCTGTTTTTTTGTCGTGCTATCAGAGTTTGGCTACAGCTTCTCAATGTACCATAGTGAGGTGTGTGGGTGGGTGTTCCTGTCCTAAAATGCTGAAATGAATTTTCTAATATCACTCCTGGTGTTCCTGTCCTAAAATGCTGAAATGAATTTTCTAATATCACTCCTGGTGATCGTCCTTACTGTAGTCAGTTCTAATGCCAGCGCTTTCCTTTTCATATAGGCCTGTCTTAAAGAAGCAGAATTGACATGAACTCCTACCCATGTACACAAAGAAAAGCCACATGTAAAAATCAATGCTTATAAACCCCATGAACACTTGTTAAACACTTGTACTGGCATATGGGCTATATTTCTGTACATGCATGTTATATACCAATTTAAAATGAATTTGATAGCTTTGATAGCTTTCCAACAAATGGCATGTAACTTGTGTGATCTGAGAACTAGGTAGAGACAGCAGTCTGTCTTTGGCTTCACTCTGGTTGGTCTTGTTATCTTTGCCCAGGGAGTTTCCACCCTTATAAATTAATATTAAGATTTGCATTATCTAATTCGGACAACACTCAAGCTATTCAACAGAAGAGATAAAAATATACTGCTGAGAGATTTTCAAATATTAAGCAGTTTATAAATGTTTTTAAATATATAAGTGAAAATAAAATATCATGTCATAATACTGTGCAGTTTGAAATGACTGGATGCATGAAAACTGACTCCATCCCCTTGTTAAACCTTTTCACCAATACACAGGCATTCCCATTTCAGTGTGAATTAAACCAATTATACTTAACAAAATCTCCCATGGGGGTGCAGAACATTATACCCCAAGAGTGTCTCTCAGCCAGCCTGAGGCCAAATCAGCAGTCATGGCTTCCGGTCCCTTCTCTGGTCACAGCCAAGATGGTTTTGTCCTTGTTCTTCTTTTTTGTTCCCAGCACACCTTGTTCAAGACCCAAGCCTCTGCCAAAGACACTCCTCTTTCACTTCATATACACACTCTGTCACGTTGTCAGCCTCTATCTGCTCAGGCCCAAGGATTCCTTTTTGATGAAAAGTGTCACCAACACCTTTTGTCATATTAATGCCTTGGCTCATTGCTGGCTAGCTATGTGAAGCTGCCTGGGCTTGTGATCCTAAACTGAATGCAACAGCGCTTGGCTGAGTTTTAATTAACCAAACTTTGCTTATGAGTTTTCTCACATTCTAGCTCGTTACTGAATCTACAGATTATGGAGAGTCTGCCCCTCTGCCAAACTCCTAATAAGATATTAAAAGCTCTGATCATTTGTCACTCGCATGTAGGATGTTCACACATTGAAGAAGGAACTCTATATATGTTAGCAGATGGTAACAAGAGTCAGGGGCTCCTTTTTAGATATCCACACTCGGGAAACAAGTGTCTGGTGTATGGCTAGCTTAGCGGTGTGACATTGTGGCTGGGACCAGCAGTTCCTGCTTCAGTGCTTAAGTGCCCTCCACACAAATAATGCATGAATATTGCTTTTCCTTTGGATAATCTCAGATATGCTCCTAGTTGGCAAGGCTGGTGTCTTTAACTAGTTAAGAAGGCTGCAAATCAGACATGTCAATAAAGTTGGTCCATAGTTCAACTAATTTACAGTCTTGTGCCTTCGTTCCAGTGGTGTGGGGCAAATCATCTTTGCACTCATTAGGACAGTATATGAATACAAATGGAAGCAAGTAGAATACTTTGAGCATTCCTTTGAAGCAAGCTGGCTGCCTTGGCTTTCCAAAGTCAACATTGTGCTGTTATAAAACTATGAAGGAATTAATTGGCGAGGAAAGGTTTGTGCTGGTATAGTGGGAATCAGTTGGTTGGCTAATTATTTCTCTGACAAGGAAACACACTTGCTACTAAATGATCCACTATGCAGAAATGTGGGTGAAAGAGAAGAGTTCATTGAAGCTAATCAACCAGATGATTCCAAGTGAGAATGGCAAATGTTTTTCTGGGTGGAATTCAATGCTGTGCTCTGCCAATCATTCCATCTACAGAAACATTCCTGTTTGGCTGGTGGATAAATATCCCTCCCTTCCCCCTGTGCACTATTCTGGATTATTATTTTTTTACAACCCCCTAGGCCATTTTATTTTATTTTTTTACATGGAGGGAAGAAAGCCCCATTGTGCAAGCAGGAGTCCTTGTACTGGGATTCTGTTGGGTTAATCCTTTGTAGTTTATAGTTATTCTCAGTGCTTTTAGGGGTACTCTCATTCCATCTGAGGCTCAAGAAACACCGTGACAGGAAATGAAGCCGCCGTTGCGGGTAGCAATGGAACTGACGATTCACCGTGCTAGAGAAGAAACTAATATTTTTTAAAAAACTTTTAGTTTCTTCTCCCATTAAATTCACAAAATGTTTAGGGGTGTGTGTGTATCCCTGCGTCCCTCCAGAAAAAAGGAGCAGCACTGGTTATTCTAGTTCCACTATACATATGGAGGAACAGCTCAGCTGCACAAGCAGAAGATAAGGTTTCCCCCACAGACACAAATGTGAATCACACAATGGTAGCCTTATACCAAGTCAGGCTGTTGTCTCTCTAGCCCATTATAGTCTGTATAATAGTGTCTTTGCTGACAGGAAGTGACTCTCCAGAGTCTTCCATCATCCACTATTTGGTCCTTTTCACTAGACATGGAATCTGTGCTCTACAACTGTTCCATCACTAAAAGTGAGCTTTGCCCTAATTCCACAAATCTCTCTGCAGGATTTGAAGCCACCTTGCCTGTTTCCTATCTCAGTGCTAATACCTGATGAGCAAACAGGAAATTGTGTTGTCCCACGTATGTATGCTAATATTTCAACTTCATGAGTGGGATTCTTTACTTGGGTCTTTAACAGCACATTAGGGATGGGGGAAGAAATTCTATTCAGTCTGCATTTAAATGTCAATCTACCAGTGTCCAATACATCCTACTAAATATGCACTTCTCTGAATTTTGCAAGACAGTTAGTTCTCCAGACAAGTAAGCCAAGTAATGTGAACATAAACTCATAGACTAGGAAAATAATTGCATAAACCACATATATTCGTGAGAAGAACACACACAAAACACATACAGAAATGTATATATAAGAAGAAATTCTCACTAAGATCTGGTAAATTTTCATGAGGCCTATTTTTAAAAATTACAAACTGATGTGGAAATAACTGAACAAATGAGGAACTAAGAAAAACTGCAGCGGGCAGATTCACCCAGCCCATTGACATCTCCTTTCCCAGTGCCACATAAAGAGCGCTTGCTCTGCATGTGAAAAGTAGCCACATGCAGTGACACAAATGTGTAAGTGGTGCCTGCTAACAGAAATGACACACAATTCTGGGCGTTACTTTGGCAAAAGTAGCTCCTTCCCATGCCATCTGAGAACGCCCCTTCATAATATTGCAGGGATTTCCAGACAGCCTTTCTGCATATCAACCTGTCCAGAGCCTGAGATCATAATCTGAGGCTCTTTCCTGCACAGAACCTCCAAGGGAGGTCTGGAAGGTGGCAGCAAGATGATGAACTGTAGTAGTTCCCTGTCTATGGAATACTCTCTTGAATTTTGTCATCTTTCAGCACCAAGTGAACCATTTTTGTGATTTTAATAAATTTGTACATAATTATTACTGGATTTTATTCCTCCAAATAACTTCCAGACTTTGGTTGTGGGAAGCAATTTATAAATTAAATAAACTGAACCTAACTATGGGACGCAGGTGGCGCTGTGGGTTAAACCACAGAGCCTAGGGCTTGCCGATCAGAAGGTCGGTGGTTTGAATCCCCATGACGGGGTGAGCTCCCATTGCTTGGTCCCTGCTCCTGCCAACCTAGCAGTTTGAAAGCATGTCAAAGTGCAAGTAGATAAATAGGTACCGCTCCAGCAGGAAGGTAAACGGCTTTTCTGAGCACTGCTCTGGTTCGCCAGAAGCAGCTTAGTCATGCTGGCCACATGATCCAGAAGCTGTACACTGGCGTTCTCGGCTAGTAAAGCGAGATGAGCACGGCAACCCGAGTCGTCCGCGACTGAACCTAACAGTCAGGGGTCCCTTTACCTTTACCTTAACCTAACCATATGGCCTTTGGGACTTTGGCCATTGTGTCCTCTTAATGATGACAAAAGTCCCTGATATCAAACTGTTGTTTGATTTCCATGCTTGTTTCCAGAAGTATTCACGTCCAAACCTGCTGCATGTCTTATCAAAGTTCTTTCCCGGCACACATTGACTGTCTCTTCCTGTAACGTGCATCTCGTCCTGCTTGTCTTTTACCTTATTGTCTCCCATCTCTGCCATTCTCTCTGTACAACCTTCAGAGTTCTCCCCATTGATAAAAACAAAAACTCTTCCTCTGAAAGGGGTTTGCACAAGCACATTTTAAGGATCAGAAATTCTTGGTCACTTTCATATTCCCCCACCCCCATTCAGCGCATCTCTCTTGACGGTCTCCATTTTAATTTTCTCAACCTGTTATGTCTCATCTCATCCCTCTAATTCTTCTTTTCCTCCATTCAGGAAAACAGTGAGATGCTGTCAATATGCAAATGAGAAATGAAGAACCATGGAAGGGAGGAGGGGGAGAGTTGCTTTGTGTAGCTGTGCAACTCACAGAATAGGGGGAAACAGCCAATTATTCGTGGGAGGGAACTGCTTCACTATCTCCATCTCTCTCTAATCCAAGAGAGGCCATGCTACACATTCAAGGGTGGGGGGAAAGAGGCCAGTTGCCTGCTGAGAGAAGAAAATAACATGATATGGAAGTGGGAGCTTTCATTGTACTTTTTACAGTTGTATTAAGTGAATGTGACTTTGCATCAGCAAGTGCCTTCCAGCATTTGCAGAACCCCCAGTCTCTTCAGAACACAACAAATAATATAAGAAGTAGTGATGCCTCTGGACAAAGAAAAAGGAAACCAATCCCAAGTACGTTTGATGCTAAAAATAATGTCTAAATTCTAGCACATTTTAATGTAATGACTATGAGGCACTGTGGCATTGTCCGGCATTCTGTCTGAGGGCAGCAAAGGCTTAAATTGGCCTTACAGCCCCTCACTTTCCCCAGGGTCCCCTCTCCCCAACTGCATGTTTAACATGTTTAATCAGGATTTTACAATCAGGGGCAGTCCTTCAATCAATCCTTTGTTAGGCAAACCACACATTATCAAACAAACACCATATACAAATTGTGGAAAATACAAATTCAGCATAACAAGGTTTGTCCCAGTCACCCCGGCAGCGCATATGCTAAAGACTCCCCTGCCTCTATGGGACTGTGTTCAAGTCTAACAAGCGCTACCATTGTGAATGACAAGCACAGCCGCTGGCGTGGCGCATCTTTAGTAAATGAGCACACAAAGTTGAAAGTCCTTTAGTGAAACAGTAGGTATACATTTTGGTAATACCTAGGTATATATGTATTTTGTTTTTCTAGCTTGATCAAAATTATTTATTATTTCATAACAGGTAGATAGTTAAGAGCTTAGGCGGCTTCAGCAGCGGGTGCCTGGCACCCCTCAGAATTCGGCGTTGGGTGCCCCACAATCCCTGCCCCCCCCCCCCGGTAAAGACAGCCCTGCATAGAGAGAACATTGTGTCTCTAAATAGCATTGGGTCTCCTGCTTGTGGGCTTCCTATAGGCCATTGAAAGAAGAGAAGGCCTTTGGCCTGATCCATCGAGGCTCTTCTCTTGTTCCTATTTGGTCAGGTAACACTCACTAGTTAGACAGAATGCAAGGAACATTTTCCAGAGATTAAATATTTTACTTAATAGGTCAATGATATTTATTTCCCCAGGGTGTTTCCAACGAAGGGGTATTTAATGCCATTAAACCCGCAAAATTAAACAGCAAGTTTTCTTATGGGATCCTCAAAAGAAAATTATCCAAAGAGAACTTCAACAATCTTTTCTGTTCACACGCTTCAATAGCTCACTAGTTTTTGATTCAGTGTTTCAGGTGACATGAAATGGAGCTCTGTGGTGTCTCAACTTCCCTACCAAACAACTGCCACTTTTCCACACAAACTTTAAATATTATAATATAATATTAATTTGTCATATACCAGCTTGGCTGACTTTGTTTATCAGCACATAGAAAACCGGGAGGGGGGAATCCTCCCTGAATCTGATTGGCTATCAACCTAACACTTTGATTTGCTGGGAATTCTTTAGAAATATTCTTCTGCCGCTCAGGTCCAGTTTTGGATATATTGTGGCTAAAATTCCTTCTCATCTATGAAGGCTCCTGAGTTATCTCTCTCTCAGCCTGTTCTTCCTGACATGGCTGTTAGAAGTATAATCACTGAGTTCTACTTGGACACGGGACCCCTCTCACTCAACTCTGGGTTCCCTGGAAGAAAAGTGCATTATACAAATACTAATGTGCTAGGAAATTAGGACTCTTCTGTTTCTTTCTGCCTAAGCTTCTCCTGCCTTCAACTCATTTGTATGTTCCTTATTGCCTGCCACAAATTGCTTTCTTGGGTATGAATCCCACTTTACATCTTTCATCACTCAGTCACCACAAACACAGAAAATATTGACACACAAAGACCAGAACATCTTTTTTTTCTTTCTCTTTTGAACAGCAGACAGTGTGTGGAGGATTGTAGAGCATATCATTTTTTTGTTACTGACTGGAAACCCTTTAAATAATTGATATTAAATTTTGGAGGGAGAAAGAAAAATGGTTCAAGAATGCGTAACTCAAGCTAGTGCCGTGCTTAGTGTGTTGGAATAGGAGTAGAGAGACACAGAGTCAAATTGCCTCACAACCCTAAAGTTTACCACGTAACCCTGTGGCTTTCTCAGTCTAGCCTGATTCTGGAAGATGCAGTGATTAAGTTATAATCTCTCAGTCCTGCAGCCAATCTGATCACACTTGTTGTTGTTTAGTCGTTTAGTCGTGTCCCACTCTTCATGATCCCATGGACCAGAGCACGCCAGGCACTCCTGTCTTCCACTGCCTCCTGCAGTTTGGTCAAACTCATGCTGGTAGCTTCGAGAATACTGTCCAACCATCTTGTCCTCTGTCGTCCCCTTCTCCTTGTGCCCTCCATCTTTCCCAACATCAGGGTCTTTTCCAGGGAGTCTTCTCTTCTCATGAAGTGGCCAAAGTATTGGAGTCTCAGCTTCAGGATCTGTCTTTTCAGTGAGCACTCAGGGCTGATTTCTTTCAGAATGGATAGGTTTGATCTTCTTGCAGTTCATGGGACTCTCAAGAGTCTCCTCCAGCACCATAATTCAAAAACATTAATTCTTTGGCGATCAGCCTTCTTTATGGTCCAGCTCTCACTTCCATACATCATTACTGGGAACACCATAGCTTTTACTATATGGACCTTTGTTGGCAAGGTGATGTCTCTGCTTTTTAAGATGCTATCTAGGTTTGTCATTGCTTTTCTCCCAAGAAAATCTGATCACACTATTGTATACCATTTTGAAGCCAAATCAGAATGCAAAAAAAGGATAACATTCTAAAAACAGGGGGAGTGGGGGGGTCACAGAGAAAACCCTTCAAAGAAAGACTATAAAGCCTCCTTCACTGTCACCACTGCAATCCTCCAATGTCTGCATGTTTGGTGGACACTGGAAGGAGGTTTACATCCATCCATTTGTATGCAGATAGATTTTTTCCCCAATGCCCACTGAATACACTGACAAGGGACTGTGGAGCAGTGGCAGAGGGCATGGCTACCTCATCTGGCCATGCAACCCCCTCCACACATTCTGCAAATGTATGGAGAGCTCATGTGAATTCAGATCTTAAGATCCTTGAAAGTTGGGAAGAAAATAAGTGTAACTAATAGGTTTTATCAAGGTGTATTCTGAAACGCTCTACCTGCAGAAGTGTTATAATGCTAACAAAAAAAGTCTGCTATTTCTGTATTATAATCTTTGTGCCACTCAAAGCACAAATGCCCTGGGCACTTGCTCAGCACCTACCTGCTTTGCTGTCTTTAAAAAATGCTTCTCAGTGTTTTAATGCTTTGGAGGTAGTCATTTATTTGAGTTCTCTTTGAAGGTTCCAGTTAGGTCCCCATTGTATTCAGTCTTTCTCATTTATTCTGTGGCTCAAACTGAAACAGAGATGAAATAAATAATCCAAAATATCTGCATTTTGATTATCACAGTTCCAGTATGACATGTTGAGAGCTACCATGTATTGGAGTATATTTATTTATACAGTGACTCAGAAGAGCCAAAAACTGCAGAGATTAGTCACAAGCACTATTGTTGTTCAGTACAATTCTTCCTCATTTGAGGATTTCCTACTGGGCACTGTATAGCCTATCTCAGAACAGCTTTCCAAGGTTTTAATCAGTGATTGAAATAATCCCCTTCCAGAGAACTTCCGGGAAGGAAAATTGTGGAATAGTCATCAACTGCTGACAGGAGTGTCAGCAGAGATCATTATGTGGTGATTTAGATAATCACAGTATAAATCTTGGTTACCAAAACTCCCTTTGAGATAAGGGAGTTCAGGGATAATCCTCACATGCTCAGAAGAAGACATTCATCATGCCAGAGACAAAAGTTTTGGGGAGTGGAGGAACGTCTCAAGCAAGAAACATTCATCAGCACCACAAATGACATAATAGCCCTTAATTCAGGTTGACAAACTCCCTTCTTTTAACTATTAGTAAGACTGGAAGTAAATACAAATTGGATTTTCTATCTGCCAGTTAATTAGCACCCAGAGCACAGGTGGGCTGCTGAGAGCCAAAAAAGCATTTGTTAGCAGGCTAGAAAATAAATCAAAAAGCCTAAATTAATTACTTGATTTTGAAAGAATGCAACTGATAAGAAAGCTTTGAACCTGCATTGAATCTCCATCTTGTAGATGCTGTGTTTGCTGTGAAACCGAAACCGAATTCTATCTGTGTGAGAAAGAAATGCGTTCTAAGTTCCTGGAAGTGGGGACTACCAAGGGGGACAGTAATAGAACTCAACATGGCAAAAAGAACATTGAATGCTTCAGTGATTGTTGATATAATGCAAAACTCCTGGAAAAATAGCTGCCAGAATTAAGAGCTGAGAGGCGTAGAATTTTCTTTAAGTTCTCTGAGACATTGGATCAGATATACTCCAGACTAAAGAATACACAGGACCTGTTATGATGTCACATCACACATGCATCACTGTTGCTTTCCAGCACTGTTTCCGTGTTCCCACAGCAGTGACAGTGGTGGGGCGGCAGAGTAGGGGTGCATGTCCATGGTCACAGTGGACATGCACCTTTGAGACAACTACTTGTGGCAATAGGCACCTAATATGCCTTCCCATTTGGTTTTGGTTTAAAGAGTTACAGATAACTGTGGGACTAAAGCTGGCAATGTCCCATTTAAAATCAGCCATCATGTACAACAGCTCTGTCAGTGTACTGATGACGTGCTTCAGAATTCCCATACTTTCATACAACATTTAACTCTGAATTCCAGGCTGTCATATGACATTATGAGTTCAATTAATTTGTAAAATGCACCGGAAATGTCAGGCACTTGTAAATCTGTGTTAAAATGCCATTGCCATCTAACAATCCTTACTCCACTCCCAATACCTATAGTACGTTTTGGCAATGTTCGTGTCTTTGAAATGATTCTCAATACTCCTTTTTTTCCTGATCTGTAGCAATTATGTGAAAATCAAATTATATTGGTGCTATGGACTTGTTCAGTAAAGTCAGTGTTCAGGAATTTATATTGACATTGGTGACTACTAGCCATGTTGTCTCTGCTCTGCCTCCACAGTCAGAAGCAGTAATTGTGATTTATTATTTATTAAATTTATATACCAACCTTCATCTGAGGATCACAGTGTGGTTTAAGGTAAGAAACACGAAAAGACATTACATAATAACAAAGAAAACAATTAGTTCATCACCAGTTTAAAAGGCCATATGTTGTTTAATAAGCCCAAGGCCTAAGTGAAGAGGAATGTTTTTACCTGGAACCTAAAGATATATAATAAAGTGTCAGACAAGCCTCCCTTGGAAGAGCATTCCACAAACGGGGGAACCACCACACAAAAGGCCCTGTTCTTGTGTTACCACCCTCCGGACTGCTTGTGGAGGGGGCACGAAAAAAAGGGCCTCAGATGATGTTCACAAGGTCTGGGTAAGGTCATACGGGGAGAGGCAGTTCTTGTAGTATTATTATTTATTCAACTTATACACTGCCCTATACCCGGAGGTCTCAGGGTGGTTCAAAACATATAAAACCAAACCAAAAGCAATAATCCAATAACCCCCCCCCCCCAAAAAAGTCCACATTCTAAAAGGGTGTTGGGTGTTAATAAGATCAACCAAAGGCCTGGTTAAAACAGAACGTTTTTGCCTGGCGCCTAAAGGTGTATAATGAAGGCACCAGGTGAACTTCCCTGGGGAGTGCATTCCATAGATGGGGAGCCACTGCAGAAAAGGCCCATTCTCGTGTTGTGGTCCCGAGCTGTCTAATGTTTCTAAAAACCATTTGCTGGAAAAAGGGACACGACAGGGGTGTCCTCTGTCCCCTCTGTTATTTATTTCAGTCCTGGAGGTGTTTCTGAATTTGATTAGGGAGGACCGGTTGGTGCAAGGAATACAGGTCGGAGTGAAACAATACAAACTGAAAGCTTTTGCAGATGACTTGGTTTTAACATTACAGGAGCCAGAATCTAGTACAAAAAGAGCTTTAGAACTAATTCATGAGTTTGGTCGGGTGGCGGGATTTAAGTTGAATAAGCAAAAAACCAAGGTTTTGGGGAAAAATCTGACACCTTCAGAAATAGATGGGTTTCAGAAGGAGACAGAGTTAAATGTGGTTAAAAAAGTGAAATACCTAGGGGTCAATTTGTCTACTAAAAATTTGAACTTATTTAAAGATAATTATGAAAAATGTTGGTCAGAAATCAAAAAGGACTTAGAAACCTGGTCAAGACTAAAACTTTCCTTGTTGGGACGAATTGCAGCTGTAAAGATGAATGTACTGCCAAGGATGTTGTTTTTGTTTCAAACCCTACAGATCGTGGACAGAGTGGAATGTTTTGGAAAGTGGCAGAAAGATATCTCGAAGTTTGTCTGGCAGGGCAAAAAGCCCAGGATAAAATTTAAAATATTAACTGATGCAAAAGAAAGAGGGGGATTTGCCCTGCCGGACTTAAGGTTATATTATGAAGCTGCATCTTTCTGCTGGATGAAAGATTGGTTTTTACTAGAAAACGCTGATGTCCTAGATCTGGAAGGGTTCAACAATGCTTTTGGATGGCATGCATACTTGTGGTATGACAAGGCAAAAGTTCACAAAATGTTTAAAAACCATATTGTCAGAAAAGCTTTATTTATTGTCTGGACTAAATACAAGGACTTGTTAGAAAACAAGACCCCGAGGTGGTTATCACCAATAGAGGCTAAGGCCTGAAAAAGACTTAATATGGAGGTTGGTTGGCCAAAATACTGGGAGATAATAGATAAAATTGGAGATAATTGGAGGCTGCAGAGCCTAGATAAATTAAAAAACAAGGTGCAAGACTGGTTACATTATGCTCAACTTCAAGAGGTCTTTAAAATGGATAAAAAAATAGGTTTCCAGGTGGAAAAATCGAAGTTAGAGACAGAATTACTTGAACCAAAGACCAAGGTTCTTTCAAGAATGTATAACTTGCTGCTCAAATGGAATACCCTGGATGAGACAGTTAAATCAGCCATGATAAAATGGGCGCAGGATATCAGGTATAACATCATGTTTGAGGACTGGGAAAGGTTATGGACCACCGGTATGAAATTCACGGCATGTAATGCCCTGAAAGAAAATATTATGAAAATGATATATAGGTGGTACATGACCCCAGTCAAGCTTGCAAAGATATATCACCTGTCTGATAACAAATGTTGGAAATGTAAGGAGGCTGAAGGGACATTCTTTCACCTCTGGTGGACTTGCCCGAAAGTGAAGGCCTTCTGGGAAATGATTTACAATGAGCTAAAAAAGGTATTTAAGTATACCTTTCCCAAGAAACCAGAGGCCTTTCTTCTGGGCATTGTTGGCCAGAAAGTGTTAAAGAAGGATAGAACTTTCTTTATGTATGCATCTACAGCAGCAAGAATTCTTATCGCCAAACATTGGAAGACACAAGATTTACCCACGCTGGAAGAGTGGCAGATGCAATTGATGGACTATATGGAACTGGCTGAAATGACTGGCAGAATCCGAGATCTGGGAGAAGAAACAATGGAGGAGGACTGGAAAAAATTTAAGGACTATCTACAAAAACATCATAAGCTATATGAATGTTAAGAATTTGCAAGGCTGGGAAAGTCTAGCTTCAGCAATAAAATTTGATGATTTGGGAAACTAAGTTATAACTACGAAAGGACCAAAATCTAAAGTAATTTTTATGCCTATTTTAGGATAAAAGTAATTTGATAATAAGTATTTTAAATTTAAAGTATAATTATTTGAAATTACAAAAAACGCATGAAACAAGGTAACAATTTGCTGATATCTTTATTGTAAAGAATGCAGGGTGAGGGAGATGTGGGGAAGTCCGGTTGGTTATGAAAAAATGTTCTGGAAAGATGAATTTTTTTTTTATTCTCTTTTTCCTTTTTTGTTTTGTTGCTTCTGTTATTTATCTGACTATATATTTGTACCTGGAAAAAAGCAATAAAAAATATTATTAAAAAATAAAAAAATAAAAAAAATAAAAACCATTTGCTGGAAACTGCAGGGTCCCGTTAGGCTTTTCCATAGGCACGTGGTTAGCCACTGTGAGAACAGCAGGGCCAGCCTACCCATGAAGCAAGGTGAGACGACCACCTCAGACGGCAGGATCCACAGGTGCAGCAGATCTGGCCTTCTCTCATTGGCCCTGCTCCTTGAGTGTGAAGGAATTCCAGGCTGGAATGTGCTTGCTGAGATGTTGCATGAGTGTACAACAGTTAACCCCACTTGCTTTGTCTCTAAAGGCAGTGGGTGACGTCTTCTTAAAACTTAAAATAAAGCAAAATGTCATGCTTAATTCTTTTAGTAAAAAAAAGTTCTGACCAGTCGTGACCTAATGAAAATGTTCTATAGCAGAGTATTTTGGCACATCACCAAGCTCATTTTCAGAAATGAGACAAGCTTGGCTTTGGTAACACCTGCATGGGAAGCCACCTGGGAGATTCGGTAGACTGAGCTCTGGTGAGAGATAATGGCATACATATGTAAAGAAACAGCTAAACTAATCAACAGCAACCACGTTACTCAGAAGAGAAAATACAATTAGAAATCTATAAATGCTGATCACTTGTGGTAAACTTGCCAGTTCCTAAAGATTTTTCTAAATACCATTTAGGGTGTGCTACAAAAGTCAAAATTGTTAATATACAAAGTTAAGTGCAGTTGCTACTAATAATACATTCCTCGCTGGCTGTTGCTCAGCAGGACACAGCCGTATGTGCTGAAAGACCACTTCATTGCAATATCTTGAGCTGCATGAGGTAATTAATTTACAGTATCCAAGTT
The DNA here is from genome assembly GCF_964106645.2 of Podarcis pityusensis. Lineage (NCBI taxonomy): Eukaryota > Metazoa > Chordata > Lepidosauria > Squamata > Lacertidae > Podarcis > Podarcis pityusensis. The sequence goes on along the minus strand of NC_138031.1, from coordinate 54,305,883 downwards.
AATGAAATCTTTTTTGAAAGATTAGCACAGTGTGCTTTAAAATTTAAACACCACATGCAGGTTTGAAGCATGAATGGGTTTTGTCACCACATCACAAAAGCCCTCAAATGCTCCCCCCTCCAAGGAAGGGTTTGGCCATGTGCGATGTCAGCAGTGGCAATGGATTACATATGCAGATGCGTGCTATTGAAAGATAAGTTATCAAATGTTGTGATTGTGTGAAGTTGTCTTAGCTAGTACAACATTAGCTGAGAATTTATTGTGCTATACAACTTGTGAGGGAACTACTATATAACATGATGGGTTTTTGGAAGATGCCTGTGTGTGTGAATTTGTTTTATGTGTGTAGATCAGTGCACGCTTACCAACGCACAGTCTTTGCAGTAAGGCTCTGTTCTGATGGCATAAGTAGTCACTATGAACCGGTAGATTCTTATCTGCTGCAGCCTTCATCCACCTTCACAGCTGTTGTAATATGCCACTTGTTCTCCCATTGTGGACTTTTGGATCATTCTTTGTCTAGCTCCTTCCCTTTGCCTTTACCGCCTTGGGTGACCCTGCTGGGAATACAAAATTCCTGATGGCTTTGCTCACAAGGGTCATTGGAATGTGCAAGTCCACTCACCATGACAAGGTGATGATCCAGCGAGTAGCATAACATGATAAGAGTTTGCTGGATCAGGTCAAAGGGCCATCTTGTCTACTAAGATGCTCTCAGGTGGCCAACCAGATTCCCATGAGAAGTTTGTAAGCAGGACCTGAGCCCAGCAGCACTCTCCTAAGGTTCCCAGCAACTGGTTTTCCAAGGCATATTGCCTCTGGCAGTGGAGATAGAGCATAGCCATTGTGCCTGGTAGCAACTCTCAGTCTTATCCTTCATTAATCTATCAAATCCTCTTTTAAAGTAAACCAAGTTCTAATGTTCAAGTTGAACTAGCTCCTCAACTTAGCTATGCACTGAGTGAAGAAGAAGAAGAAGAAGAAGAAGAAGAAGAAGAAGAAGAAGAGGAGGAGGAGGAGGAGGAGGAGGAGGAGTTTGGATTTGATATCCCTCTTTATCATTACCCGAAGGAGTCTCAAAGTGTCTAACATTCCCCTTTCCCTTCCTCCCCCACAACAAACACTCTGTGAGGTGAGTGGGGCTGAGAGACTTCAAAGAAGTGTGACTAGCCCAAGGTCACCCAGCAGCTGCATGTGGAGGAGTGGAGACGCGAACCCGGTTCACCAGATTACGAGTCCACCGCTCTTAACCACTACACCACGAAGTACTTCCTTTGTCATCCTGAATCTTCTAACATTCAGTTTCATTGGATGGCCCTGAGTTTTAGCATTATGGGAGGGGAGGAAAAACTTTTCTCTATCCACTTTTTGCACACCTTTGTCAGATCCGCTCCCCTGTAACAGAGCCAGTCAATCTTTAGACTCCTTAGAGGAGGTCCTGCTGGTTGTGCCGCAGCTGGAAGATTTTCATCTAGTGACAGCACAGAAGCAGCCTTTGTTCTTTTTTTTCTTTTTTTGCAGTGGGCCTTTTCCAATCATCTTAGAACACCCTCCCTTATCCAGTCTGAGAAACACCAGTAGTTAGATGCCCATTAAAAATGTATCTGTTGGTTCAGGCATTTCTCAGTTGTTATATTTTTATTGCCCTGCTCAATAATTTGTTTTAGTATTTTGATTCTGGATTTTCCTTGACAGAATATATTTTCATTTTATTTACAGTATTTTATTTAATAAAACTTAGACACCATTTGATTAAAAAGTAAAACACCTCAAATGGTTTATTTGTCCATCCCTCCCTTGTTCTCTTCGAATGGCAATGGCGCCCATCTGAGAGGTGCCAGAACTGAGTTCCGGTGAATTCCTCCTGAAAAAAAGCCTTTGTTTTTGTTTACTTTGTAAGCTGTTTAGATATTTTCTTATATTAGAGCAATTAAGCAATCTATGAATTAATTAAATACATACATACATATTTGGATTGATTCACATGACTATTTGAGGAAAGACTTTAGATCAGTGGTAGAGCACATGCTTTGAATGTAGAATGCCCCAAGTTCAATTAGCATAATCTCTAAGGAGGGCTGGGAAAGGCTCCTATTTGAAACCACAGAGAGTCACTGGCAGACAGTGTCAACAGTACTGAGCTAGATGAGCCAGTGATTTGGTAGAAGGCTAGTTTAGAAGTCAAACCATAACCTGGATTTTGGATGGTCCAAATCTGTCGCCAGCACAGACAACCATGTTGCACACTACTTCAGATTACCCTAATGCAGACTGAAATATGGTTTTATACAATAAAGATTTTTACTCATGATAAAAAAAATAGGTTGCGGTATGGGTTAGGGAACCTCAAAAATAGTATTGTGAGATAGTAACATTTATAAAGACTTGCTATTTTTCACTTATTCAAGCCTCTAAGGGCTAACTGGGGATAGAGGGTGAGGAAGATCAGCTCTTATTAAGAATGAACATTGCCAATTGGCCCTTGTGACTAAAGTGCTTTAAAAGCTCTTGCACAATTTTGTAGGGTGGGTTGTTTTTTGGGAGGGTTCTTCTTCATCACTCTCATAAAAAAAAATCAAGTAGTTATGTGGCTAGATGTTTTATCTATTTTAATTAAATGAAGAAATTCATATCAAAACAACCAAAATTCAGAAGTGATCAGCTTTGTTAGACAGTTTAAAATCAAATTTTAAGGACTTTTCAAGTTAATTCTGAATGTTGTGAGTGCATGCTCACACACACAAATATAGTTGTTGATTTATTGGGATGGTACTTACTGGTGTAGAGTACCATCTTTTTTTGCTGTACATGACACCGATTTTGTGCTGGCAACCATGACTCTTTTATTTTATCATATCAAGAAAGCACTAAACAATTGTATGTGCGATGGGAGACTGGAACAGAGATATAACCATCTATGAACTTTCCACCCTTTTTCTTTCATGGAACTCAACAATATACATGTGGTTCCCAGGTAATCATCTATACAGGCACTGACTTGGCCCAAACCTGGTTAGCTTCAGCAAGGTGGTAGCCTAATCTGTCTTCATGACATATTCTGGAGTAGTTGTTGTATGTTATTTTGTTGTTCATTTTGGTTCTGAGAATTGGGACATTATTGCCAGTAAAAACCTGCCTGAGATGGAAGTGAATGGCACTTGTTTCCATATAAGAATGGTTAGAAGCAGGTGTTGGGCTGGTAACTTCCTAAGGCCACATCATGAGTCAATGATAGAGGTTGGATTTGACCCAGTCTCTTAGCCCCTGGACCATAGTCACCCTTGTTTCTCTTTTTTTGCACTCTCTTCCCTTTAAGTTTAGCAAGGGAATTGATCCCAATAAACAGGAATAATAAATTAATATGATGGTTATGATGAATTTTTGAAAGAGAAAATCATGTCTTCAAATTATTCATTGTGCTTGTCAGGGTCACTGCAGAGCACTTGTTGCAGAATTCAAAGGAGTTTCTTGAAATACAAGTAAACAATACCACGGCCAAGATTGGTAGCTTAATGATGAATAGAAGAAAAAAACTCATGACAGAGTTGAAATGAAGCAAGTTAGGAGATGCAATGTGCTCCCAGAGAGGTCTTGCTCCACAAATCACTGTCTACACCATTGCTGTCCAATCCAAGCCCAGATGCTGCATGCATACCAAGTGTCAGAGGATGGAGCCTGTACTCAGGTAGGATGTCAGCAGCAGAGGATGGATGGATGCAAACTGGCCAGTGAAGTGTCACAGATAACAAGCACAGAGAGACTGTTAAGGTCAGCTGGAAGAAGCAGACAGTACACAGGTAGCAGGTGTTAGACAGATGGCTATGCTCTTCAGAGAAAACAAAGCACCAAAATGAGATTGCTATTTTTGTCTGTGAATGCAGATCCACAAAAGGGCTTTTGCTGTCATCTAATGTACAGATTTCTATTACCTATTATAGGTCAGATGTGCATGAATGTATTGTATTCGTATTGAAGTTATTCAATAATGAATATTCAATATTAAATGAATGTATTCGTATTGAAGGTAGTTGCAATCCGAATGGCAATTGCAGATTAAATATTTGCTCAAAATTGGTGCAATAAAAGCATGAATAAAACAACAATTCAAACAAACAAACAAAGAAAACTTTAAGGAAAAAAGGTGGAAAGCTCAATAATAAAACAACTTCATATGCCATCTTTTTTATTCTTCTTGTAGGCAAAAATCTGCAATAAACTGCTGGGCAGGAGTGTTTGTGTGTGCGTGTTTGTGTGTACACAACTATTTTGGTCCAACTGAGTTGTTGTTGAGTAGAAAAAGGAGGTATGTATCCTCAAGGCTGTGGATACGGTTCAACATTTTCATCCAACTGCAAGATAGGTGGGAAGGGACATAATACAGAGATCACATAGATGCTTTGTGTATAGAAGAGCCTCTGTGCACTCAGTTCTGACCTTACAAGGAAACCATGCACAAAAAGTCCCTGCTTCCATATGGGTGTTTCCCTTTGCATGTGAGACACTTGTTTCTAGTTAAAAATCAACAAAGACCTTTTTCCCCTCAATGAAACTGAAAGCAGCAGCTGCTTGAATAGTCAACCTGGCAGCCTGTTGCAGATATGAGTTTTTTGGTTCAGCTGTCATATATTGACCCAGAAACATCTTGAATATTATTTAAAAAAATAAAAAATGCATGAACATTCATACTTTCAAAACTAATGTAAACACCACTTCCTTGTGCATTGTTCTAATGTTGTTTATCCATGTATAATTCCTCTTTACATATCATTCTTTCCAGCTAACATAGTTTGGGCAGCGTTAGTGTAATAAAATATTTGGGAGATGTAAGGGTGGGAAATGAATTTGATTTTGTTGGCATTTTAATGAGAAGCTACCCAATTCATACTCATACTTCTCCAACTAAGACGTGACCCAAAACACAATTATGCATCAAAATCCACACTTACTCAAATTGTGTGATGCAGTTCTCCAAACAAAAAGTATGTACGTAATGCTAATTTAGGGATCCCATGAGCACCACTGCATACTATGCCAATCCTTGGCCAATGCGCTAATACTAACTGGTCCCCCAAATCAGGATTTGAATTTTCTCAGCAGCAATGAAATAAGAAGGAGCAGAGCCTAAACAGTTGTAACCACAGACTCAAAAAAGTGATTTAAATGATTCCACTGATTTATTGGGTGCACAGAGCTTGATGGTATTATGAAACGTAAGAGGGGAAATTGCATATGAAAATAAAGCATCTTAAGGCAATACTATATAAATTGCACAAACTAATTAATTGTTTAATGATATGAAGTAATAAATAACACTGACAAAGCAAGCTAACAGAGCATCAGAGAGAAGTAAGGGAGTAAATTGGGCCCCTGCTGCATCAATGGTTCTCAGGATAGGGAACCTTGGCACACTCCACCACTGGCTTCCAAAATATGTTCTACTTTCTCTTTTGTTTTGTCTTCATGGATGCTTTCCTGCTCCTCTTATCATCAGGATCACAACATCTCAACCAACGGCAAAACCTAGCATGAAGTTCCAAGCAGTTTACACAGAAATTACACAGAGATGGCAACTAGCCACCCATTTTAATCCTTCATGGCTGCTCTAGGTAAAAGGTAAAGGTAAAGGACCCCTGGACAGTTAAGTCCAGTCAAAGGCGACTATGGGGTTGCAGTGCTCATCTCGCTTTCAGGCCGAGGGAGCCAGTGTTTGTCCACAGACAGCTTTCCGGGTCATGTGGCCAGCATGACTAAACTGCTTCTGGCACAATGAAACACCATGACAGAAACCAAAGCACATGGCAACGTCATTTATCATGGCTGCTCTGCTGTGCTAGAAACCTACCAGAACTGCTTGGTATGAAGGCCTAACAGAGCCCAGATTAACACAGAGAATAAAAATGCATTTATTAGGCTAAACTGTGCATTAAATGCATATATTAGTGAAAATCACACAAAAATGCATTCTGTTAAGGACACTTGAAAAAATCCAACTTTCCATTTTCACAGGGATTGGGAATGGTTCTGACATATACTTTACAGTACACATGCCTTATATATCATTTCCTTCTTATAGGGAACAAATTCACCTCAAAAACCCATTAAACACTGGGAAAAAATGTGGTTATAGATCTGTTTTGAGCTAGCAAATCTTTCACTATGCCATCTGCCATTTTAAGAGTGGTTCACTATGTAAATGTAGGTATGGAAAGTACATTTATTTAACAGCATTTTGTGTAACATGGCATCTGGATATAGAAACTAGCTAAATGGTTTCTTTTTATTGCAAGAAAATATGTGGGGAAGGGAAAAACTAGAAAGGAATAAAAAGGAACCGGCACAAAAGCAGACAAGCTGGCCATGGCATTGTGGACAAATACATGCTTGGGACTATAAAACAAGTCCAGAGCTTCTGCAAAAATAATTATAGGTGACATTTTAAGTTTACAGGATGTGACCAAGGACACCAATGAATTTTAAATGAAAGGATCGAGAATTCTTTAGAAATGACCGTCAAAGATATAGCAGCCGGAAAATTGTTCATTGTTAGTTGCTTTTAATAGTATCTTGGAAAGGTCAAAAATCAATCAGTTTGTTACATGAAATAATCTGAAGTGGAGTTTCATATTATAAGGCAAGCTCCATTGTAAGGAATGACACAGTTTGGGGCAAGGCAGTTAAACAATTGGGATGATCCAGAAGGAAACAAGTACTGAGTTGAAGTCAATGACATTATATAAAGGTGAAAAAATTATGCCTGAAGAAAGGTTTAAACCATTTGGTCACTGTAAGGTTTCGGAGCATATTTACTTGTTAACTTGTTTTCTTGCTGTTCTTTCTCTAGATCACAAAAAGACTCCCTGTGCCATTGTCCCATTGGTCAAGATCCTAGGCTTCAGTATTCGTTTCCAGAAAGAGAATGGTCCTATTTGGGCATGTTAACCCTCCTTCACACATGGAGACTCTCAACAGAAGACTGAAAATAGGAACACCAGCAATATCAAGATGTTAATAGTTTTTAATGTCCACTGCTTCTTTTAAAATAAAATAATATTATTGAATTTAGAAAAATATAAATAGATATATATATTTTGCAAGTGCATTTGTGTATTCAAAAATCTCAGACTTGCGCATCATGGACAGGTGAGAATGTGTATGAAAAGAGATAATGAAACTGTGGCAAGGCTGGTAAAGTGTGTTCTGTTGCCCACGGAAAGCTGTGAGGAGGCTGTAAATTAAGTAACAACTTTCGTGATGGCTTGCAAACTAAATTTTAATATTCCAACAAAATAAATAAACATATACCAAAAAATAGAGTTTTGCTGGTATAAGGGGGGAAAAGGTTTATACTGCATCAGAAATGTAGAAAGTGTGATAAAATTTAAGGCCCAATTGAAGAGGCAATCCCTCTTTTACAGACAACCAAGTGATCATAGATTAAACCATAGCACGTCTCCTAATCAACAGGCCTTTCACCCAACATCAAACTGACACTGGCTTGATTTCATGCTCTGTATATTCTTTACGACAGTAGGTAAGAGGAAGAATTAGGAGCAGGGGCATGTATCAAAATATGTCAGAGGTTAGAGTTCCTTCAATAAACACCTAGCAGTTCCCATTAATGTCACTTGAAAGACATTTGTGCACAAAAGTATATAGTGAAAAGATGTGAGGGGGGAAAATGGCAGAGAGGAGTTGTTCCTGCAGCTGAATTGGTTTCCCTAGCTAAGCCATGCACAGTAGGTGGAATGTCTTAATTTGGCTTTGGGGGACATTGCAAATGGCTTACTCCATTGCCTCATGTGCTTTCACACTTACATTTAGTTGGTGGAACCACATGAGCAAGATATATGATGGCAATATCACTCTACTTGGGCTTTGGGTGAAGCTCATATAATAAGGCACAATATTCCCAGTCCTGCCATGCCCACTTGGCTCTTTCAGACATTCCTAGAGTGTTTGTGAGAACAATCTACAGAAAAAAGTATATTTCACAAAGCTATGGGGTACATGAATGGGACCAGAACCCCATTTTGTTCAGCCCACATTGTATGTGAACTGATCTAATTTGCACCTCACACACTAGTACACAGACATAACATAATTATCCTTTGGATTTCACTCTTTAAAAAACAAAGCTATTTTTTTTTTATTACATACTGAGCAAATAAGCTAAATTGACACCAATGAAAAAAGAGAAGAACCAGGAGTGGTAAATGAGGAGCAATAAATCAGTCTATTTCTGATGTTGCATATACATTTGCTTATGGGTTTCGCCTTTTCAAAAGAACTGCAATAACTATACATCGAAGCATGCCCCTCCTACCTATGAAATTTTGCAACTTATCATACTAGTTATTGACTTTCTTAAAATCTATATTATATTCTGATGCTTGATTCTTTGTAATTATCTCTTCCATCTTTACTTAACATCAACAACTTCCTATGACTAGTGCAGGAGCATTCTTAGACAAAACTAGTGTCATTTTCTGTGTTCAGATTAGTTATTGGCATCTTGCAGCATTGTGCCATGGATAGAGAGTGGTGAAACACTGAAGAGGTAATTGCTACTATTTTCAAGGGTTTGGGCATTCAATTCTCAATTAAAATTAGAGTGTACTGTTCATCTGAATCCCCCTAGGTTGCCTTGAAAAACTTCACTGAACATGCTTGGATTAGGGGAGCAGGTGCTAACTGGAGTTTTATGGTTAATGTCAGTTTCATTGCTCTTTATGTCCCAAGACATAAATCCCTTGGTTGCAAATATGTTAAGTACTATTTTTCTTCTTGGGTGAAAACCCAAAGTGCTAGCTATGGTACTCATCCATATTCATGCACATGATAAATGGAAAACATTCCATTCCTAAGCAACAATGCCATTAATGTCTACACAATTTCATTTTAGGGATTTTTACCCCCAAAAGGTGCAAAACATAATCATAGATATAATTAACAGCAATGGAAATTGATGGTGCTAAAGACAGCAGCATAATCAATAAAGGGAGTGAACTAATGAAGCAGAGCTTCACTGTTCTAGGTATTGTGTAAGTGTAAGGAGAGAAAGAAGATACTCTTGCATCACAGATCACTCTAGTCTCATTATCGGACAATACAGGAAAGGTAGTCAATGAAGCAAACAATGGGAGGGGCACAAAGCATGCAGTACAGGTGCTTCTTAATATCTCAGGCTTTGGCCATTCAAAATAAGTTAAGCATAGAAATAATCTCTCACTGGGAGATAAGAGCCCATTCACACAACAATGTTCACATATGATGCCATTGGAGAAAGCTTCTACAGTTTAGTTTTCCCTCTGCCATGTGCATACTAAAAACGAATGATGCTGGGCGCAGCAACTGGTGAGCCAGCCAACATGTGCAAGCTTAAGCAGTGCTTTTTCTGAGCTCAATTTTCATGTGAAAACATATTTCCTTCCACTTCAAATGTAGTCCAAATGTCACAAAGAAGCAGGTATAGCAGACATGTGAAATTCCTAATACAGTGGTACCTCAGTTTATGAACTTAATCAGTTCCGGAAGTCTGTTCTTAAACCGAAACCATTCTTAAACCCAGGCGCGCTTTCCTTAATGAGGCCTCCCGCCGCTGGTGCCCTTCCACGGTTCGGATTCCATTCTTAGGCTGAGGTAAAGTTCACAAACCGGGACACTACTTTCAGTTTTGCGGAGTTCGTAAACCAAATTGTTCTTTAAAAATAAAATAAAAATTATTAACCGACCAATCAAATCAAATCAAATCACATCACATAAATTCCTTTTTTTTTTTTTTTTTTTCCTTTTCAAGTGCTTCATTCTTTGGATATCCGTGTACAATTTGGTTTGTTTTTTTAAAAGTAATATTTATTGAATTTTAAAGGGTTACAAAAAGAAAGAATTAAAAAACAGCATATTTAAGAAATACAAAACATCACATCACGATAATAAAAAGAAAAGAAACAAGAAAAAAAAGAAAAAAAAGAAAAAATACAATAAATCTTCCCATAACTTATCTTTCATTTGCTTATTTCCTTGACCTCCTCACACCTCCCTTTTTTGTATTCTAGTTCAATTAACTATTTCAGCAAATCCTTTCCATCTTTTCCAGTTTTTGTCCTCTATTCTATCTTAATATAATGTAACTTTACTTTCCCTCCTTCACCATATAGCAATCTATTTTTCCTTAATCCTTTATATAGCATTTCTGCTAAAACCACATTATTTCATTCCAGCATCCTTCTAACATTCCTTAATTTTACAATGTTTCTGTAAATAAACTTTAAATTTCTTCCAATCTTCTTCCACTAACTCTTCTCCCTGGTCTCGGATTCTGCCAGTCATTTCCGCCAGTTCCATGTAGTCCATCACCTTCATCTGCCATTCTTCCCGGGTGGGTAGATCTTGTGGCTTCCAATACTTCGTGATGAGTATTCTTGCTGTTGTTGTGGCATACTGTCAGGGAACTGCCATCGGAAGGAAGGGAGGTGGAAGGGCTCACACAGGTTGGGAGAGACTCAGCAGCTGAAGAGGGAACCAGTAGGGGAAGAGGAGCTGAGCTGAGGGAAAGTGAGCTGGAGGGATGGCTCAGAGACACTTCCAGCGAAAACAGTGGGGAGGTTTCAGGACCTCCTGTAGGGACACCCACTCCTCGCCGGAAACTGTCACGCAGAGAGTCCAGAAGACGTGTTTCCGTTAAGGAGCTTTTATGTTGGAAGCGATTCCGAAAGCAACCACTGTCGGAATCTGCAAGCGACTGACAGAGCCATGTTTAAGGGGCTCCGTTACAGACAGAGGTTTGCAAACTTGACCAAACTCTGAGGGACTTGGATTTTATGCACAAGCAGCTCATCGTCCCATCACACATACATAAAAAAAGTTCTATCCTTTTTTGACACCAATTGGCCGACCATGCCCAGGAGAAAGGCCTCTGGTTTCTTCAGAAAGGTATATTTAAATACCTTTTTCATTTCATTGTAGATCATCTCCCAGAATGTCTTAATCCTTGGGCATGTCCACCAAAGGTGAAAAAATGTGCCTTCAGTCTCTTTACATTTCCAACATTTATTATCAGGCAAATGATATATTTTTGCAAGCTTGACTGGTGTCATGTACCACCTGTAGATCATTTTCATTATATTCTCTCTCAGGGCATTACATGCCGTAAATTTCATACCTGTGGTCCATAACTGTTCCCAGTGAGCCATCATAATATTATGTCCTACATCTTGTGCCCATTTGATCATAGTTGATTTCACCATTTCATCCTGAGTATTCCATTTCAACAGCAAGTTATACATTCTTGACAAGTTCTTAGTTTTGGGATCTAACAGTTCTATTTCCAATTTTGATTTTTCCACCTGGAAGCCAATTTTTTTATCCAAATTGTACGCCTCCATTATTTGGTAATAGTGGAGCCAATCTCGCACTCTATTTTTTAGTTTTTCAAAACTGCAATTTTAATCTGTCTCCCTCTTGTTCCAAAATTTCCCACTATTTCGGCCAATTGGCCTCCATATTGAGCTTTTTCTGAGCCTTCGCTTCCATTGGTGACAGCCACCTTGGGGTTTTATTTTCAAGCAAGTCCTTATATCTTATCCAGACATTAAACAGTGCTTTTCTGACAATATGGTTTTTAAACGCTTTATGTGCTTTAATCTTATCAAATATGCATGCCACCCAAATACGTTGTTAAAACCTTCTAGGTCCAACACATCAGTATTTTCAAGAAGCAGCCATTCTCTCAGCCAACAAAACGTGGCCGATTCATAATAAAGTTTAAGGTCTGGCAGGGCAAATCCACCTCTTTCTTTAGCATCAGTTAATATCTTAAATTTTATTCCAGGCTTCTTGCCCTGCCAGACAAATCTAGAAATATCTCTCTGCCACTTCTTGAAACAATCCATTTTATCCAAAATTTGCAATGTTTGGAACAGAAACAGCATCCTTGGCAATACATTCATTTTTATCGCAGCAATTCGGCCTAGCAATGATAACTTCAGATTTGACCATATTTCTAAATCCTTTTTCACTTCCAACCAGCATTTTTCATAGTTATCCTTAAATAAATTCACATTTTTAGCAGTCATGTTGACCCCTAGGTATTTCACTTTCTTGACCAATGTTAATCCTGTCTCCTTCTGAAACCTCTCTCTTTCAATCCCTGTCAGATTTTTCTCTAAAACCTTAGTTTTCATCTTACTCAGCTTAAAACCCGCAACCTGACCAAATTCTTGAATCAATTCCAGTACTCTTTTGGTACTAGATTCTGGCCTCTGTAATGTCAGTACCAAATCATCGGCAAATGCTTTCAATTTGTACTGTTTAGCTCCGACTTGTATGCCTTTAACCACTTGGTCCCTTCTAATCATGTTTAAGAGAACCTCCAAGACGGATATAAAAAGCAATGGGGAAATTGGGCAACCTTGTCGTGTTCCTTTCTCTATCTTAAATTCTTCCGTCACTACATTATTTACAATTAATTTAGCCTTTTGTTCTGAGTAAATTGCACCTATACCATTTCCAAAACCTTGGCCAACCCCCATCCCCTGTAAATTCTTCATCATAAAACTCCAGGAAATATTGTCAAAGGCTTTCTCCGCATCCACAAATATCAAAACTGCTTTAGTGTTAATATTCACTTGTAGTTTTTCTAAAATATTAATTATATTCCTCGTATTGTCAGACAAATGTCTGCCCGGGAGAAAGCCCGCTTGATCTTTATGAATTTCTTCTACTAGTACCTTTTTTAATCTTTTAGCCAAAATATCTGCAAAAAAATTATAATCCACATTAAGCAAAGATATGGGGCGGTAATTCTTGAGCTGTGTTTTTCGGACTCTGTTTTCGGTATAAGTGTGATGTATGCTTCCTTCCACGACTCTGGTGCCCTTTTCCCTTCCAATATTTCATTACAAACTTCTTTTAATGGCTGTACTAACCATTCTTTCAAAGATCTATAATAGCTTGAAGTCAAACCGTCCGGTCCTGGAGATTTACCCAATTGCATATTCTGGATGGCCCCTTCTACCTCCTGCACCGTTATTTTGTTGTTCAACATTAGTTTATTTTCTTGAGAGATTTTTTGTAGTCCCTTTGTTTTCAAAAATCGGTCAATGTCCATTTCTTTCTGTGTCTCCTGTGTATATAATTGTTTAAAGTATCTCTGAAAACACTTTCTGATCTCCACTGGATTCTGTATATTTTCCCTTTCCACTTCCAAATTTGTAATAGTATTAAGTTTTTGTCTTTTTTTCATTTGCCAAGCCAGCAGTTTCCCACATTTGTTTGCCGATTCAAATGTCTTTTGTCTCATCTGTTTAATTTTCCATTCTATTTCCTGATTCATCATTTTCATATATTGTACTTGATATAACTTTATCTCTTTCAAGATCTCCTGCGACTTTGGTTTCACTCTCATTTTTTTCTCTCCTTCCTTTATTTTCTCCAAAATCTTGTCTTTTTTCTCATTTTGAACTCTCTTCTTAATTGCATTCTGTTGTATCAAAAATCCTCTCATAACCGCTTTACTTGCGTCCCAGATTACTCTTTTTTCAGTAGTGGTATTCATATTAATCTCAAAATCTCTCAAAGTTTTTTGGGCCTTCTTAGTCACTTCTTCGTTCCTAAACAAAGTGTCATTCATCCTCCATCTAAAGGAACCAATTGGTGTTAGTTTCATTTCCATCTTCACAGCATTGTGATCGGAGTAAGTTTTAGGGCAGGTTTCCACTTTTCTAATCTTCGGAGCCAACCCTCTAGTTACCCAAATTTGGTCAATTCTTGTCCATGTCATTTTGGCCTCAGAGAAGAAAGTTCCCTCTCTTCCCAAAGGGTTCTTCATTCTCCAGATGTCAACTAAATCCATATTGTCAGTCATATCAAAAAAAATTTTGGGTAGTCTACCATCCTTGGTAACTACCTGTCTCAATGCCTTGTCCATATTTGTAGACACCACTCCATTCATGTCCCCCATCAAAATCATATTGTAATCCATATAGTCCATCAGAGTCTCATGTAACTTCTTATAGAATTCCGATTTTCCCTCATTTGGTGCGTAAATGCCTACTATCAAAAATTTCTCTCCTTGTGATTGAATTTCAATTGCAACAAATCTTCCTTGATCATCTTTAAATATAAATTTCGGTGATAGGCTCTCCTTTACATAAAGGACTACTCCTCTTTTTTTGACTTTGTCTGATGAAATAAATTCTTGGCCCAGTCTTTTGTTACTCAATATCTTCCTGTGTAGCCTTGTCACATGTATTTCTTGCAAACAAATCAAGTCCAATTGTTCTTTTTTCAATAAATGAAAGACTCTCCGCCTTTTTTCAGGGGAGTTCAGTCCATTTACATTCCAGCTTAATACTTGCAGTGCCATGATGTAATTACTCTGATTTCCCTCCAACTGCACCCAATGCCTGCTCTTCTTCTGTTGGTAATGTTGGTGCCGCTAGACGATCCAGTCCAAAAGGTAGTGTTGCAATGTCCACTATTCCTCTTTTTGGTGGTCTTCTGTCCAATGCTCTTTGCTCTAATCCTCTGTCTGGTGATCTTCTGTCCAATGCTCTTGACTCTTTTTCAAGTTCCTTCTGCAGATCTTCCTCGTAATTATTCAAAAACTTTGCTTTATCTTCTACTGATCTTATTTTTATTTTCCTTCCTTTAAAGCTGAAGGATAGGCCTTGGGGAAATTCCCACCTAAAGATGATTTGATTCCTTCTCAGCAGGGCAGCCAAATCTCCGTAATTGGACCTAAGGTCCAAAAGATGTTTCGGGATATCTTTGAATATTTCCACTCTTGACTGTTGTATTACCAATGTCTTCTGGTAATGCCAACCCAAAATTCTATCTCTCTCTTCTTTGGATCTGAGGGTAATCAAACAGTCTCTTATTCTGTTCTTCTCTTTCTTCCCCCCTCTTCCCAATCTAAAGGCCCTCACAATTTTAAATTCCTCTTGTTTCAAATCCAGCTCCCAAAATTCTGCAAGTTCCTGCGTGAGAAAGTCTATCAAACTGTCATTCTCCAGTTCAGGTACAGCTCTGATCCTCAAATTTGTCTGTTTCTCCTTCAGCTCAATCATAGAAAGCGTCAGCTTATGGTCATAAAGTTGCCTCTGCAGGTCTGGAACTTTCTCTGTTTCTAATTGTGTTACCTTAAATTCCACCGAAGTAACTTTTTCCTTAGCTTCCTCTGCAGTCTGTCGTGTCGAATTGGATTCCTGTATCAGTTTCTCAATGGTTTCTGTGTTAGCATTCACCTTTTGTCCCAGACTATTTATACGTTCTGTATTTGCATCAATTTTAGTAACTGTAGCATCCACTTTTGCATTTGTGGCATCCACTTTTGCATTTGTAGTATCTACTTTCTTATTAAGTTGTTCCAATGATTCATTTATCTTACTTAATGCAAGCGCTAGGGCTTCTTCTGATGACATTCCTCTTGTTTTTGGTTGTGTTGGTGCAGCCACAGATGAGGCAGATGAAGCAGATGAGGCAGAAGGGCTGGATGTTGACGCTCTTCGTAGCCAATTCTTCCCAGACCTTGTTGTTTTGTCTGGGAATGATGGATCTACTTTTTCTTTCCCATCTGCCATAACACTTTTTTTTTTTAAACAAAAAACCCAAGGTCAGTCCCACAGTCCCACAACTTTATCTTGACAGTGGAAAATTCCAAAACTGAACCAACTCTTGTAACAGTTTCAAAAGTTTCCTCTAGGGGGAAACAGTTAATATCTGTTCTTGCATTAATCCAAAATAACACCTGTTAAAACACAACTCAAACGCGAAAGTTAGTTTTCCATTTTCAGTTACTTTTCTCCTTTTTAAGGTCAAAAGTGGGCAGCAAAAACAATGTGTCTCTCTTACTCAGTTAACTGTCAGCGGATGGTCTACTCACAGTCAAGACACATTTCAAAATACAGCAGTCTTATTGTCCTATCGGCAGCCCGTTCCCAGGTTCTGAGCGGTGGAATTTTAGCTTCTTTCCCTCTCTCTCTTGCAGGTATATATAGTCAAACTTCCCCCCTCTTCTCCTGCTTCCAAAGGGGCGAATTCACTTTCTTTTTAACGTTGAGAAATTAGTCTTTTCCAATCGATTCTCCGAGACTTTAGCTTGCAGTCTCTTTGCTTTGATCTATTTACAAAACCGGAAGGCGGACTTCCTGTTTGAGCCACCCCGCTTCGGTGCCAAATTAAATCTTTTTTTCCCCCTTTAAGATCTCCCAATTTATCCTACTCACGGGTAGTTACTTTTAGAATCCAATTGTCCACAGGAAAAAGTCAGCGCTCTCCGGCAACGGCTGTGCGGCTTTGCTCCGTGGAAAAAGCAGTTGATTCACAGCACCGCGCCACACACCCCGCTTCGCTCCAGAGCCCCAAAATCGGGGTTCCTCATGAGTAAGGGGGGGCGCAAAAGGTGCCCGCCGAATCCCACGTTCACAGGCTTCACCCGCCTGTGATTTTTAAAGGGTCTCCGCCTTCGCCGTGACGGCCAGACCCGGTTCCCACAGAGCAAATTCCTCCTAGTCAGAGGAATTCCGTCATTACCGACGGCGCTGACTCCGGAAGTCACATAAATTCCAAATTACAAAGCTGAATTTTTAAATTTTTGTTGGGGGTACCCATATTTGAAGTTCCGAAGGGGGGTCCAATCATCTTCTTGCTGCTGCATTAATGTCCACAAATCTGTCCAAATAATGTTCATAATTCTATCCAGTCCTATCTTGCTGTTTCCCGCATCTCATCTTATTATTTTCGTATATTTTTCCTTTCTCTTTACGACCTCTTCTGATAATCTCCTTAAGCAGGTAAAAACAAGTTGTAATCCTGTGTGAATATTTCCGTTCGTCCAATAGCCATATCGAGATGGTTTCCATATATCATCACTTCCATAGATAAAAGCACTCTTTCCATCATTAATCTTCGCAAATCTGTCACCTTCTTTAGTCCTCTGAGGAGGTTCACCTGCAGTATAAAAATAGAACCATTCCTCATCCCAGACATAAATCTTTCGACAGAACTTGCCAAAATGGCGACGCTGTTTTTTACTGCGTCATCCCAAAGCTCTTGTACTTTCCTTGGTCTCCTTAAAACATGCTTTTGGTTAGAGTTTATTTTCACACAGTCTTAAATCATCCTGCTTAGGTCATTTAATCGGCATTTCTGACTTGGGGGGGGGGTTATTGGTTAATCACATAGAAGGAAGAAAGAAATGTTTTCCCCCCTTCCCCATCCAGTCCCGCTGCCGACATACCGAGCCTTGATGTGTCTTTTCATGATATTTTCCTGTTTATCCGACCCGTCTTCTTTCACAGAGGTCCCTTCAATTAGCAGTCTTTACTCCCCATTCTTCACTTGAAATATGTGCATTTGCTTCTTCCTAATTGTTTATTTTCAAGTTGCTGCAGCTAGTGGCGCGATCAGAGACAGCGTCCAGGAGAGCCGAAATCTGCACAAGGGCGTTCTGCCTAGTGCCCTCACCCCCTCGAATCCGGGGGTGATTTATGGGCACAGCAGGCAAGGGCAGTCCCCCCCCATTCCCTTGGGGGGGCAGGGAGGCTGCATACTCCCATTACAGCCTCTTAATTACCTCGTGTGGGTCGGAGAGATGTTATTGTCGGCCATCTTCCAATGCGCCCCTAGTGGCCCCCCAAACTTCTCCTCAGATCGTATAAATCTTTCACCTTTTAAACCGAATTGTTCTTAAACAGGACTGTTCTTAAACCAAGGTACCACCGTACAAATTTCAAATGTTTTCTTACTTCAGATCTTGGAGTTGTTCCACATAAGCCCCCATTATGAGAACATGGATCTTAGGGTCCTTCTCTGGTCTTATTCAACCGTAACATAGATACCCAAAAAACTTGCCTCTGTGCCTTGTCCCATCAACATAGCATCTAAGAGTATGATAGCTCAGGCACTTTCTAGACTGAATAGTCATAACAGCTGCACATGTGCCCACTCTTTACGAAATGACGAAAGGGGCATAAAGTACATAGAACAGATGATTAATAGATCTAGAAAGACATGCTTCAAGAAGTGTGACTGTTAATAGCATTCTTCATGCTTGGTGAACTTGTACCTCAGGTGGTAGATGTTCCCCTTCAGGTCAACAGTGATCTGAAGCAGCTGATAACTCAAAATCCTGACAATGGATTAGGCATTGTTGAATTCTAGTAACAAATGAAATGGAGCCGGAAATTGAATGTATCTGGTTACTAAATCATGTTTTTGAAAAGTGTTGCATTAACAAATAGGCCTTAAGCATTTGCTTTGCTTCACTTACTTGGCCTTGCCTACTACTTTATAAAGCATCCTTTAGTGCTTGCAAAAGTCAACAAACAAAAATATGTAATACTAATACAGGGTAAAGCATGGAGTATATATGCTGGTAATTATTTAATGAAGAAAAATTATCTGAATCTCATCAAGATTTGGAATTTAGCTATTTGAATATGAAAACTTTGCATTGGCATTTGGGAATATTATATTTTAAAAGTTCATTGAACATTTAAATGTTGACTATATTAGGGACGTGCATTCCTTTTTTTTAAAAAAAAAGAATGAAAAATTAAGTAAATGTATTCTATTTGTTTCATTCTTTGAGTTATAAAAACAAAAAGGAATTGAATGAATTCTACCAGCCCTATAAGGTAGCTTAGGTGGCAAGCAGTGACTGTCATGCAGTGAGTTTCACAGCTGAGTAGGGATTTGAACCCTGGTCTCCAAGGTCCTCTTCTGACACTCTAACCACTACACCACACTGGCTCTTCCACTGGAGGAAGTTTATCTCCCCACTCCATGTATGTTGCATAAGCACTGCATGGATGCATTTTTCTGGTATGGGGGAAAAATCTGGGTAGTGTGATGCTACCCAGTGTTCCTAATGTAGGAGTGGCCAAGTTCTGGCCCTCTATATGTTTTTGGACTACAACTCCCATCAACCCTAGCCAGGACTAGTGGCCGGGAATTATGGGACTAAAGTCCCGCAGCATCTGAGGACCACAGGGTAGCTCTCCCTGGACTAATGTAATATGACTGAAATTTCCATATAAAGATCCAAAATACATGCTTGTCCTGCTACAGCAAGGATCATGCTTTAAAATGCACAAATCATTACACCAGGATGTGGATGTGCATTCAAATTCAAATCACATTGAAGACAATGCTGTGTACAATCTTGAATGTCCAGTGGAGTCACACCCATGGTTCTGATCTGGCAAGTGATGTACACCCACCTTAGCCTTTTTAGCAGGGTTGTGATTATGAGTGAAGATATGGGAGTGCAAACTCTTTGAAGACAGCAGTCTGCAAGATGCTCAAATAAATAATCCTTTTACCATGTTTCAAACAGTGCCCTTCCAATCAGGGCAGCAAAAAATTTTAACAGGCAACTTCAGAACAAGACACCTTCTTCCTTCCCTGTGTTTGATGAAAAAGCATCACCTGAATTTTTGACAACAAATATACTGAGTTGACATATTAGACCAGCAAGCGTTGAACTTAAAATATACTTTAGCTGGAGTTATGGGGAAATATTCACACTTCCAGCAGAACTGTCAAAAATCCTGTTTTTGACACATTTACAAAAAATATATGAATAGTTTGACATTTGCTTGACAATTTCTTGTTCTACATTTGTGTGCATAAGAGATCTCTACTGTACTCTCTGCCACACTATCTGAACATTAATGAACTGACCTAAATTCCTATTTGTTAGGGAGGAAGACTTTTTAAAACACCTAGAATATATTAATACATTTGGAAATAACGCTTGAATGCAGAAATTTGATTGATTGATTGTATACAGAGGGCATAAGAAGTGTCTCCCCAGGCTCAGAGGAATCAGATTCCTTTAGGTTGCATTCTATGTCCATTAACATCAGTGCCATGCACCTTTCATGGTTGGAAAGGAAAGGAAAGGAAAGGAAAGGAAAGGGCAGGCTTGACAGGCATTAGTGGTGGGCTCTATTTGGGCCTTGACACTGCCTAAGGATGCCTGGAACTAATGTTGGCTCTGAGCACCAACTTGAGCAGACATCCTGTGAGGTGTCTCTCTAGGTCCAGTTCCATAGAGATATATACAGCAGTGGTTGCCATCCATTTTAGATGCATGGGCACATTTGGGATTTTGAGAGGGTTCCATGGGCACCATGCCTCTGGCTGTATATCTTCTACCTCCTTCCAAGACAGAGAAAGAGAGGAAGCAGACACACATTGAGCCTTTACTTTTCAATGATGTCTTTATAAGAGTTGGATCCAGCAGAATTAAAATGGATCTTCATGAATTTGCATGATTTTATATAGGGTCTCACCTTTCCCTAACCACCATCAAATTAGGCTGAGTATGCTTAGCAGAATGGTTTAACAATCGATTCCACTTCACAGAAAACTCTGGGAACTGTAACACTGGGAGGGCAGTAAGGGTCTCCTAACAATTTTCAGCAGCCAAAATTTTTCAGGGGAAGCCATGGCTGCTTAAAGTGGCATAACAGTGCTTCAAATGTATATGGTGTGAATCTCCTCCTGGTATACACTCCTGTTAGTTGGCTGCTCATGCCCCTAGCTAGCATTTATAGTGCCTTCATTAAAACAAGCCTCTGGAAAAGCAATGTAGTTGAAAACTAAATGGCTTTATTAACTCTCAGAATGGTCAGGAGTCAATAACCTTCCAGCCTAAGAACAATTTTTAGTTCTAGATTGTAGGTCCTTGGAGTTTTCCCTACAGCCGGTATTCCCCTTTTCTATTTTCCTAAAAGTTCAATTCTGCTGATTTCCAAGAGCCAAGAATGTAACATAACTCATCCAGTGGTGTGTGATTTAATTTCTTCTAAAGTGCTATTTTTGAAACTCATGATTCAGACTAAAAAGGCCTAGGGGAGCTGTTAGCTCTGCAAGGCAGGTGGCAAGTGATGGTCTAGACTTCACAAGACTTCTGGTAACTGGATGCCAGTGAATTGGAAAAGGTTGGGAATTGTGCCTTAAATATGCTTGGTGCTCAAACAAACTCCCCTAAATATGCCTGATGCTCAGACTAGCAGCCTGCATTGCCACCTGTTCAATGGTCTGGGCTAAGATTACCAATCCATGCAAATATGTCTGGTCTAAGATTACCAATCCATGCAAATATCTCATTCTGCAGCATTTTACCATTTGCTTATCTTTAATTACAACTGTGTTTATAGCTTCCTGCTTGGAACTCTCATTATTTTGTGGACTGCAGACATAATAACTATCATTAATGTGAAAAATTAATGCAACTAATCAATGCAATCACTATATTCGCAGCCATTTCTATTTACAGACAGAATTTTTGCTCGTGAAGAGCTGGAAATGGCATTTCATTACTAGGGGAAAAGGCAAACAATGTGTTGCTGACACCGTTTACATCTGTGACTGTGGCTGTATTTCAGCTGTGTAATTCTTCCCAGAAATATAAGTTCTTGGAGCCATGTAGATGAGGATCTTAAAGACCTATCCTGAGATTAACTCAAGTGCCATTTTATCTTGTTTGCTGTTGCCCATTTGTTCAGGTTGGTAGCATAAAAATGAGAAAAGAGCCGCAATGGATCAGACGATAAGACTTTCCCCACATGTGCTGCCCAGCACCAGGTGTTCAGAGGCATAATGCTTCTGATGTGAGGTAGCACACAGCCATCATGATTAGTAACCATCCTTGGAGGCCTGCTATAACAACTCTGCAAGGCACTTTAAGGACAAAGGAATTTTCCCCACATTCAACATTTGGGGGGCAGGGTGCTGTCCCCATAGCAACTCCCCCCCACCATTCTTGTCGTATACATTATTTGTTGTTTAGTCATCTTAGTTGTGTTCAACTCTCTGTGACCCCATGAACCAGAGCATGCCTTGGAAACTCTCACTTCCTTCTCAAAGCTTATCCTTTTTTATGTCCATGGAGTTTTCTTGGCAAAATACTGGAGTGGTTTGCCAGTTCCTTTTCCAGGTGGATCACATTTAGTCTAAACTCTTGGCTATGACCTGTCCGTCTTGGGTGGCCCTGCACAGCATAGCTCAGCTTCTTGGAGTTATTCAAGCCCCTTCGCCACAACAAGGTAGTGATCCATGAAGGGGCATATACATTAGAGTTAGTCACAATTTTTCATTGCAGGCATGGAAGCAGTGATAAGTGGTTATGGGTCCCCCCTGCTTCCCACTGGGGAATTGCCTTAAAGGATCTTGGTCTTAGGGTGTTGCTTCAAGTCCTCATAGTCATTGCGGGGACTGGCATAGCTGTCCCACACCTTGGTCTCATCCCTATCTGTAGCAAACACCATTATACAGTCTGTTTCTTTTAAGGTATTTGTTTCTTTGTGCCAGTCCCCAGTCTAGCAGTTCATGATGTGCTGAGATCAAATCCAAAGTTCATGAACTTGGACGCTGAAAAAGAAACAAAGTTTCCTAGAATGATTGGGTTGCCTTTTTTGAGTTCACCAAGAATCAACATAGGAATTTCCTTTATGACTGCAGAGAGATAGAAATTTAAAGATAATGTTTTATAAATGACCCATATGCACTATTTTTGTGCAATGACACATATGCACTCTTCCATGCACATACAATTTGTTTTATTAGTACCATTTTCAACTCCCTTGAGTTGTGACTCAAGCACCACAGGCAAGAGTCAGTTCCTGAAGACGAAAAGGAGCAGACAGCCTGTCCCTTCAAGCCATGAACTACTTCTGTTTATGCAGAAGCTGCCAAGCAGTTCTAAAATGAAGACAACTTACTTAAAATTATTATTGGCTATTAATCCAATTCAGAAAAAAATTATTTGAATGATGGATATCACAAACCAACAGCTTTATTTTGGATCAGATCTTCTTGGACTGGATATTAGATCACTCAAGGCTTTACAAAAGGAGATTACTGATCTGAATTAATTTACAGTAATGTATCCCAGGACAACATCTTTTTCTTTAGGAAAGAAAAATGACTAGAGTTATTCATTGCATAGAATTGTTCCAATGCAAAATGTCTATTTACGTGCTGCACTCTCACAAGTTCTTGCATATCTGTACAGTACACATAGTATTCCCTGTTCAGGTAAGATGTCTAATAGCATAGAGCAGTGGGTTGCAGCAACTGTTCACTTGAAAAGAGGAATGCTTTTGTAAAATAGAAAATTAAAAAATGGAAGCAGTGAAAACTGTTCCAACACTCAGCAACTTTCTATACATACAAATTTGTATGTAGATTCAGAGCTAAAAGTGATCCACTCTTGCACTCAGTTGGTTCATGAAGTTATCATTCTGCAAAGTCTGACTGGATGTATAGTTTCATAAATTATTACTTTACAGTTGTTCACATTGAACTGCACTTGCCATTTTATTATCCATTCACACCGTTTGAAGAGAGCTTTTTAAAGCTCTTCACTATCATACTTTGGTTTAACCATCTTGATCAATTTGGTAACAGTGCATTTGGCAATTTCACTGCTCACCCCAACTCAAGATAACTTATGAACGAGTTGAAAAGCGTAGGTTCCAACATTAATTCTTGGGGGAATCTACTCTCTACTTTCCTCCATTGAAACTGTCCATCTATTCCTACTCTCTGCTTCCTATTTCTTAACTGGTACTGATCCGTAAGAGGTACACGCCTCATATCCCTTGACTGTTAATCTTATTCAGTTCCTGCTTGTGGGCAAGCAATGAAAACCCATTGCAGGCTTCCCATAAGCATCTGGTTGGCCACACTAAGATCAGTATGCCAGGTTACATGGGCTTTACATGATCCAGCAGAGCTTTTTCATGGTTGCTTGGGGTCATTATTCGCATGGACGATCTTCAGTATTTTTCAGGAACAGTATCAATGTAATGAGCAGCTGAACAATGTACAGAAAGGGTTTTTGAGGACAACACTTTTGCCCTCAAGATGAAAACAGGTGAGCATTCAGTGCAGACCTAGTTTGGGTGCAAGTCTTCTCCTTGCCAACAATAGCTGTTGATTTGACTGCTCTTTCTTTGAAATATGAGAGCAGTGTGAAGCATGATCTTTCAATGGCCTGCTGAACATAATGTCTGGAACTTTTTCAGACTTAAGAAAGTTCAGTGTTGAACTTTCAGTGGTGATCCATTACTGCATGTATCTGCGAATGCCTAACAACGGAATAAAAGTTAGACACTCTGGATAAAATTCATTTTATCACTGACAGTCCGGATAAACATATTTTTAAAACGTGGCATTTGCTTAATTCCCAGTAACAGCCAGATGTCTGCTATAGACAGAATTAGGATGTATAGCATTTGGTTAAGAAGTAAAGAAGAGAAATAAGCAATACTTCTTAAAGATAAACAAACAAACAATGAATACTGGTGAAGTGGCCTTCCGTTTTGCGAGGTCAGCTGAAAAAACCAATGGGAAAAGATACATAGTCTTCATTCCGTCTTTGTATCCCTAAGGTAGCTGCAAATGCATACTGAATGGTAACAGAGTCTTGGAGGATTTAGCTGCCTGCTATTTCACTGATAAGAGTGACCTCAACTAAAACAAATGCTTCATTCAGAAAAAAAAAAGGGCTTGTATCAGAAGCACCTAAGGGAAGAGGGATATCCCAGATTAAAGTGTAATGTGCCAGGTGAACACACCAGTGCCAGGAGAGTCTTGAAATACCTTTTAGTCCAATACCCTATGGAACAGTTCCAAATCTAGCAGCTTTCTCTAAAAAAATAAAAATAAAAACTTGAAATAATATATTAAGATACACAGCCAGCAGATAGACAGATATTCTGACCCCTGTGTGGGTAATTCAGAAATGAGGGGCTTTGCACACTCTCCATTGGGAAAAGCCCCCAACAGTTAAAAGTACTCTCAGAATTAAGCAGAATATAGCGTGGAATATAGGTTGTTAAACCCTTTTCGTACCCTGCTTAGTTTGCTTACAGCTCTTGTCCCCTCTCTTTACCCCCCTTGCAATGAACAGACCACACACTGTTAAGTAACTTCAAATTCTCTACTTATTAAATCCAAGGGTCTGGTTCATACATTATTCCATGCAGCAGCAGGGAGAACACAGGTAGATTACACCTGAGTGTAAAATACAGCATATATTTTCAAACATTTGGTCTGAACTTGAATTAGGACACAATCTGCCCTGGTCAGTTACATGGCTGGAAGAGGGAGAGAGAAGGGAAGAGAAACAGCTTCACTTCCTCCCTCATGGAGGAGAAGTGGTGTAACCTAGTTGAGTCCAGGAACAGAACTCTGTGGTCTTAACCCCTTCATGCACTAGCTAGCATTAATACATAGTTATGTTTGACTGCAATTTCACACACTAGATAGCTTTAAATATTCATTATTAATTTTTTAAAAGAAATTTCAATAACTCTTTTTTTATTTGGGGACAGAATTATATAAAAAGGAGAGACTTTCCCCCTTCTGAGTACTGGAATCCTGTCAAATTTCAGTAAGATAGCTACAGTGGTTTTCATGCAAGAGCAGTAGCTATCTAGGGTATCACAGAACCCTTTAAAATAACATTTGGGAATGCATTGAAAGGTATCCCGTCTAGGTGATGTGCCTTACTTTGAATGTGGGTTATGCACTCAGTCCTAATACATCTGTGCAATAGAGTTACTGGGACTACTTTTATGACAGAATTTTTCTTTTAAACTGAAAACTTGTTTCTTTTTTGCTGCTAAGTGGGACTTTTATAGACTCCTTCCCTACCATTTCTACTCCAGTCATATTCTGCAATGTTTTCTAAAGAGCACTTCAACAAGCTCTTCCGCTGTGTCTTGAAACACTTAGGGCTTGCTTTCTATTCTCCTTGACTACTCTCTCAAACACAGCCAGAGTCACAAATCACTTCGCAAAGCTGTCCCTTCCGAACATCGCTTGAACAAGATCGTGATTGCTCAGTTCTGATTAACTGTTATGCCCATTCTGAATCTTCAAAAGGAAAAGTAGGCAGGGGAGGGCTTTTGGATCATAAAGACAGAAATGAGCATTTGACTCTAAATTGCAAATGTATTGATTGCTACAATATTGATGTACACATATATAAACTCAATAAACAATTTGAGCTGAAATACTTGGATTTGGGCCAATCTGTTCTCGTCAGCTTCAATGAATAAAGTGGCAAAAATCCAGGTTCCTTGCATACATTAGGTTGTGGTTTCAGGGGGCAATCCTATGCCAGGATCTGCTGCAATGCAGCTCAGCCAGACTCAGCTGGTGCTTAAGTCCCCAACCCTAGCTCAACCAAAGATACACTTGGATAACTTAGCCAGCTATGTAAAAGGTGGCTGAGCCAAGGCTGGTATAAAATCACCCAACGGGGCATTTCGTGTGTGATGTGTGGGGTGGGACCAGAGAAGGGAGACTTCTCTGACTACAGTCAGTTGAGAGTCACTTTCTATGGTGTGCTAGGAATGAGCCTGTTTACCTCATTCTGCACCTTCACTCTGCCTCACAGAACACTTTCTAAACTAGGAGAATTTCTAAATTTATATTTACACTGGAATTAAGAAATGGATTGTGTGCATGGCTTTCAGTTCCTTCAGTCAATTTCCATCTTTTGCTCTCCTCTGTGTCCATTGATACAGTGAAAAAGAATGAATGATTACCCTTAACTAATTAGTATATAAAAGCAGTGTTCAAGTAGTATTAATAATAAGCAGGAACCATTGTTTTTGACACCTGGTAACTATTTTTTTAGGCAAGCCTACCCAGAGATGTTATTTTATCATGTATAGTTGTTTATGTTTTTTTAACTGTTGATTTTTTTCTATAATGACAAATTGTCTGTTACGTAAATGCATCTCCAATGGTTAATTACGTTAATTACTTTTAAGGATTTCCAAGCATATAGCTCTCCCCTTCTCTCATTGTTGTCACTAAAAACAGCCACAGGATCCTTGCTCTGGATCAGTGCTAATACATGGTGAGAAATATCGATCCTTCCTTCCTTGCACTGATTCCCTGATTCAAACCACACCCTTTTAAAAGGAGGGGAGGATGCTTCTCTTTTCTTAACACCACCACCACCAGCAGCGATAAGAGCACTGCCAAATCTGTTCGGTTGTTCCAGTTTGCCACCTGTGAATGGCGGTACCAAAGTGATGTGACCATTTTGCAGCAATCTGGTACTAGCAACCTGCTGAAAGGAACTTGGATCATACGTAATTTATGCCATCTTAATTTACACTGACTAGCTTTATGCCGGCTTCTTGTGTGTAGGATCGCCCCCTTCATCAATCATATTGGATTTGTCAGCTAACTGATGTTGAGCTGCATTTGTTTTACTCATTTGAGATACTGTTTGTTCATAATCTATAGCACTCATTTCCAAAGCACTCCACTAGTTGCCTTCGACAACAAATTAATATTTCATAGGCTTACATAAATTTCTGCATTTTCTTGTTGCATGATTTAGAGGAGCATAGCTAAATACCGAGACATTGTCTAATAACTTGAAGGGGAAAAGAACTCTGAGAAGTATTAAAAATTATCAGTGAAAAAAGAAAACAAAGCTTGGTGGTTTTTCAAAAAAGATAGCTAAAAATATCGTTAATCAACCAACTGCTTCATCAGCTGATTTGCAGGCTAACTTGAAATGTGACCCCCTGCGGTGCATTTGGGGGGCAGAGAGGGATAAAAGGTTTCAAAGTTGCTTGCAATTAAGCCATAAGGTATTTCAACAGGTTTTCACACCAGTCCTTATATGTTCCTTATATTTATGCTATGGCCACAATGGTGGGGGAAACCCTGGCCCTCCTGATGATTTTGATGGCAGTGGCAATTTTGTTGCTTTAACATTGGGTTTTAATGGTTGTAACCCATAGTGGGCTTCTAGGATTCCAGCATTTCTTTTTGAATGATTTTTTTCATTCAATTTCTAATTAAAGTTCCTGGCTGAATTAGGTAAACAGGAACGCCAATCCTTTTGTGTGCTTTCCCCCTCCTCTCCATGGCCAGCATACCAGTTTATTCTTATTTTGTCTTCCCTGCCTCCTTTCCCTTTCTTGTTTTGTTCGATTTTCATCTCTCTGCACACAGATATATGCTGCTCATGCTTTTGATTTCATTGCCCTTTTCTTGTTTTGGCAATGGATTTTTGAAGGCAAAGCAATCCAAAGCAAATGCAGCATTTAACAATGCGGCCTGATTCTTAATTACAGCACCAGTCCCATGTTGGGCTACAGTGGGGTAAAGACAACCTGTTCTCTCACTCAAAGGCCTCTTTACAATCCCATGGTGGCAAAAGGTGACCCTAGACTAAATGAGAGACATGCTCAGTATATCAAATGGTGTGCGCACTATGAACAACAAATATAATTACTGGCTGTATTAAAAGTACCAGGGGAAATGGAACTAGACTTAGAACAGCTTGCCCTTCACCTCACTGAAACACATCAGTTAAATGAAATGTGTTCTGGAGGGGTTACAGGTTAGTAGCATTGGGCATTTCTGGGTAGCCCTTGTAAAGAACACGTGGCATGTTTGCTTGGTTCCTTCTCAGAAGCCAGAGATGAACCGAAAATAAAGTTACGTTCTGTTTGGAAACAGTTCATTGCTTTGTGAAGATCTACACCAGGAGCAGCAGGGAATAAAGATCTGCATCTGGAACAAGGGTGCGAGTAAACTAGCATTGCCTCGTATTCACCAGACTGTTGAGGATGCAGCAGATCTGGCCTCCAAGGAGCACGCTGCAGTTGTTACTGCCACTGAAGCAATGACAGCAGGAGTGGGTAATGCATTCCTTGGAAGCTGGATCTGCTGCCATTGTAAATCCTACCTCCTAAGCTGGTCACCCCACCTTTCCTCAGTGGTGGGCCAGCCCTGGCTATTGCCCTTCTCATCTATATCTCTCTTTAGATAAATGATTCCTCCTGAACTCCCTCTCCTTCCTGAAGAGTGGTGAGTTTAAAGACATAGTCCTTTCCCTTGGAGACTAATATTCCATTGCCTCTTTTCAGCACCATTTTGTGTGCTGGCAAGCTGCCATTGGGGAGCGTGAAACCCTCGAGGTAGAGTGGAATAGTTTCTCAAGATTGGTCCTTAAGAATTGCCACTTGACTGAGCATTTATTAGGGTTGTTGAAAGAGGGAAGACATGTGACAGATATCCAGGATCCACTGGCTGTTCCCTAACAGTGATCCATCAGGTTTCTCTCATAGAAATCTCAAGGCAAGCTTTAAATTTAGGCAGCTAGGGTATTAAAATATAGCCACAAAGGAGTTTCTCCATGAGAATGACACTGTCTCCTTCAAATGAGTTTGCCCTGGCACATCTGGTTTAAAGGAATATTATATGATTGGAATCACAGATACCATTCAAAATTTTAGGTATCAAATTGAATATAAGTGCATTAATACATTAAAGGCTAATTCAATATCTTAAGATGGTATAATCATGACAAATTTGGATGCAAAAGTTACAATAATGTGATTAGGTTCATCAGTCCCAGGAAGGAAGATTTGAAATAATAAGTAGAATTTATCCATGCATTGCAGAATAGACTCTAGCATTACTGTCCATGCCTCCCAATAGATCTACATGTAACTTGTACAAGTACTTATCTGATTTTCTGTATTTTTCTGCTCAAACCACTGAATTGCAAATGAGTTCTTGGTTAAAATTTGATACTTCCTATTTTATTTAACAAGCTTACTTTATTGCTCATGAGATTCATAAGAAATCAGCTACTATCTGAAGAGTTAGGATCTGTACTAATGGTTCAGGTATTAGGAGGATTTAAGGAATTTGAATGAATAATCCCTCTGTTCATAAGAGGAAATGAGAAAGCATAAGAAGTAATGTTTACTTTCTAGGGGGACGCAGTGTAACTCATAAGTTCACTAAATGTAAAATGTCTCACCTGATCTATATATGGAAGATATAAATATAACAGCAATTATTGTATTGATCTTACACTAAAAGGGGGGCATTTATGAGTTACTTCAAACTCATCCTACAGTTTGGATGTAAGGGTTTTTTGTTTTGTTCTTTTAGTAGCAGTAGTAATTTCACACTGCATTACATACCAATGGATTTCATGCAGAGATTCATACTGGTAAGCGAGCATAAAAGTAGGAAAATAAAAAGAATTGCACAGGGTCAAGGATAGAAAATTCCATCTTACAGTTGATATATAGATAAAGATACAACATTGGTAGGGTCTTAGAGAGTTGGCATGAGGCAATTAGAGCCCTGGAAGATGGTGCTGATTTCTGTTGGGTTATGCCTGGATCCATATTAAACATAGCTTTATACAGATCCTTTATGCATTTAGGTTAAGAATTTAGTCAAGACCAGGGTGAAATACTGGGAATACAAGATGAAGCACAGGACGTAATAGCACAGTCTACTCATAAATAAGGTCCACTCAGTTCAGTTGCGCTCACTCCAAAGAAAGTGGATATAGGGGCCAAACCATAATCACCATTTCCAAGTTTTCAGAAAATGGAAGAGGAGATGCCCAGGATGACAAAGTCAACCATTTAATCAAAGTGTGTGTGTGTATGTGTGTGTGCGTGCATGTGTTGCATAGAATCCTCTGCAAATAAGCATTCACCATAGTTATTGGTTTGCATTCAGTGCTGTACTCATGAAGCATCCCATCAGTGCAATGATTTCCATTTGCACAATGGGACTTTCCCCCTCTCCTTCCCTCATTTGTACCCTGGTTCTTACCCAAATCTGGTTCAGAGGGCTGAGGAAAGCAGATTTTGGGGCACTTGGGGGGAAGGAGAGTGACCAAGTCCCATTTTGCAAGTGGAAGTCCTGGTGTTGATGGGCCGCTCCTTGGCACTGCATTGGAAACAAGCCATTATCTAAATGTAAAAGAGAGAGGAACCTGAACTCAAGGTATCTCAGAGCAATAAAACCCACACATGATGTTCTGTTTCCCCTTCCTATCTGGGTGTTCTGTTGAATTAATAATATATACCTTTCATCATCTCTATTAATTGAAATTATATGTCTATTTACTGCATGCTGATCTTCTTTCACTAATATCTGACACAACCGTCTTGAGGTTGGGCTTCAAGTCTTACTTAAATTGAAAGTCATGCAGTCCTGAAGTTGGTGGCTTATTTATCAGAAGTAAAGTTCATCTTTTGCTTTTAAAGAAGGCAAATGGCAAGAGAGAAATAGGAAGAAACAAGGAGTCCTTTGGGTCTCGCTCTGGCAACAATGCCAGATTTCTTCTCATTAGTTATCTAAAGCTGAATGAGTGGAGCATGCTTCCTTGTTCTGTTCGTTGCTTTTCTTCTTAGTGCTGTAGAGGGATTTTTCATGAAACAAACAGCTCAGGAGAATAGGCATAATTATAGTCCTGGTTGCCATCCGGAATTACAACACTGCGGGGCTCAATTCTTTGCATCTCCTTACAAAAATGATTGTATTCATGAAACTTTATGTATTTCAGGAATCACAGAAGTGATCGTCCTTCCATGTATTCTATTCACAGCAGACCTCTAGAAAGGTTACTACTGCAATTAAAGGCACTGCCACCAGTAATGCTTTTATCCTTGAGACTGCAGGAGCAATGTTCGAAAAGTCTGGCATACGCATAAATCCTATCTCCAAAACTTCTGAGGAAAACTTAGCGTCAACATGGACAGAAAACTAATATCATCAAGTAATTATGAATCAACAGAAGAAATGACTGAACTAGGGTTATGCATCTCCAACAAGATTCAGCTCAGACCCCTTTGGGTCTGCTTTTGTTCAGACCAATTAGGAAGGTACCCAACCCAGCCTGCGATCTGAATCCCCTTTGTTTTCCCTATTGGGAAATCAAAATAGTTTGATTTCCCAATGGGATTTTCAGGCACATACCCTCCTCCCTAAGTAGGAATAAACGTGTCAAGTTATGGGGAGGTTCATGAGGTTGTTGTTTTTTGTTTTGTTTTTTCATGCCGGACAGCTCTAAAATGTGAACCTCCCCAAACAAGGACACAATTTCTAAACCAAAAAAACCCAACAACTCAAGAATTGAATGAAATGTCCTCCAGGAATATAAATTCAATAAATAACAATAATGTCACCCCTTCTGAAAGGCTGAGTTCTGCCAAGTTGCAGAAGGATAGCTGCAATGGTTTCCTTGTATCTGCTTAGAGGGAACAAGTGTTGTTTTGCTTTTGTAAAGCTACTGTCGCCTCCAAAGCAATGGGTTAGAGAAGATTGTAAAATAATTACAAAGATTTGTGAGTCACAAAATTCCTCCACCACTTCTGATCATGCTGCTTAATCTAGA
Source organism: Podarcis pityusensis (assembly GCF_964106645.2). Taxonomy (NCBI): domain Eukaryota; kingdom Metazoa; phylum Chordata; class Lepidosauria; order Squamata; family Lacertidae; genus Podarcis; species Podarcis pityusensis. Next base: position 54,273,674 of record NC_138031.1, on the reverse strand, counting down.
GATATAACATGCAGTCTTGCAAAGTTTCTCCCTTTTTTCCAACCCCACATTCTGGCATTAATGGCTAAGCTTACAGACACAGTTTCACTTTTGCGTGCCCAGGTGTTCCTCCACCTGACCATCTTAAACATTAATTATGAGACAAGGTGAGTTCTATTTTGGGTCAAATTAGGCCACAACCTTATTGTCTACAGATGTAAGAGGTGACATAGGAATGGGGCAGAACACATCCCTCCTGGCCCAACTGCTGAGAGTACTTAATTTGGGGGTCAGCTGGAAGAGGGAGTTCTTCACCTACATCAAAGAGTAGCTTCCCTGGGGATTGCACCTGGGGAGTGCTGTGGCACTAGCTCTATCTGGGCATCTGGACAGAAGTATATCCCCTAGATATCTTTAATGGGATACCCTATTTTCTGGAGGGGCAGGCAGAGGCTACAATCTACGCTCTGTCCAAGACTATGCCTAGGGCTTTTTTCACACAGAACTTGCTGGAACTCATCTGGAATTAATAGTTAAGCATAGAGACTTCGTTTCACCTTTCTCAAACATATCTGCAGCTTTCTTCCCCCATGTATGTTGGCCTGGTATGTTTTAGTGTTACCCCACCAACGATTTTCACTCTGCAGGTGATTCGTGTTTAAACAAAGTGGCTCCTAGTTCAACTCATACTTCCTGACTAACTCTATATTTCCACCTCCAGGTTGCAAAGCATGTTGGCTCTGAGTTACTCCTTTCTTGGTCCCTGTTATGGGCACAAGTTTAACATTCTTGTGATTTGGGCATTTGTTGGTTCCTTATAGCTTCTGGGCATTCATACACCATATACACCTCAAACACACCCTCTCTTACACACAGAGAATGAGAGAGAGCCTTGAAAAATCTCAAGTACTAAGAGGAACATTTAGGTAGGAAATTTCATTGAGTTTTATTAAGAAATGTATTATTAGTCTAATACAATACTAACAATATGCAGTAATACAACATGATGAATGAGTAGTACCCCTTTCATATTGCAACAGCAGTATATTAGACTAATAGGATTCAGTCTTAATACACTGTGATGGATGATGCACTAGCAATTGTGTTAAATTATGTATATTAGAAAAACCACTTTCTGTGGAGCAACCTCACATTTTGTCTCTTATAGATAAATAGGGTTAGTAATGAAACTGATAAAATACTAATGCAGATTTTGCCTCATGAATGTGCTGTGAGTCTTTAGCCTTCTTTTACTTCAGCAGGGTTTTCCCCTTGTCATTATGTAAATGGTTTTCTGTTCCACATAAAGCTGAACAAAAACCCAGATTTCTAGTTTTAAATCTCCATGTCTATATGAGTAGCAGTTTACATATATTTCTTCAATGCATATTTCATTTTGGATTTCATAGGTATTTTTCCCTCATGGGTTTTATTTTTTGCCCAGGAAAGAAACAAAGGATGTTGATGGTGTTGAGGAAGGGCCAAATTCCATCTCTGGCATGTCAACTTGAATGGTCAGATCGCGAGTGATGGGCAGGAACCCTGGAGAGCTGCCCATAATACTTTGGTCTGACTCTGTACTGTGCAGCTTCATATGTCCTTAGTTGTCAGCCTTCTGCCAAATGAGGTGTTGCGGCAAGTGGGAATGTTGAATTGGTGGTGATGTCTCTACCAGTAAATCCATGTAGTCCCAATCTCAGCACCACCCTGATCTGCCCAGGCAACCAGCAGCAATGCTGATGTCAGGAAGGCAGCTCTGCCCTACCACATACCACTGTTACCAGGGATGGGTGTTACCAGTGGCAGGTGGCTAATCTAGGAATCAGAGTGACAAAGAGGAATGCTGTGGCATCAGATACATTGTGCCACTTGAAGTGCTTCCCCCAAAGATGCTGTTTTCTGTCCTGGCTCTTTTACTCTTTTACTCAGCTATGAGGGGATAGGTTACTCAGACCTCCTTCTTTCACACTCTTTACTATTTTAAGCACAGACTGTTGGCACATGGTCAGAGGGGCACTGGCCTGCAACCCAGTCTTTAGCTGTGTGCTGATAGAAGGATGAATCCACACAGGGATTTGGCTGGGTGATATTCCTTATTGTTCCAATGAGCTTTGGCTCTAGGCTATGCAGGGAAGGTCACTATCATCCCTCCATTCCTCTCAGAATCTATTGTATTCTCTATATTTCCAGACAAACACTCTGTTCTACCGCAGTTTTGTGTTGTTGTTTTTTTAAAAAAAGCATTCTCCCTTCATCAAGCACAGACAAGTTTTTCTTTATCTAATTTACATAGCAAAAAATGAAGGCTACAACCTGATTTAGCATCCCTCATGCTCCATAGGGAATGGAGGAAAATATGAAGTGCAAAGTCCCACAACTGCAAAGATTTCATAAGGCCATTATTCTTAGATATTGCATTATGCTATCTGAGTTGATTTCGCCAGCGTGATTCAAAGGTGTTTTTTTTTGTTTTTTTGTTTTTGTGAGCACTCACCTGTGTGGCTTCTAGTTTAAGAGCTTTATCAAGTCAATTTACAGAACCTGAATGTGTTGCTCCTGGGCAGGGGCCCATGAGTCAAACACATTTGCGAAGCTCAAAAATGTTTTTTAAAAAATAAATAAAAAATACTTTTTAAAAATCTATTTCAAAGATTTATGTCCTACCTCTTCAGTATTGCTTAAGCCAGGTTCTGACACATAACGACATATAATAATTAAAATTTCAGAAATAGAACTGGGGGGGGGGGAGAGCCCATAAATATCAATCATCTGGGAATTGTCCTAGAGCTTGAAAGCTTACTGGACAACATCATCCAATAGCATTACAAGAAAGAGATGGGTGAGCTCTCCCTACTCACCTTAGATTATATTCTGAACACTGGTATGCCTCATTAAAAGTATTGAGTGGTTCTGTTACGTTAACATATTTTCAATTAATATGTAACTTTGTATTTCACAGGAAATGTCACAACTTATGCTTCTATTTTCTAGAAAGGGAGGGCATTGCAGAAGTTCACTGCATACCTTGACCAGTTTTACACACCTTTTCTTCAAATCTACAAGCAGTAGGAAACAGCAAGGGATAACCGTTTCTCAAGTTTATGCAGCTTTAGATTGCCTGTAATATGGCCAGTTAATCAGTTTAAAACAATTTCTGGTTATGCTATGGAATAGTAACATTTAGATAATAACGCAATGCCACCAGAAAAAGTAAAAACAACTGTTGTATACCTCATCACTTTTAAATGAATGCTGGGACAAATATCTGCAGTGAAGCTCATACTTGCTAGGTTTAAATTATCTGAATACTCCCAACAGGAAGTCCTCTTCCAGGCAAATCTCTGAAGGGCATTTGCAGAACAAAATGGATGACTGAACTGAATAAAATGGATGACTGACCACAGGGAATGACTGAACACAAATGAAAATTTCAGAGCACATTTTGTTTTGTTTTGAGGACCCACTGGATGGATTGGGTTATGCTATTGATCTGCTAATGTAATAACTTGCTATAATTTTTCAGAATATCTATCTATCTTCAGATTTAAAAACTATCTAAAAAAGAATGACTCATATAGAACCTTTCATTAGAAAATTATAATGACAATTAATTACAGATCCAAAAGAACTATCCTGGATCAACAGAAAACGTAGCTGTGATTTAATTATATGTATGTTTTTCTAGAAATAGTAATGTTTCAGTTTTTCAATACTTAGGATCATTTGCTAGGGAGTTATAAAGAATATATTATTTTCCATATTTATTCTGATACTGATACCTCATTTGCTCAGGTCAATCTATAGGCAGTGACAGCGAAATATTAATGCTGACAGGGTGGAGCCTCCAGGAAAACATGTCTCCAATGCAAATAAACACAATGAATTGATATTGCAAATTGAAATGTTAACCTTTTTCATGAAGAATTGCATTGAACTTTTTTTATTTATCTCCAAGCTCCTTTTAGAAAACTTAAAACCACCCTATTGCTTTCTAAGCCCCCTACTGAGATTCCCTGCTGAGGTAGGGAAATGGTCAAAGCCCTTCAAAAAGAAAATTTAGAAGAAAGGGCTATAAAATTCACATGTAGACAGACAGCTCAGTATTGATCACCTATCCAATGAGACCCATGTGCATCATTTATCCTTCCGAGTTCATGGAATCTGTTGTGCTGATGAAATATAGCATTGCTACATCAATTTCCAATAAAACACCCTGTAGCTAATAATTTGCTGGAAGCCACCATTGCTGGACATTGTAACACAATTAGAAACAGAAAGCAATCCCCACAGGCCTCAAATAGTATAATAGATTTGTTAATATGTGAATTAGTTTGCCAGATGCTATGTTGCCTCAGACATGGCAAACAACAATTGACTGAATAAACCTCTTTGCCACCCTGCATTTCCTGCTTGAATGAGATACCTATAAACAAGAACTGTGCAGCGGCATTGAGCGTATGCCTCAACAGTGTCTTCTCTTTATTGTCTTATTAAATTTCCTTTGCTTCATTACAGTTGGAATGTTACCAGTTTTCAAATTAGCTCTTTGGGATATATCTGTCTTGACCTGGTTCTCAAACACCAGAGTACTGACACAGAGAGGGAAGAATGAAGCAGGTTGGGTGAACCAGCACTAGAGATGTAGGCATTGGGCACAAGTCATAGAATCATAGAATCATAGAAGAGTTGGAAGAGACCACAAGGGCCATCGGGTCCAACCCCCTGCCAAGCAGGAAACACCATCCTGGCATATGGTTGTCAAGCCTCTGCTTAAAGACCTCCAAAGAAGGAGACTCCACCACACTCCTTGGCAGCAAATTCCACTGTCGAACAGCTCTTACTGTCAGGAAGTTCTTCCTAATGTTTAGGTGGAATCTTCTTTCTTGTAGTTTGGATCCATTGCTCCGTGTCCACTTCTCTGGAGCAGCAGAAAACAACCTTTCTCCCTCCTCTATGTGACATCCTTTTATATATTTGAACATGGCTATCATATCACCCCTTAACCTCCTCTTCTCCAGGCTAAACATGCCCAGCTCTCTTAGCCGTTCCTCATAAGGCATCGTTTCCAGGCCTTTGACCATTTTGGTTGCCCTCCTCTGGACACGTTCCAGTTTGTCAGTGTCCTTCTTGAACTGTGGTGCCCAGAACTGGACACAGTACTCCAGGTGAGGTCTGACCAGAGCAGAATACAGTGGCACTATTACTTCCCTTGATCTAGATGCTATACTCCTATTGATGCAGCCCAGAATTGCATTGGCTTTTTTAGCTTCCGCGTCACACTGTTGGCTCATGTCAAGTTTGTGGTCAACCAAGACTCCTAGATCCTTTTCACATGTACTGCTGTCAAGCCAGGTGTCACCCATCTTGTATTTGTGCCTCTCATTTTTTTTGCCCAAGTGCATTACTTTACATTTCTCCCTGTTAAAATTCATCTTGTTTGTTTTGGCCCAGTTCTCTAATCTGTCAAGGTCGTTTTGAAGTAAAGATAATGAATCTGAACCTGGTAGCTGGGTTCCCCCTGCAACCCAAAACCCTTATACCAGGAGTCCCAGAAATAGCATCCTTGAATGAGACCCCATGGAGGATGCACACCTTTCCTGCTAGGTATTCAGTAGTTCCTATTCCTTTTCCACCAATGTCAGCAAAGTGACAGGTAGGGAGGTGATGGAGTCCTCAGCTTCATGGCCTGGGGGTTTCTCTTTCAAGGCTCTCCATTCCTTAGCTATGGTGGTAGGCCCTGATCTAACTATATAAATATATTGGTTAGTTCTGAGACTCTAGTCCTCTTCAGGCATTCTTATTCCAAATTAGGTAAACCTGCAAGGGGAGGCATGGGGACTAGCACATTAGCTCTACCACTTTTGCCAAATCCTGCCACCCTCTATGAGTTGGAAGTCAACTTTCCAAAATCGGAAGGTTCCTGTTTTTCATGGGTTCTAAAACATGCAAGACAGTTCCATAAGTGAAGAAGGCAACCCACTCCAGCAGTTTCCCCTCAAAGTGATGGAAAGCAGAAAAACTACTGCCCAAGAAGAAGCAGGCAGTGCTAGCACCAGGTCCACACACCCTACATGTTAGCAGTTTACTCAACTTGAACAAAGTGATCAGCTCACAGGGTCCTGTCCAGGGTCCTGAAAGCATTGTCTCTGACTGGCCTTGTTTGTTAACTATTCAGCTCTGGGATCTGGCTCCCAGTTTGGACTCTGTCTGCCCTGTGGTATTCTGCTTAATTTATCTGCTTAGGTATGTTGTCTGTTCCAAATGGTTCCCATAGACTTTGTTTATTCAGGACACAACACTACAGTTCATGCCAATGTATTGCTAATTACAATGAAACAGCATTGAAGGTGTTTATTGAATTGTATCATTTCTCCTTTCAAGGGTCATGTAAGTACAGTATAGGCTAATATTATTACTCCCACATTGCAAATCGGGGTCTAAGCCACCTTCAGAGTCTGTAGCTCAGAAGTAGAATTTCTTAACCACTGCGGTACATGTTTCCTTTGCATTTAACTATTGTGCGGCATCATATCTGGGGCATGAAGCAACTGCCAGGTCAACGGGTACCAGTTTGCCATTGTCCTGATACTGAAAAAAGAAAGCTCAACCTCACCTCTCAATTTGACCTTTTAACATAGACCTCTTTGAATTCACGACTATGCAAGAGTTAACTGACTTCATTATAGGTGCATATAATTGATGTATTAGCTCCTGAATGTTTTATTGTCAATATTTATAGGATGTTTCCAGCTCAGAGCTAGCTAGTTGGACAATCACATTTTTCCTATTAAATGGTCAGTTATTGATGAGGTTAAAGAGATGCAGAGAGATTCCTTTCCACTCACCTCACACTGAATTGTGAGTAATCATATCCATCTACTTATTTGTGTCATTTTGGCAAGTGTAAAACAAGGGACTTCGCTGACATTATTCTTATTCTACTTGTCATTCATCTCTATGGTATTCTTTGTGTACTTCGTTACAATATTTTATTCAGTACAGAAGTCCTGAAATGTTTAATTTTCAATAGATACCTTGGGTAGGGTTCAAGAAGGACTGCAGGGTGGAATTAATACTAAAAATGCACTGCTATAATCCCTACTCAGAAATGTCCAATTGAATTTAATTGGACTTACTTTCAAGTAAGCATGTATAGGATTGCAGCCCCTAACTCACAAAAGCAGTAAGATTGTGAGTTATGAATCCTACCAAGATATTGTAAAAAATGGCTTCATAATTTAGGGAAGCCTCTGGATTCAGTTTTGGCTACTGAATGACATCCCTGGCTATAAATGCTTGTACTAGCTTCAGCTGCCTTTTCAGCTATGCAATTCATGGAGAACTGTATGGCACTTTTACATTTCAGACCAAGGTCATTTGGTTCTGAATGTATTTTCAATATGAATCCAGAATTCTCAACAGTATTCTTCAAAATACACAGCAGTCTTATGATCTATATTGTTCTATACAACTGTTACATGTCTGTGGATAATGAATTAAAATTTACCCATACAGGATCTATTCAGTTTTCATTTGGTCTGAAATGAACGCATAGTCTTGTGTCATTATGGTCCAGTTCAGGCTAATTAAACCAAAGTTGGTCATTCTTACAGAAATGATCCCCTGTAAACCTTGGACTTGTACAATCACCAGTGTGGCCAGGAGGATTTTGGAAGCATAGCCTTCCTGATTTAAACTCAAATTGAGAACTCTAGCTTGTTTAAAGTGAACTATGATTTGCTTTTTTTAAAGGGATCCTAAACAATAGTTTGATTCTGGGTTGTTGGGGGGTTTTTTAAACAAAGTTTACATTATCTAATTTGTCCTATAGTGACTAGCTTGAAAAGGGAAGTGGATATTTCCAATCTCTTCCTTGCAATGTCTGAGCAAGAGAGGAGAATGTTAAATGCATGAGCATGGTAAGTCTTTCCAGGACTTATTTCTCTGTCATGTTGTGATCCAAATAATAATTCCCCACCCACCCATATGACTGTGATTATTATTTTTTAAGAAAATAAGAAATATAGATGCATATTATACCTTAAGTGTAGTTTGACCTAAGGTCCTCCTTTTCAGCTCTATTCACAGACATAAACACCTGCACTTCCACTTTAGAGAAAGAACCATAACTCCCAAGACATTGAGCCTAAGAGTTCTACAAAGTAGAAAAGCCAATTGACCTCTCAGAAGCTTATAGCAGAAGGAAGGAAACAAATTGAGGATACCAAGCAATTAAATGCTCACACCACTGAATCATGTTTTGCTCTGGCTGAATGCAGGGTTATGTTTGATGGTTTGCTTTGGTGATTTTGGTCTTGTTTTCGACATAAAATACCAACCTGGAACTCTTCATGTGCCCCTTTTATTTTTTCTTAAAAATGTGTTAAAATAAAAACAATATATGCTATTATCTTAAAATAGAAGTATTATATTTAAGAAACGAGTGACATTTTTGCTATCTGCAACTTAGTCGCATCAGAAAACATCCTAGGAAGAACTAAAGTAACAACAGATTGATTCGAGATTTGACCTTGGGTCAACTATCATTTGAAGCATATCACCTTAAGGGACACAACCAGACCTTCTGTGCTTAAAGGGGCTTTCCTATAAGAAACAGATTGTGCAGTCTTTGGCAGAGATGTCTGCCCTTTGTTTATTAGTCTGATTTATCTGGGACGTTTATCATTCATATTAGTTTTTATGCTATATTATTATATTATATTATATTATATTATATTATATTATATTATAATATTATGGTTTATATTCTGCTTTTGAATGCCTCTCTAAATGCACAGCAATTTATAAATCCTTAAATGGGTTCAGAAAAGAGAAACCAAAGTGATCAAGGGGGCAGAGCAGCTCACCTATGAAGAAAGGTTTCAGCATTTGGGACTTTAGTGAAAAGGTCAGCAAAAAGTTTTTCTCTTCCTCTCATGACACTTGAAGTTGTGGACAACCCATGAAGAATGCTTGAAGATTCAGGCCAAATAAAAGAAAGTAATTATTCACACAGTGCATAGCTGAACTTTGGAACTCACTTCCACAGGCGGGAGCTATGGTCACCATGTTGGATGGCTATAAAACGAAGAAAGAGACAGATGAATAGTAAGTGCTGTCGATGGTTATAAGCCATGAAGGTGATATTCTGCTTCCACAGTTGGAGGCGATAATGCTTCTGAATATCAGCTGTTGGAAACCACAGGAGGAGAGAACATGCTTGCTCAGATCCTGCTTGTGACTCGTACTAAGATTGTAGTTGTTAAGACCCCTAGTTCCTCTTCACATGGACTGCTGTAAAGTCAGGCATCTCCTATCCTACATTTGTGTATCTGATTATTCCTGCCTAAGTGAATAACTTTACATATGACCCTACTGAGATTCATTTTGTTTGGGCCCCTTATTCTCTTCAATAAATAAATGTTGTTGTTGTTTAGTTGTTTAGTCGTGTCCGACTCTTCGTGACCCCATGGACCAGAGCACGCCAGGCACTTGTGTCTTCCACTGCCTCCCACAGTTTGGTCAAACTCGTGCTGGTAGCTTCAAGAACACTATCCAACCATCTCATCCTCTGTCGTCCCCTTCTCCTTGTCCCCTCCATCTTTCCCAACATCAGGGTCTTTTCCAGGGAGTCTTCTCTTCTCATGAGGTGGCCAAAGTATTGGAGCCTCAGCTTCACGATCTGTCCTTCCAGTGAGCACTCAGGGCTGATTTCCTTAAGAATGGATAGGTTTGATCTTCTTGCAGTCCATGGAACTCTCAAGAGTCTCCTCCAGCACCATAATCGAAAAGCATAACAAATAAATGAGGCCTGTATAAAAGCTCCTTTAAGAATACAAGACAGGAATAGGGAGGTAGGGATGTGAATAAGGATTCACAGTCCCCAAAATAATATGCAAACTGAAATGCAGCTATCCTTCAAAATTTGCACTTCCCCAAATTGTAATGCAATTCTTCAACCAAGAAATATGAATAAAAACGTGTATAGTAAGGAATGTGTGCATTTAAAAAATCACGTTTAAAAATTTAAAAATTCTCAAGATGGAGGGGGAGGGAACAGCTGCAGTCGCCTGCAGTTCCTGCGCAATGTTTGCCATCTTGCCAAAGGTTGCAGGCAGCTTTACCTGCAGCAATTGCATGTTGATTGCCCTCTTAGAAGACAAAGTCCAGCAACTGGAGGAACGTGTAGCTACGCTCCAAAGAATTAGAGAGCTGAAGCTCTTCTTGGAAGCAACAGAGCACACCGTCTCCACCAAGGAGGAGACAGGGGACTCCCCTGAGAAGGAGGCTAGTTCACCAACACAGGAGCCAGATATATGGAGAAACGTGACTCAAAGAAGTAGGAGGCCCAGGGTTCGCTCTGATTGTTTAGAAATACACAATCGCTTTGAGGTCCTCTCCCCTAGCATGGAAGACGAAGAGCAGACTCCATTTGAGGATCTCTCCCTCATTACAGTCGATCAGGTATATGAAGACGAGCAGCAAAGTCAGTCCTCAGGGAATGTGCAGGCGACCTTGGAACGGACAGCTCACGGAAGAACCCCGACCAAACCTAAGAGGAGGCGTGTAGTGGTGATAGGGGATTTCCTACTGAGGGGAACAGAAGCAGTGATCTGTGGGCCTTACAAGATGTCTCGGGAAGTGTGCTGTCTCCCCGGGGCTAAGATCCAAGATGTAACTGAACGACTGCAAGGAATCATAAAACCCACTGACAAATACCCCTTCCTCTTGGTTCATGTGGGAACCAATGACACTGCAAGCAATAGCCTCCAGAAGATCAAAAGAGACTACGAGGCTCTGGGCAGGAAATTGAAGCAATAAATGCACAAATTGTCATCTCATCTGTCCTCCCAGTTGAACGACGTGGCCCAGGGAGAGAGGGAAAAATAGTGGAAGTGAACAGCTGGCTTCGCAAATGGTGTAAACAGGAACGGTTTGGATTCTTAGATCACGGACTGCAGTTTCTTGAAGATGGACTTCTGGCAAGCCATGGGCTGCACCTCACAACAGTTGGGAGAAATGTTTTTGCCAAAAATCTCAGAAACCTCATCAGGAGGGCTTTAAACTGACTAATGTGGGGGAGGGAGACAGTGCTCCTGAAGGTAGGAGTCTATCAATTGATGAAGATGATCATCCAAATGTCATAGACCAAATGGAGCAAACAGCACACAGACCTAGTGGTGGGAGGAAAAAATCCTTAAATAAGAGACACGGGGGAATGATTAATGGACTTAAATGTCTGTACACTAATGCGCAAAGCATGGGAAATAAACAAGATGAGCTTGAGCTCTTGGTACAGCAAACTAAATATGACATAATAGGCATCACTGAAACCTGGTGGGATAAGTCCCACGATTGGAATGTAATAATGGAGGGATACAATCTGTTTCAGAGAAACAGACCAGACAAGAAAGGAGGAGGAGTGGTGTTATATGTCAGGGATGTGTATACCTGTGAAGAGATCCAAGATTTAGAACCTCAAAGCCAAAGTGAGAGCATTTGGGTCAAAATTAAGGGAGAGAAGAATAACAGTGACCTCACTGTGGGAGTTTACTATAGATCCCCAAGCCAAACGGAGGACATAGATGATGCCTTCCTGGAACAGATGGCCAAGCATGCAAAAGGAAGGGAGATAGTAGTAATGGGGGACTTCAATTACCCGGATATTTGTTGGATGTCAAACTCAGCCAAGAGCATAAGGTCAAACAGATTCCTCACTGGCCTTGCAGACAACTTCATTGTCCAGAAAGTGGGAGAAGCAACAAGAGGAACAGCCATTTTAGATCTGGTCCTAACCAATGTTGATGACCTGGTTAGTGGGGTAGAAGTGGAAGGATCATTAGGCGCGAGTGATCATGCTCTTCTGAAGTTTACTGTACAGCGGAAGGGAGCAGCCAAGCATACTAGGACTCCATTTCTTGACTTTAAGAAAGCCGACTTCATAAAACTTAGGGAAGTGCTGGGTGAGATCCCACGGACAGTAATACTAAAAGGAAAGGGAGTTCATGATGGCTGGGAGTTTGTTAAGAGGGAGATAGTAAAAGCACAACTTCAGGCAATACCAATGGGACGGAAACATGGAAGGTGCCTAAAGAAGCCAGGGTGGCTATCTAAAGAACTTTTAACTGAGTTAAGATTAAAAAAGGATGTGTACAAAAAATGGAAAAGGGGGGAAACCACCAAAGAGAAATTCAAACAAATAGCCAGCACGTGTAGACACAAAGTCAGAAAAGCTAAAGCACAGAATGAACTCAGGCTTGCTAGAGAGGTTAAAAGCAACAAAAAAGGCTTTTATGGGTATGTTCGTAGCAAAAGGAAGAACAAAGAAACAGTAGGGTCACTCACAGGAGAAGATGGTGAAATGCAAACAGGGGACACAGAAAGGGCTGAACTCCTCAATGCCTTCTTTGCCTCAGTCTTCTCCGATAAAGAAAACAATGCCCGACCTGAAGAATTTGGAGCAAATGATTCAGCAGAGGAAACACAGCCCAGAATAACTAAGGAGATAGTACATGAATACTTGGCTAGTTTAGATGTATTCAAGTCTCCAGGGCCAGATGAACTGCATCCAAGAGTATTAAAAGAACTGGCAGATGTGATCTCAGAACCACTGGCAGTCATCTTTGAGAATTCCTGGAGAACAGGCGAAGTCCCGGCAGACTGGAGGAGGGCAAATGTTGTCCCTATTTTCAAAAAGGGGAAAAGAGAGGACCCAAATAATTACTGCCTAGTCAGTCTAACATCAATACCAGGGAAGATTCTGGAGCAGATCATTAAGCAAACAGTCTGTGAGCACCTAGAAAGGAATGCTGTGTTCACCAATAGTCAGCATGGATTTCTGAAAAATAAGTCATGTCAGACTAACCTGATCTCGTTTTTTGACAGAATTACAAGCCTGGTAGATGAAGGGAACGCAGTGGATGTAGCCTACCTTGATTTCAGCAAGGCATTTGACAAGGTGCCCCATGATATTCTTGTAAAGAAGCTGGTAAAATGCGGTCTTGACTATGCTACCACTCAGTGGATTTGTAACTGGCTGACTGACCGAACCCAAAGGGTGCTCATCAATGGTTCCTCTTCATCCTGGAGAAGAGTGACTAGTGGGGTGCCACAGGGTTCTGTCTTGGGCCCGGTCTTATTCAACATCTTTATCATCGACTTGGATGATGGACTCAAGGGCATCCTGATCAAATTTGCAGATGACACCAAACTGGGAGGGGTGGCTAACACCCCAGAGGACAGGATCACACTTCAAAATGACCTTAACAGATTAGAGAACTGGGCCAAAACAAACAAGATGAATTTTAACAGGGAGAAATGTAAAGTATTGCACTTGGGCAAAAAAAAATGACAGGCACAAATACAAGATGGGTGACACCTGGCTTGACAGCAGTACATGTGAAAAGGATCTAGGAGTCTTGGTTGACCACAAACTTGACATGAGCCAACAGTGTGACGCGGAAGCTAAAAAAGCCAATGCAATTCTGGGCTGCATCAATAGGAGTATAGCATCTAGATCAAGGGAAGTAATAGTGCCACTGTATTCTGCTCTGGTCAGACCTCACCTGGAGTACTGTGTCCAGTTCTGGGCACCACAGTTCAAGAAGGACACTGACTGTTGGGTTTGGAACTTAACAGGTTAAGTTGTTCCCATGATGCCTCAGCATTCTGACGTCAGCTTTAGAAGCTGGGAGGAGTCTGGGAGGAGTTTCGTTTACTTTCTTCCCCTCTGGTCTCTGAGGGAAGAGGTCGCAGTTTGGTCATGGAGGCGGTGAGCCCAGGAGATTCCTGGGGAACGTCGGAATAAAGAACTGAAATGGACAAACCTGGTCTCTGTGTGTGTTTGTCTGAAGCTAAGTGAAGCTACGTGACAGTTTTCACCGCTGTGTTCAACTCTGCTGAGGCGTGACTGGAGAGCTACTGGAGACGGAGCTGAGTGGCGCAGCTCGGAGGAAGCGCGCCGGGCATAAAGAGCTAATTGTGGATCGTAAATCAATTAGCGGGGGTCACGCCAAACCAATCAATCAATTCCACAGGTTATGGACCCTTAATCACCGATCGTAAAAACTGTCACAGGAACGCTTTGAAGTGCCGGAATGCGTTTGAAGTCGCTGGCAGGAGTTTTTGCCTGGTGTTAAGAGGCAAAGGAGAGCTGCGGAGCTCAGAGCAGCTGAAAGACACAAAGTGGTTTGCCTGTGCTGAGAGCTGAAGAGCAGCTGGAAAATCGTTTCTCCACGGATGGGTGCCGGAGGAGCTTGTGATCTGTGAGTACAGCTTGGGGCCCCTTGGGAGAACGGAAGACAATGGCAGGCAGCCAGGTCTTGGAGGACATTGCGTTTGAAATGCAGGAGGCCAGAGCCCTGGAGAAGTATTGAGAAAAGCCTAGAGATGGCTGGTGCCCCTGTTCCTGATGTTTTAGCCTCAAGGAGTGCTGGTGAGCAGATCGGGGGGGCGAAGGATTCCAAAGGCAAGTGTAAAAGTTTTCCACTGTGCGTGCTGGAGTGGAATGTCAACAAAGCAGGTTCCCAGAAAGCCGCAGTGGGAGCCAGGCCAGAGGGGGCGGAGCTGGCAAGGAGTGCTTTTCCGGAAGAAGGAGGGCCAGGCCAGCTGGGAGGAGCCCCGGGCAGTGTTTTTCCACTGGAGTTCGTCGTTGCTGCCCATGGAGAGCGGAGACAGCTGGGCAGGAAGGTCCCAAGGTCAACCAGCTGAGTTCTCATGGGAACCAGTCTCGGAGAGGAGGCCAGCGTGGGAACGCAAGGGAAAGACGTGGCTCAGACGCTGGGGAGGGTTGTTTTCTTATCACTGCTTCTATGGCAACTGTGAAGAACAACTCCAGCCAGGACACGGTGACACGCTGGGTTTTGAATACTACTGTTGGTCGTCACCTGCTAAGCGAGCCTGCTGGCGAAATGCGGAACTGCAGGGCTGTTTCAACAGGACACAACTGTGATGTTAGCAGACGGAATGAGAAAGTCGGTTTCTGCTGTGGCTAACATGTTTTTTTCTCCTTTACAGGAGGAGCTAGAGGTCTACGTTGGGGGGAAACAAGTGGCCAACGTGAAAAGGGGGCAGAACAATCTCTTTGTTCTGGAGTCACCTCTGGAGGGTGGTGGGAATGCTGGAAAAGCACAGGCGCAGTGTGCTAAGGTTCCCAGTCATGTGCAAAAGCTGCACAGGTGCACAAAAGGGTACAAACTCCGGAAATGTGGGAGGTCCCTAGGGTGCAGGGCATGCAAGGGTGCACAGGTACATGGTTTTCCCGGGTTTGGGAGGGTAGCCAAAGAGCCCTTTGAGCTCTTTGAGGCAGGTGGTCCAAAGGTTCAGGAAATGATCTTCTGTGGATATGATCCTGCAACCAATGGGTGGAAGTTTGCATACCCAGAGGGTGATCAAACCAAGCTGCTGGTCAGTAAGCAGGCTGAGTTCTGTGAACAGGATGGGTGTTCAAGACTCAGGGATGGTTCTGATTTTCTCTCAGAATGTCTGTCTGATTCTGAGGAGGAAAGGGAGGCAGAGGCTGATCCCGGTGATGGGGACCAGGTCCAGGATCAGGGTTCAGAACCCGGTGATGGGGACCAGGTCCAAGATCAGGGTTCAGGGCAGGTCTGGGCATCTCCAAAGGTTGTGAAAGGAGTGTCCAGGTGTGAGGCTTCATCTCCGGTTAGCGTAATGGAGAAAGCTCACAAACAGGGTGTCAAGTCAGAGGGGGAAGGATCTGACGGAGAAGACACAACTGCTGGCCCAAATGGGTCAGTAGGGTATCAGGTCACAAGTGCGTGGAAAAGTGTCGCACAGTGTGATTCTGGGAGTGTTGAAGGGGTTCAACAGGTGCCTGGGAAAGATGCCGGGAAGGGGCACAAGGCAAAGGGAAAGGTGTTGAACTCAAAAGGGTCTTGTCAGAATGGTTCGGCAAGAGGGGGTGTTGGGTTTGGAACTTAACAGGTTAAGTTGTTCCCATGATGCCTCAGCATTCTGACGTCAGCTTTAGAAGCTGGGAGGAGTCTGGGAGGAGTTTCGTTTACTTTCTTCCCCTCTGGTCTCTGAGGGAAGAGGTCGCAGTTTGGTCATGGAGGCGGTGAGCCCAGGAGATTCCTGGGGAATGTCGGAATAAAGAACTGAAATGGACAAACCTGGTCTCTGTGTGTGTTTGTCTGAAGCTAAGTGAAGCTACGTGACAGTTTTCACCGCTGTGTTCAACTCTGCTGAGGCGTGACTGGAGAGCTACTGGAGACGGAGCTGAGTGGCGCAGCTCGGAGGAAGCGCGCCGGGCATAAAGAGCTAATTGTGGATCGTAAATCAATTAGCGGGGGTCACGCCAAACCAATCAATCAATTCCACACTGACAAACTGGAACGTGTCCAGAGGAGGGCAACCAAAATGGTCAAAGGCCTGGAAACGATGCCTTATGAGGAACGGCTAAGGGAGCTGGGCATGTTTAGCCTGGAGAAGAGGAGGTTAAGGGGTGATATGATAGCCATGTTCAAATATATTAAAGGATGTCACATAGAGGAGGGAGAAAGGTTGTTTTCTGCTGCTCCAGAGAAGCGGACACGGAGCAATGGATCCAAACTACAAGAAAGAAGATTCCACCTAAACATTAGGAAGAACTTCCTGACAGTAAGAGCTGTTAGACAGTGGAATTTGTTTTTTTTTTTTTTTAAATTATAATTATTGAAAATTTAAAAATTACAAAAGAGAACAAAAAAGAAAAAAGTAAGAAAAGACAAAGAAAAGACAAACCACAGTCAAACAATACAGATTAATAAAAATCAAAATCAAAAAATTACACGACACAATTAAAAAACGAAAATATACCACAAACATTTAAAAACAAATCCAATATTCTCATATCTTTAACTGTCATTACCTTCTTTCTTTGACCTCCTCCTCCTCCCTTTTTTTATATCCTGATTATTAATTGTCACAGCAAATCCTTTCCATATTTCATAATATTCTGTCATTACTTTACCTTAATCTATTTTAATCTTATCTTACTATGAAAACCTTAAAACTTAAAACTTAAATCTTATTTTTACCAATTTCTCATAACCATAATATTCTTACATAATTCTTTAAACATTTTTGCTAAAGCCAAATAATTTCGTTCCAACATTTTTCTAACATTCATCAATTTTATAAAACAATCATAATAAAAGAAATAACAATCCAATCTTCATCCAGCATCTCTTCCTCCTGGTCCCGGGTTTTGTCAGTCCTTTCTATCCCATCAATCTAGCGCATTAACCTGGTAACCTTATGTCCGAGGCCCTTAAGTCTCTTCCATGTCCCTTCTGCAGCTCTTCTTCATATTTATAGCTATATTTTGCTTTATCTCCTACTTCTTTCACTCTTGGGAACTCCAGCTTGACAATGCTTTTGACCCTTCTCGACAAATCAGCCCCTTTTCCATAGTCCCCACTAAGCTCCATGTGGTATTTAAGAACATGTTTCAAAGACCCTCCAAAATTGAGAGCCCCCACAACCCCAAACATCTCACGGCCCATTGCCGGACTCGAAAAGTCCAAACCTCCCTGCATAGGGGGGTCTATCCAACCCCCCATTTCCAAACCAAACCAAACTTTATCTTTCCAAATCTGGCTTTTTCCAAGTTCATTTGTCAAATCCAAGAATTCATGTTCCTGCTGGGCCGCAGCTTCCTCCATCCCTGGCACCCAAGATTCAGCAACATCCTCTTCCCTCATCTGTTCTGTCAGGGCACACTCCTGATCTAATTCCTGGGTGGGCTCTATATAATATCCCACTGCCTGTCCAAAATTTCTAATCGCATCAGTCATAAAATCCGTCTTCTCATGTAGCTGTTCCAGTAGGGCACTTGTTTTACAGAAAGCACTCAACAGAGCTTCTGAATACATTGTCCTGCAAGGTCAGAAGTCTATTCCCACGATCGTAATCTGTAACAGCTGCGAGCTTCCCGATTCAAAATTGGTTACAGTTTCACAGGCTCCCTCTAGGTGAAAAACTTCTGCTTGTTCTTTTCTTTTAAAAACAAATCTAACAACAAAGTTTCTTTTTTCAGATATTTTGTCAATATTTGTTCCTTTAAAATGCGAAGGGGAACAATGGAATCACTATGTATCTTTTCCTTTAGCTATCTGTCAAAAACGTTTGTCTCTGGTCAATGAGTTTCAAAGAACGTCAGTCCTGACACCCCGCTCCAGGATCAAGACGGTGGAAAGTTACTTTACTTTACACTCACTTCTGCAGGTTTAAGCAGTCCAGAAAAAATCCCCCCTCTTCTCCTGCTTCCGAAGGGGGTTCCACAATTTTAAATGATGAAAGTTAATCCTTTAGAAGCGATTTTCAGAACTTTAGTTTGCTGTGTCTTTGCTTTAGTCTATCTACAAAGAAACGGAAGGCTGACTTCCTGTTTAGACCTTCCCGTTTCAGTGCCAAATTAAATTAAACTTTTAAGTCCAGTTTTCCTTTCTGCTCGCAAATCCTTATTTAGAGTCCAATTGTCCAAAACTTAAGTACTCACGGGTGGTTGTTTTAAAAGCCAAATTGTCCCAGGAAAAAGGCAGCGCTCTCCGGCAACAGCTGTGCGGCTTCGCTCCACGGAAGAAGCAGTTGACTCTCAGCACCGCGCAACTTCCCCCTCTTCGCTCCGGAGCCCGTTAGTGGGTTCCTTTGCGGGTTGGGGGGCGCTAAAGGTGCCCGCTGAGTCCCATGGTCACAGGCTTCATCCGCCTGTGATTTTTGAATGGGTCCCCGCTTCGCCGTAGCGGAAAAGACCCGATTCCCATGGAGCTGGTCCCTCCAGTTCAGAGGGAATCCGCCATTGCCGATGGCGCCACCCCGGAAGTCTCGACAGTGGAATTTGCTGCCAAGGAGTGTGGTGGAGTCTCCTTCTTTGGAGGTCTTTATGCAGAGGCTTGACAACCATATGTCAGGAGTGCTCTGATGGTGTTTCCTGCTTGGCAAGGGGTTGGACTCGATGGCCCTTGTGGTCTTTTCCAACTCTATGATTCTATGATTCTACGTGTCCACAAAAGGAACATGCAAACGTGCATTCTGTTAGGGAAAATTGCATACCACAATGTGTGCAATTAGAATATGCTCAGAATGCTTAGAAATGTTTGTGAGAACTGTTTTTTTTCTTAAAAATGCAAACTGATGAAGCACTGTAGTGAATGGAATTTAATATTAGGGTGAAAATGAGAATCTGAGAAAAACTGAAATGGAAAGAATCACCCAGCCCTAGAGAGCATGCAAAACTATCTCTGCTATAACATGTAGCTTCATTTAATTTTCTGCACATAGGTATTCCCCCTGAGCACTAAGGAAGATAATCTCAGAAAGAACTCAACTAAATTTCCCCTTCCTGTCTGCCAGCTAACCGTCAGGTTTTAAAATCTTTTTTTAAAAAAACAAAACAAAAAAAACTATGCCACGAAGATTTAGGCAGTAATAACAGTTTCTCTATTCTGCTGTTAATTTATACCACTGCCTACTTCATCCTAGTTCCTTATTTCCCAATCCCTGAGACTGTCCCTTTAATTTTCCCTTTCTCATTTGGATGCTAAGCCCTGTGATCAAGTTGTAGCACATTGTTAGCCCCAATTAAATATTGAAATAGTATCAGTCAAATGATCAAAATTACACACCCATGCCAGTCCTTGCCTTATCACATAAGGCTTCTGGCATAGTGTCCCTTTTTCCAATTCCTGAAATGAATTAGTTCAGTTTAATAACATTGGTTTAGGAAGCAGTTCTATACACAAAAAGCCAGTACAAAACCCGCTAGTACTGTATATGTTAAGTAGGTGTGAAGTTATTCCAGATCCCAACTCGGTTCAGCAGCATGACCACAACTGACTCAGCTGACCTAGACCCAGCTGAGGAAAAGCAAGCCTTTAAAATAGGGTTTGAGTTGTTGTTGTTGTTGTTTAGTCGTTTAGTAATGTCCAACTCTTCGTGACCCCATGGACCAGAGCACGCCAGGCACTTCTGTCTTCCACTGCCTCCCGCAGTTTGGTCAAACTCATGCTGGTAGCTTCGCTTAAACTATCTAACCATCTCGTCCTCTGTCGTCCCCTTCTCCTTGTCCCCTCCATCTTTCCCAACATCAGGGTCTTTTCCAGGGAGTCTTCTCTTCTCATGAGGTGGCGAAAGTATTGGAGCCTCAGCTTCAGGATCTGTCCTTCCAGTGAGCACCCAAGGCTGATTTCCTTAAGAATGGATAGGTTTATTCTTCTTGCAGTCCATGGGACTCTCAAGAGTCTCCTCCAGCACCAGGGCGTTACACCTTCCTTTTTTTCTGGTTTGATTTACACAATGTTACCAGGTCACATGACTTAGCATCCAGCCTGTCCTGCCTCTCTGTTCCCACTATGCCATGCCCCCCCCCCAGCCTCCTTTTCAGGACTTATCCTGGCCTAAGATCGGCTCAGCTCAGTATAGCCAGTGTGGTCCTGGATAAATCAGAATTGGGAATATATGCTGGCATATTTCTGGTCAAGTTTTGGATTAAGGAAGAACCTCTCAATTCAGCTGGAGATCTACTGGATCCAAATCTCCTCATCCCAGTGGATCTTGTTCCCAGACCATTTTTAGTCATTCAGACTTTGGTGGCTAAATTAGCCTCTACTGTGGCACTCAACTTTTAGAGATTAGGGCAAGACTTTTCCTTATTATTATTACAGATGGGTAGCCGTGTTGGTCTGCCATAGTCGAAGTAAAAAATTCTTTCCTGTAGCACCTTAAAGACCAACTAAGTTAGTTCTTGGTATAAGCTTTTTAGTTCTTGTGTGTATCTGAAGAAGTGTGCATGCACACGAAAGCTTATACCAAGAACTAACTTCCTTATTATTATTTTACTGTTGGAAGAACATTTTAGAAATTTTGTATTGTTTGATGTTCCTTTTGCTTAAAGGCTTTTAATTTATTTATCTGTTCATACTTTATTGTTGTTAAGTAACTTTGAGGCTTTAAAATATGAAATGGCTAACAAAAGCATATAACAACAATAATAATCATAATCCACGTCAGATGCTTATTTTAACAGCAATTCAACCTGATGAAATTAAGTTTTGCTACTTAGAAGAAAAATTACCTCATAGCATACCAAACACTTGGCTACAGAAATCTTCTTGGACACACATTCGCATTAATGAATCAACAATGAGAGAATATAGTCAAGAGAGGTCATAATTGTTTGCCAGACATGCAGTCAAAACTATTCTGCACTAAGCAGCAAGTCCTAATTGGGTAATTAGATTGTCCAATTTGACAGAGCACCTAACCAAATGCAAACATCTATCAAGTGGCAATTTTATCTTGAAAGGTATTTATAAGGAATAATAACCCCTCTAGCTTACGGAGACTGCTTGTTTTTTTCAGGAGGAAGGAAAACTGATCATGACATTTACATTCTGAACTATTGGCATTGTGTCATAAAAGGCAAGCAGTCCTGAAAGATGAATCGTATGCAGTTTTTCTGTCATAGCTATTGATTATCTCTCAACCTATAAAGAGCATGTAAGGTTAAAAAGCATTTAAAGATTTATTACCTGTATTGATTTATCTTTTCTGTTGTGATGAAAGCAAACATAAATCTTCCTTCCAGCAAGTAATAGAGTAAACATGGCTGCTTAAAGGAATTAAAGGCAAGCTAAATTTGCAAAATTAACACTCACTAAAATCCTTGATTTAACCACCAAGCCTTTAGAAAATGCTATGATTATGGTGCATGGTTTAAGAAATATTTTGACATCAGAAGATCTCAGACTTTGTGCAAATGCATGTTAAAAAACAATTCTATGCTATAGACTGGAGGCGGGGGGGGGGGGCGGGGAATCATATAGTTGTTATCTGCATTCAGGATGACAAGGGGAAGAAAAAATCCAAGGCCTGATAAAAAGTCTGCAGACCTCTCTAGCTACATTATTGTTATCAGTTAACATGTTCGTAAAATTCTTATTCTCCTGTAGATCAGTCTGAATGTTAGACAAGAAAGTATAAAGAGGCATTAAAAGGAACATGACCCAGAATTTTGGTGATTATGTGTGGCCCAGTTCTGAGATGCCGAGTTAAGGCTTCAGGGAAGGTGACAAACCAGTCTCTGGTTAAAAACCTTTTCTCTGAAGCTCAAGCTACATATTAAATGGAGCTCCATGGTGCTTTTTGCATTTCTTTTTTAAGAAAAAAACTCAAAGTTAGGCCGAGACATTCTGTACCTGAGCAGAATAAGAGGGGACAGTAGGGCCAGTTTAACTCTTTCTCTTCTCATTTGTCAGCTCAAAATTGCTCCCCCCCCCCCAAATATGGATAGAAAGATGCAGTAAAGCTATGCAGATCTTGTAAGGGGGTAAACAGCTTGAGGACAGCACTAGAATTGAAAAGATAAAGCAGCAGAAAGCATCCTACTTGTGTTCAAATGAATGCAAGGAGAACCCCCCTGCAGAAAGACATTCAGTTCACTTTATTTGCAAACTGAGAGAGGTAGTAATGTGTGTGAAGATGCTTGGGATGCTGATTTGTGCCCCATCTTCCCTTGGGTGGGGGCTGCAGGGCCAGGGAGAGTCCTGAGATTTCACATATTGAGAGGTGAGTGCAGGATCAAGGTGGGTAGTAAATAGGTTCAGTCAAGGCATGAAGGCTGCCTGAGGTGAGTCACCACTGGGCAGAACCTTGGAGAGTCTGTTAAGACTTTCCTGAAGAAAAGTTCCAGTGACTTAAGTGGTATTTACTTCAAGGGGGGGCGTAGTTTAAGGACTTTTTCGCACAGGAAGATCAAGATTACAATCATATCATCATTTATAGGATCAAGTTTGCAATCCTATAAACAGCTCTGAATTTAGCGAGATTCACTTCTAACTACACTGACATAGGATTACTCAGGGACAGGTTGTTTCTCAAAGGCTGTCACTCCAAAGTCATCACCCTGAAGTAACAGCATTTTCATGACAAACAAGGGGAGCCTATGGAAGTGACAAGTCCTGCTCTTTGAATAGTATTTCCATAGTCCTACTCCTTCAATACACAACCTAATTTGCATATCATGCTAATTATTTTCCATCCATTTTTACACTAATTCTCTGGAAGGAAATGCACATTTAAAAGTGCAACACACCTATAGTGGAAAATAAGGCTTCTTTATGCAATTCAGTGCTGAATTTAGGCTGGAGTTGAGGTATGTTTTGAACAGCATATTTTTGGCTGGAAATCCAAACCAGCCATTAAAAGAGAATGACAAGAGTGGTTTTGTGTGTGTGTGTGTGTGTGTGTGTGTGTGGTGGGGTTTTTTTTTTGGGGGGGGGGGTTGTTAATGTTGGCTAATGACACATTTTTAAACTGTTTAGCAACCCTGATGCTCAAACTACATATGGTTATTTGTTTCATCTTGTTTAAGAGAAATTCACTTGGGGACTGTAAAGTTGACTGCAGTAGTGGCACAGAGACAACATTCTCCCATTAGACTATTCTTGCAATTAATACTGTTTCCTCCAACAAATGTACACCAATTTTTTCCCCTGTGGCTAGGAAAGCAAAGCCATTACTCACCACCTTCCCCAGCTCTGCTGCTGTGATCAGCTTCATAGTCCCAACCCACATAGACTGTATTTTCACACTTTTTTAAAAAGAGCTGTGGTGAAATGGCCTCTTTAACTTCTCCACCATCTTTGTGGGCATAGAAATTGGGGTGGCAGAAGAGAGATTTCACTGAATTTATCAGGGGGAGTGGGGATATCAAAACCTTTCCACAGATTATAGAGAATAGACTACTAAATGCAAACTGTAATAGTATGATAAAGCAAACATGAAAATATCCATGATGCCAGTGGAACATATACGCCTATCTGGTTTTTTTCCCCTGGGGGAACGCATGGGTACATATACTCCTAAACATTTTGTGAATCTAAGTTTGGCCTTATTGAGGGGCAGTATTTCAATATGAGTGGGAAAATGAGAGTACCCCTAAACATTTTTTTTAAAAAAAGCACAGCTCCTATCTACACATAAAGAGGAAGATGTATTTAACTTCTGTCAGTAATTACAAGATGTAGCTGTCTGTTTTATTTCATCATTGTATTTTTTTGTTTAAAGAAAAGTAAAAACTCTTACGAGCAGCCAAACAAAAGGACAAGAGAAAAATGTCAGGAGTCTGGATAACAACACTGGACTACAATGCAGGGACACCACTTCTCTTTTGCCTAAGTCCCCTGCAAGCAGTCTGAATATAGCAACCCCGAACTCATCAGCCCAACCTACAGTACAGAGATATTGATGATGGCATTTATGAGCATTTAAAAGAGAGTCAACAAAACTCACAAGAGTACACAGCATTGACTCATTTCTTTTTAACCTCTGCTAAACCATTGGGGAGGAGGAAGAGAAGTCAGAGTAAATTTGATAGTAATTCGGTGAGGATAATTAATGATAGTGCAGTATTTTTTAACCCTCTCTCTCTCTTTCTCTCTCTCTCTTTATTTATTTTGATAACCCTTAGCTCTTCTTTTCTCTAAACTTAGTATGTCCAAGATGTCTTGCCATCTGTAATTTGAAATAATATTACAAAACATGATTAATGACCAGGAGGAATGAAAATGAGCTCCTTCTAGTTTATATTTCAAACCACCCTTGATCTTCTGATGAAGGGCAGCATGTTAAACAAACAAACAAACAAAAAGGCAAACAACCTGGTCAGCTCAGGTGAGCATTTTCTTTCATTCTGTTCATGTCTTTAAAACTTTAAATCCATGGTGGCCCTTGGTAACATATGCATTTACAGACTGACTGTCAACATTTTACATTGATATATGTTAATCCTTATGTTAGTCTTCTCTGTTGTATAGACACATTACAGTATAATTTTAAAGGAAAGCTTTAAATCTCTTTTGATAATTGAGCAACACAAGGCAGTAAAGGGGGGGGGTAAGAAAGCTGATAAAACTGTACTATATTTTAAATAGGCTCCAGATACCAAATGAAAATATGCACGCTGACTATTTTATTGTTGTCACAATTTTTCTTTAAAGGTATTTTCTTTTCCTAGTCATTCTTTTTTGACTCTAAGAGCTGATAAAGCACTCAATTGAATTTTTGTCTCAATATGTTTCCTGGTAATCTTTTAGAAGATTCACTGAATAGTCTAAATAGCCACTAACTGTTACACATGAGGAATATTTATGGGCCAATAGGTTGGTTTTTTTCTATAAATGAATTTGGTTTCTCATGCAGGAACAGGTTTATCACTCACAATTACAATGTCCCTCCAAAGTGAAGTCATTCAAGAGACATGTGCCCAATATGTTACAAACATATTGAATAACAGAATTCTCCCTGGGTTGCGTCCAATGCTAGCCCTGCTCAGAGTAGACCCATTAATCAGCATGAATAAATTTAAAGGAGACCCACTGATTAATGAACAAAGGTATAACTTTGTTACTAAATACAATCCACTGTTTCCCTGACTGGAACCTAGTTACAGCTACAGTTTTTGGGTCAGAAACTGTATACAAAATTGTATAACTAATCTCATACACTTTCCCTCCCTATTCACTTGTAGTTCAAGAACATGGGACAAATTTATTTTATTTGCATGAGGAAATTCCCCCCATAAGGCGGAGATTGGAAAACCCGTGGACCTCCAGGCTGCCAGTCCCACCAGCTTCAGTCTCAGTCACCATGGCCAAGGGTCAAGAATTATGGGAGGTGTAGTCCAACAACGTTGTGTGGTGGGGAGAGATCCCTGCTGTAGGAAAAAGGCACAATTAAATGTTGTTACTCCAGTCCAGAGATTTGTGTCATGTGTGATCAGTTGTGGATGGGGAACTTCTGTGTGGAGAGGCTACATTTTTCATTTCAATAGAAGAACCAATTCACTATTGCAAGTGAATTCAGCTATGGGTGTAAAAGTAAGGTGTGCTGAATCAGGAGCAGAATGGCACAGTAAGATGAAGAACAAGAGTTCAGTCTGATCCAACAACCTGGGTGGCAGCTAGGACCCAATCAGATAAAAATGGGAACACCAAACCAGTATTCAGGACATGGAACATGCAGCTCTTTTATAACTGGGGAGGAAAGATTACATTATCTACGGCAAGGGTGAGAAACCTCAGGTCCAGGAGTGGAACACTGCCCTCCAGTCTTTCAGTCAATTAATCAGTTTATTGTACTAGCTGAAGGTCATGACAAAAAAAAGAAACACAAACAATTTCTGGCACAAAATATAAATCAAGGCATCAACTGAAACAAACAGAACCATCAACGTCTCGTGACTATAACCAGGGGGCCTCCACTACTATACAAAGTGTATTTCAGATTTAGACCTCAGAATTCCCCTTACGGTTCCTTCTTTCTGATCTTCCAAGCTGCCCAAGTGAAAAGGGCCATTTTATGAGTCACTAACACGTTGACTAAACTGCAGGAGGCAGTGGAAGACAGAAGTGCCTGGCATGCTCTGGTCCATGGGGTCACGAAGAGTCGGACACGTCTAAACGACTAAACAACAACAACACATTGGAGTCACTCACTAACCACTGAACACGCTGCATTGGGGGATGATTGCTTCCTTGAACAAACAAGAGTTTTAAAAAGTGACTCCTTGGGTGCATTCTATATCTGTCTCTCAGAACTCTCTCCAAAAAACAACCTCTTTCCCCAGGCCATACCACCACTGGCTCTGCTTTGCACCTTGAGTGTTTTTGCCTGTCTGCAATTTGTCCTTGAACTCTAATAATACCTCTGGAATGTCTGGTGGCGGGGGATAGATATGGGTGTTTAGAAACGAGCCTACAATCCAAATCTAAAAATATTATTTGTTGCTCCGTCCATTTTACCTCTGGCCCTGCCCACAAGGGGGTGCAACTCTCAGAATGTTGTTTAGAAGGGAACATGACCCTTGCCTTGAAAGAGGTTCTCCACTCCTGATTTAAGGCTAAATAATAGACTTGTCATGGTTTTGTCATTAGATTTGCATTTAAAATGTTTAACTAGAAAAATCAATGGCTCACAGCCACTGTTCTGTGGGTCTACCATCCTTGCTTTTTCACAAAGCTCTTGGTCCTGCCTCACTAAATCTTACTTGAAAGTCAAAATTTAAATTAGCTTGTTTAAGATCAGTGTTAAGAGGAGTGAAGCCCACTGCACAACAATCAATAAAGGTTAATGAAGAACAGCAATGTATGGAGTTATCTTGGGAAATTGGGATAACCACAGGGATCAGTGTAAAAGCTGGTCTTATTTAAAATTGTAATTAAATTACATGGAAGAAGGAGTGGAGAATCTAGTAATGAAATTCAAGGATATTATCAAAGCACTAATAGTGTTGTTAGGGTAAAGAGATACAAACAAAGAAAACATCTTTGCCTTGAGTGGCTTAGAGATTAAAAGATACCATGAAGATCCTTTGGGAATGCACTTGAAAGACCCAAATATAGTAGTAACTTGGAAATGAGGGAAGGATGCTGTTATAAAAAGATGCATTTGTATCTGTAAATGTGGCAGCATAGTGGTTTTTGACAACAGGCAGCCCCAGAGGGAGACTGTCCTACACTGTGTTTCATCTGAGCAAGCTGAAGAAAATTGTTCTACTGGAAAAGTTACAACATTCATGAAAGAGTGGCTAACCTATGCTTCTCCAGATCTTGCAACACACCAGCTTCCATCAGCCCCACCAAGCATGGTCAGTGGTCGAGGGGATGGAAGAAGTTGTAGTCCAGAAACATCTGGAGGGTCATTGTTGCCCCACCCCTGACATTTGGACATTCATCTCACATGGTGACATAGATGTGGTTTGCATTGTTTTGCATCTTCAGAGATGACAGTAATTGCCCAAGCAGGCACATTATGTGACCCATGTGAGCAGAAAATAACCAGACTGTACAATGGTGATGGAATAAAATCAGGCCAAATCTTTATTGACAGCAGCGGGCAGGGCAAGGGTTGGCATGGCATTGGGGCCCAGGATCAGTTCATCATTCCACAAGTCCATGTTGATGGAATGGATCCAGTGGGTTTGGATCCATTGTCAGCCATTGTTGAATCTTGCTGTAGTGCAAGCCAAGCAAGCAAGGTCTCACTGGGAGACCAGGGTGCAGATTCCAAGCAGGCAGATACAGAACCCACGCTTGAGTTTGCCATGGTCAATCCTCCCCTCAGACTCCTTATAGGAGCCCCCCTATACTATGTTGATCCTGACCAATGCCATTTCCACCCTCATACAGTGTTCTTCCGCCTAACAAAGGAAATCCATAATTTCACTGAGGGAAAGACAAAAAACAAAACCCCAAGCATGTGCTAATTAAGTTGAAAGAGAGAAATCCTTTCCAGTGACCCAAAATTGCTCAATGAAGGCTCTAACTCAAGGGTGGAAGGGCGGGAAGCTCTCAAAGCAAAATGGCTATGAGCTCCAGGGGAAGCAGCCTTATATAAGCTTCCCCTCCCCTCTTCAGCAAGGGCTCATGGGACAGCTTTTTCCCATGAGCCCCTCACACAGAGAAGATACTGGGCAAAGCCCAGTATTTTGCTGCAATCTATGGGCCTATATTATTTTTGACAGGGAAATCACAAGGCCTGCATACTTTAGGCAGGTAGCAAAGGATTTTCTACCAGGCTTGCAAGCTCACGCAGCCCCACACTGTCAGATTGTTCCCCAAATGACCCTCTGATTTCCATTTTTTAATTTTGTGTCATAATTTTGTTGTTGTTTTTTAAAAAACAACAAAAACAACAAACAACAATAATAAGAGTTATCTCTAGTTACAATTCTAAGTGCACCTGTACGGTTTTACTTCTGACCAAACATACATAGGACCATGCACTATGGTTTTCATTGTTGTCTCCACACCAACCTTGATTTCTTTTTTTATATGCTGTCTTGAAAAGAGCACATTCTTAAGACTCTGTGTTTAAGATGATCTATATCCCTGATGCAATTACATATTTACACACCCTGGAGTTTCACTGCAGTAAAATGTAGGAAAGGGCATTACCTCCTAAGGCCAAGCATCTGAGGAATTTAAACAGAAGAGATCGTAATAGTAGAAAAAATAATAACTCCAGGGGGCATTCACACATGCCTAGAGGTATATCTTTCATAGGAGAAGATTTGGTAGACCAGCTACAGGCCATTTTTGTATGAATATGTTCCCATTTCTGCAGAGTATAGCTAGTAAAGGGAAGAGATAGTAGTAGTAGTACACATACACACCACCTTTCCTTTCAATAACAAATACAAAGATGCTTCACAAACAAATAAGGGCTGGCAGCAAAATAACAAGAATAAAACCAATTCTAAAAATACAGCTACCCATAATTAAAATGTATAGTAAAACTACATCAGAACATTAAAACATCCATAATTAAAGTATATGATAAACAAGCCCACTAAAACAGCATAACAATCAAAATAACAGGTCTCAAAACAACTGCATCATTTGTAAATCGAGCGGAGAAAATACTGAACCATTTTAAAATATGAGTAATAATTACATCTACTGTACTGCAATTTTATGTGTTTGCAAATAATTGGCAGGAGCCTGTTGACTTTTACTTTTATAGTTATGCATCATTACATTATATCTTTAAATCTTGTTGAAAACATTAAGATCTGCTTCAATAATTTAAGATAGTGAGTTGGATTCACTTAAGTCTCATTGATTTCATTGGGTCTGCTGTATGACTGACCTCATCTCAATCCATCCCATTATGTATAGTAAGGAAGATATGTGAGTTGGGTTTATTAGGCAGCGCTTTATGCGTTTCTGTTTTGCTATTTTGTTCTTCCTAGAGGAAGAATAGATTTCTCATGTGCTTATGGTAAACAATGACTCAGGATAGATAGCATTTGACCACAATATTGTTCCCACTGTGTACAGTATTTTGAAGCAAAAGCCAAGATTCCTTAATATCCTCACTGCAGGCATCAATCCATTGGATGAAAGTTCCATTTGAAATTAACATAACTAAGAATGGGCGCTGATCTCTGCTTACTTTCAAAATGTTCTGCAACGTTCACTTAGTCATTTAAAAGTGGGAGAACGAAGAAGTTGTTCCATGCTATTCTGGCTGAAACTAGAGAGTGGCTAGTGTAATGGAAGCTCTTAAATTTGTGAGAAGGAAGCATTTCACTGTAGTTATTTTAGAAAGTGTGATTAAATAACAAATACATTCAAAACGTGCATTGGTTCATAAATGCATTCTTTTCACCTGACAACCGCAGCAGCAAGCATGTGAGAGTGGGCTATCACTTCTGATAGAACTTTGTATCATCTCACAAACAATGCTTCAGTTTCTCAAGCTACTCATTCAGCCTACATTCCTCAAGGGCTGATTCACACATTCATGTTCATTGCTTGATTGCTACACCAAATGATGATTTGCATATGCGAATGAGGCATCAGAGAACTAACACCGCTTATAAAATCCTCATGTCTCCTTGGATAGAATGCCTTTTGATTGTCCCTGCAAATGAAGGAGGATAAGACACAAATAATAAGGTGAAGATTCACAGCTTCATTAACAATAGCAAAGCAAGCAACCAGGGCTGATTAATTCAGTTGAAATGGGAAGCTTAGCTGTGGGAGGCTGGGGGTGACTTATCCTAAACTGCCTTTGTGGGTGACGTCAAGAAATGAATTAGTTCATGTCTTTCCCACTTCATTCACCCAAAGGTGAGCCACCTGATTGTCCTACTTACCCCCATCCTACATTCAGAAGAATGAAGCCTCCATGCCCCATGGATGCTCCCCTTACCAATGTCTTGAGAAATTGCAAAGTAGGTTAGAAAAAAAATCCTTCTCTATTAAGATGCCTCAGGGTGCTCACTAGGGCAATCTATTCTATTCCCCACCTGCCCAGACTGCCTGCTAGCCAACTGTGACCAAGAAATATGACAAGATTATAGGAATAGGTGAGTATAGAGAAGGTAGAAAAAGATACTTGGTCCCCTTTTGCAGATGATGGATTGCTCCATTGCTTGCGGAGTTGCTCCATTGCAAGGGATAGGTTAATGGGTTGCTGCACTAAGCTGAAGAGACCAGGTCAGTGGGAGGAGCTGCTTTATAAGGAGCACCACTCCTAACCACCAAAAGTAATAGGCCAAATGTTCAATATAGAAGCCTTTTGAGAGAGCAGAGAGATGAAACCAACTCCAGTTCAAGCCAGGGGAGCATGCTTGTGTGACTTCATGCATCAGTTTCTGGCCATTAACAGGTATAAATCAGATGATGGAACATGAACGAGGGCTCATTTCCACTTCCACTTGTGCTTTGCTCAGAAAGCACAAGTCTGAGCAGTTTTCTGCTTGTCCCATGCCTTCTAAGCACAGGTCCAAGAGGTCTGGCCCACTGCTTTACCCAGAAAAACCTACTCCTTAACATTGAATCTGAGCAAATGTCAGTCCGTGGAAAACCTGATTGACATTTGCTCCAGTTGAACAGTAAAAACTGGGTTTTCCCAGGGGGAAGCAGTGGGACAAGTGGGAGCTGGATGAGCCCCGAGTGAATTTCCTGAAGTTCAGAGTAAATTACAAGGAAAGAGAAATTAATGGGTGATCATGCACATGTCAATCACCCTTCTGTTAGGCGATATGTCTATCTTACGTAGTGTCTCTAGCATTGCCTTTTGTAGCTGCATGTCCCAGCAAAATATGGTTATGAAAGCCATTAATCTCATAAGATACCTGCAGGAGTGTCAGTCTGTGTAATGCATTTTATATTATCATCTGGTCGGCTTCCACTTCTGCATATGGGCCTACTCTATAATAAACACTCAAATGTTGCTCATTAATCATTTCCATTACTATGAATAAATCAAACGTCACCTTAATGGAGTGCTAGCAGACATTTTAATACTGAAGCTAAGAATATCTATTTTCCTTATTTTAATTAGTTGGCACTTTCAATCCAACAGTGTATTTGTACTAAACAAAATTGGATGCACTTAACAATTAATATCCTGCACCGTAAGATTTTGCTCGAATGCTGTGTTTGTTTCCTTCGCTTTCCCTCCCTCTCATCTTTTTTCTCCCCTCCCTAGTGAAATGCTGAATTCTAAATGGCCATCTGTCTAAAGTGTTTGGGTTGTAGATAAAGCTGATTTATTTACAAGACACATTTTGGCAAGCATTCTTAGATCTCACCTAGGGTCTCTGGAAAACTGGGAGCTGCTTCGTAATTCACAGCCATCAAGTAGAAGTACTTTACATTGCCTTGTGTGTCTGCACAGGGTCTATAAAATATTTAGACTCGATGGTGGGACCTGAAGAGACAGTTTTGTCACATCGATTTTGGCACTTTTGTTGTACTTGGCCAAGGCAAATGGTCCAAATATTTTTCCTTACCTGTCAACCCCCCTAGCAATGCACTCTTTGCAACAGCTACTAAATAAAAGGCAAGCACAAAAGCAGACTGAAACAATCACACTGAGCATCTTGTGCAAGCCAACATGCAGTGTTTTCTGGTTCCAGTTAGGAAACTAAATGCTGAGCAAAACATAGAAAGAATCTATCTGCCAGTGGGCAAAATCAACTGAAAATATATATGCAGTATTTGAAGCAGTCTTGAACTGCATCCTGTCCTCTAAAGGAATTTCACTGAAGTTAGAGCACACTTGAATTGGAACACAAACTTCTCTGGAGAGATACCTGCATGGTGGCATAACCTCACGATGGCTGTAAGATCATATTAAAATATGGTATTGAGTAAAATTGCACACACTCCCTAAAGTTCACTTTGGATCCAGTCAGAAGTGATCCTTGGATAAAATAGGGGGAAGAAGAAGAAGAAGAAGAGTTTGGATTTGATATCCCGCCTTTCACTCCCCTTCAGGAGTCTCAAAGCGGCTAACAATCTCCTTTCCCTTCCTCCCCCACAACATCTGAAGAAGTGTGCTTGCACACGAAAGCTCATACCAAGAACTAACTTAGTTGGTCTTAAAGGTGCTACTGGAAGGATTTTTTTTATTTTGACTGTGGCAGACCAACACGGCTACCTATCTGTAACTCCCCCACAACAAACACTCTGTGAGGTGAGTGGGGCTGAGAGACTTCAAAGTAGTGTGACTGGCCCAAGGTCACCCAGCAGCTGCATGTGGAGGAGCGGAGACGCGAACCCGGTTCCCCAGATTACAAGACTACCGCTCTTAACCACTACACCACACTGGGGAAAGCTCAGAAGGTTTACCATGTCAATCTGAATCAAATTCAGGTGCTAATTTGACACCATTTAGTGTGCTTTTTGCAGTCCATATCAGAAACTGTAGCATGCAAGACTCTTAAACCTGGAATTATAAACTTTCCTGGGGGTTTGCTACATCGACTATTATTGTTGTTGTTGTTATATTCTGAACATGCTTACATGAGACCCTTTGGATTAGGATATGTGGGAAACTTTGAAATTGATTGGCGATCAGATCTAGCTAACATTTCCCACCAATGATCAAAACTTGCAATTATTTTGTTTCATTGTGTAGTTCAGTTGTTTCTTTTATCATTGCCTCATGTCATGTCCTCAGGACCCTTCCCAATCCCAGCCTCATGCAGGCAAGAAAAGTCAGTTCGGGCCAATCACCATGTGCTCTGGAATGTGATGATCCATTTTATGCAGATGCCAGATCAGGACAGAGGTGCAAACACACATGGAGAATGCACAGCCATGCATGGGAGTGGTACTGAAGCTTGCAATGGCCTGGCTTTGAATCCTGGGCAGATGACCTTTCTCCCCTGGCAACAAGGCTTGAGTCAAATTCCACTCACTGGTTTCTGAGCTACATATATTCCAAGGATGGGTTATAAGAATTCAAATTCCATCCCTGAGAGTGCTGAGAGATTCTATTTATAGGCTTCAAACCAAATAAGATTTATTCACCTCCCAGGCTCAACTTGAAAAAACCTCACTCTACCACATACCTGACTGTAGACATTTCACCTCTGCTTGCCATTTCTTTATGTAGATCTTCTGACTTTTACTTCACTGCTTTCAATGTGACCAACTGGAATGAGCAGCTAGGTAAAAATTCAGACACTTCTGCACTTGGGTGGCTTCTGCAATATCTTTTCTGTCCTCTTCACACTGAGGTGCACTGTATTGTGGGGATATGTGTTGAACAGAGCTGCTGGAGTCTACAGGCGGAAGTCAACTAAGTCCTAGACAGAGTAGACCCATTGAAATGAATGAACTCAGTCATGTCCATTAACAACAATGAGTCTTCTCTGAGTAGGAGTAGCACTGAATTCCACCCTGAATTTGGAAGGAGTATCTCCTAAACCAGCAATGGCTTGGGCCTTCCAATAATTGTTTGACTACAAAACTCTCATCTGCCTTGACTATTAGCCATGGTGGCTGGGGCTGATAGGAGTCGTAGATGAGGAATGTATGGCGGGCTGGTTTCCCCACCCATGTCCTAAATTCTTGAAAAGTTGCTTATCTTCCTCCCATTTCAAAATTGAGTTGTGCAATATTGAGTAGTGTATAGGAATACATGGTTACTCAGAAGCAAGTCCCATGGAGTTATTTGAGACTTACTCCCAGATAAATATGTATAGAACTTTAGCCTCAGGCCAATATCTTATGTACATTTATGTGTGTAAGCTCTACTAAATAGAGAAGGCTTATTTCTGAATACTGATGTATATGTTTGGGCTGCATGTGTGACTTCTAACGAAAAAATATGGGTGATAGGGATAAGAAGCTGACACTGGCATGCTCTTGATCCAGCATTCCTTTTGCCATTTTACAGGGAGGTAGGAGAGAGGAGGATTAAAGGTCCTCATTAAGCCTGTCACTAGTGGTGGGTAGAGAGGACCACTGATCACTGCTGTTAATGTTGGTAGACATATAAAAGCTGCTGCTGATTCCAGAAGTTAAAAGTAATCCAGAGATAGCAGTGCTTGCAAATTATATTCCTAATAATATATTCCACTTTCATTTTCCCCCTTTCCTTTTGTGTCGTGAATTGTAAAATATCAGCACTTTATTTTGAGGTCACACAAGTCAAGGCTAGAAGAAGAGGAGAGGCTTCCAGCAGGGATGATGGGTCAATCAGATATGTCTCTGCTCAGCATGGGGCTTCTGCTGCAGCCAAGGTAAACCAAGACTGACTTGGAATTTTCCCAACAATCTAATGGTCTTATACCACAGTGGCAGGCTATTATCTTTCA